>NW_005054334.1:3991292-3997836 GCF_000277835.1 Geospiza fortis | reverse complement strand
CTGCTGCTCCGGCTGTCCAGCGACGTGTCGCTCCCGGGGGGCTGGGGAGCGGAGCACGAAAACACAGTTCTCAGGAAGGAGATGGGCAAGAGACTTTGCCTTATTGGGTTTGGGGGTACTTAGAGGTGTGAAAATAAGCCACCATTACAGAAAGGGGGAAAACTCCATTCCTCTCTCACTCTTCGTTGCTGGGGAAGGGAGCCATAAACCAAGCAACGCTTCAAAGCACTAGCCATGCAGCCTGCCATGGGGATTTCTTTCTGGGTAAGGAGGAGGAAAGGATTCAGGATGAATCTACCCTCCCACGTGAAGTGCTCCACCAAAGGGAGGGGATGCTGTGTCCGAGCCCTGCAGCGCCCACCACTATGCTCTCCCTGAGCACTGATGGTCCAGGAGGCACCAGAGCAAAGGTTCCCTGTAGGTCCTCACTCATGGCTTTCCTATAAACCTGCCACACAGACTGGGGACACATTTATCAGCTGCACAGGAATCAAGGAGCTTCTGTACAGATCTCCTCTCATTTAAAAAAATCAGCAATCTCTGGAGAGAAAAGAGGCCCCATGGTTCTTTTGACCAGCAGTTGCAGGAACTACCCTTTCATTTAGGGTACAAAGGTGCAGTCCCCTTCCAGCAGGAAGAGGAAACAGCCTTAATTTCCTTGTATCAGGGCTCATCTAGTTAAGCTGCATTTTAGTTGTTTCTAGGAAATTGGTCTGCACTGTGTGACCATCACTGGGACACTGCACTGGGAATGATGCATGTAGGACTGGAAGCAGTCTCCTGAAGCAGTCTCCATAGATATTCAACACAGTCTTTGTCAAATAATCAGAAGTTTACTAATTTCTCCTTTACAACAATTCAGTAGTTTTGTCCCAGTGGTGTGCCAGCTCCAGGGCTCTACCTCTTTTCTGTCTTAATTTAACCAGAGGTTTCAACACTGCAACAACTCAATCTCAGATGAAGGCTAAATTTATCCGTGGTGAATTTATACACATTTGTATTGTGCCAACAGTGTCTGTCATATATAGGTGAATAACACCTGATTTTATTTTTTCAGTTTGTCTGGAACAGAGTGCCCCTGTTCATGGAGTATCTTCCAAGAACAATAGCAGGGATTTCTCCTGGGCTTTAATCTCTGCATCTTCTGCACTTCAAAGACACCTGACATCCCCCCAGTGCTTTTATTCTTCTCTTTTGTTAGTGAGAAATAGCTGCCTTTTCAGAAAGAGATGGCACCTTTCTGGGATGCCAGAGTTAAGTGGGCAGTGCAAAACAGTGAGTGTAGGGACACAGTGTGTGGATGGGCACTCAGGGATGTGGAGGATGCAGGTGGGAAGAAGCCTGTTCCAACAGAGAAGGAGCATGATTTGGAGTTCACAGTGTTAAGGGGACCTGAGGAGGCTGTGCAGCTGTCACCTCGCTGGCCCACACCATGGCTGCTGTGCACACAGGTGTCTGCAGCACACCCAGTGCCAGGGAGCCAGGGGGGAGCTACAGAGTGATGTGATTTCATCTTCATGTGGGGCCCACTGCAGCTGTCAAACTATTTGTTGATCCAAAGCAGAAGAACAAATTACTTCACGGGGTGAGAGCTATCCAAGACCACTTTGTTATACTACCTTCTCTCCTCCCTTACCCTTCTGCATTCTGCCGTCCACTGTGCTCCTCCTACAGACCCAGGTTATCCAGGCTACCCAGCCTGTGAGCACAGCTGCCTCTCTCCTTCCTCTGCCCTCCTCCTTGCTCAGCCTCCTCTGTTTGGGTGGGAAGTGAAAATTGAGCTTTCCTAGCAGACAGAAGCAAGGTTCCTCACCTGATGGAGAAGTGAGCAGTTCACACCTGGAGATCTCAGTGATGCCCACGAGCCTTGGAGAGAGATCTTAGGAAGGTTGTGTGGACATGAGACTTCCTCAGGCTCTGTTTGGGTGGCAGAGATGGCTGGGTGGAAAAATTCTGTTGGTACAGGTAACAGAGGGGAAGATGCACCTGGAGAGAAGGGGCTGGGAGGGACTGACAGCATCAAAAGAAAGGGGAGGAGAAGAGAAATAGAAGAAAAAAAAGTTGAAGAGTCCTCTGATTTTATTTTGTGCCTTTGCTGCTATTACAGTGAGCAAAGTCTCAGGTCTAGTGAACAAAGGATATTCAGGAACAAGCACTCCTGGCCAAGAAGCCTCAGTCTGGTATTTAGACTAAGGATCCCACTTTTTGCACAAAAACCTGCACCAGATCAGGAAGACCTAACACAGCTCAGAGCCATAAGGTAACAGGCCAGCTCTGATGTTGCTCTCACAGAGAAATGCTGAACTATAATGCCTTGATTCAAGTATGTATTGCTGCCAGAGGACATTCATCCCACATCCTGCAAGGCAAGGGATGAAGGGAGATAAATTAAGTAAGTGGTGGTTTGGGAAAGCTGGGGACCACAGGAGACCAGGAATTGCTCAAGAGTAGAACTGGAGCACTTCCACCAAGGGCAGATGTGTGTTATGTGTTCCCTGAAACTTTACTTGGTCTCAGGGGGCAGCAGTGTTTTTCTGTGCTGAGTGAGCACAGTTCATCCAGTTGGCATGTCAGAAGAATCTGTCCCCACTCTCTTCTGACCGTGCATGGGTGCACTACTGCAAATGGAGATCAGCACTTTCATAGTATTGCACAGAGTTATGTCTGAGGGAAGATATAAAAACTAGCAACAAAAATGAAGGAACTGCTCCTCCCCCCATTCCTGAAGCAAATTAGCAAACTGAAAGCTAATTCTTGGTTAGTGTAATCCCAAGTCACATTAACTCTCCCCCTGGCAGAGGGAAAGCAGGAGAAAAACAGAGTTGAACCAACCCACTCTTTCAGCAGAGCTGGAGAATGAGAGCCCTGCTCACCTTTGCTACTTTCATGCTTTAGCCAAGACTGAACTGAGTCAAAAGGTGTATTCTCCATTTCACACAGGTAACTCTCTGGGTTTGTAGAGCCATCTTCACTGGATGGTGGAAGTAGGCATTCCCCCAGATTGTCTGCCCCAGTGGAGTCAGGGTTGTCCTGGCCATCCTGCTGGAAAAAATAAGCGAGGACAAAGTGAAATTTAATGGAAGATGATAGAGCAGACTTTTCAAAGCCTCAAGAAAAACAGATTCTGATAATAACTTCAACCTAGCTAAGAGATGCTCAATTTTCCAGCCCGAATCGCCTTTTGACTAATTCAGAGGAAGTTACTAACAGTAGTGAAGAGAACTTTCAAATACACGTATTCTTTTGTTCTCCTCAAATCCTACTCCACAGTGTGTCTCTATGGAGAAGCTCTTGAAAAATGACCAGAATTATATTGCTTAGCAGGGACACCTGGATGAATACAGAACACCTGAAATGAGCAGGGGCATAAGTACAGCACAGGGTGTAAGATGTCCATGGCTGTCTGAGGCTAACCTTGTTCTCCTTAGGATTCAGCTGAGCAGCGTTTCGATTGTCTGACTCATCTCCTAGAAGGATGGAAGAGGACTTGTCTGAGTTGAGGGATAATGCTTCCATTTCAGCCAGCTGGACCTGCAGGAAGGGAAAGGAGCTGTCAAAGGCCATGCCTGGAATCCACATTTCAAGCAGTCACACTGTTGATGGTGGATAAGTGAGAGCCTGTAGACCCAAAATCAATTTTAGGTTATATTCCTTGGATATATCAGGAACTGCCTAACCCAGAACTGGGCTGGGCAGGAGAATTCACTTTTTAAGAAAGGTTGAATATATGATCTGCAAGCAGGCTAGTACCAGTCCATGCTCCTCTAGTGCCAGAATTGGAGGAACGAGTCCTGTATCTGTCACAGCAGTACAGCTGGCCCAAGGCCCTGCAAATAAAGCCAGGCAGGCAGAGGGGTCCCTCAGGCTGGTGACAGGGCAGCTGGCTCTGCTCAGGGATAAGGAGTGGACTCCTCTTTCTGAAGGCACCACAGACAGCCCTGCTTAAACATGAAGGTGCTTTCATTCCAGGGAAAGTCATGCCTTTTGCAATCCATGCCAGTATCATGCTTTTCATATTCTCTTACCTTCATTACTGAAACCCTGTTTCTCTCCAGCTTTCCTGCATCTTGCCTTTCCCCTGTCCTCTGACCTACCCAAGATCTTACCTAACACTGTCTTCCATTCTGTTCTCCATCTCTAAACTCAGCCCCCACCCACACACCCACACTTGAGCTTTCCTGCTTTCTAAAAGCAAGTCTGACCACTGCATCTCTCTCATTCTTGTGCTTCAGCTCTGCTCAGTCTCATGCCTGACCTTGCTTCATCTTTTGGCCTGTATCATACATACCACATGTGCCCCTCTCCCATCCTTTTTTCTCCAAGCTTTTAAATCCCCTCTGCCTGACAACTCTTTCTCACAATGCCTGAAAAGCATCTTTTTCTACCAGCCTAAGCAGTTACTCTGTCCCTCCTGTGCTTGGACTTCCATCACTGGTCTCTGGAGTGCCAGAAGTTTGCACCACCAGCAGCTAACTCTTGAGAATTGTTGGGGGTTGTCTCAGTTGGGACAGCTTCTGGCCATGTGTTTGTGTTTGCAAGAGGCAGCTACAGCTCTTGCACCATGACAGCAGGTGAAACATTTGGAGAGATGACTTTCGAGCTGGAAGTTTAGTGGCTTCTGCCAATGCCAGAGACTGGAAGAGGTCTCCATCTGAGGGATAATGCACTTTAAACAAACAGAATGGAAAACCGGAGCTGGATTTAAATAAAGTGCACCAATGACATCCTTATTTGAGGTATTATTCTGACACAGGAACATGGTGCTGTTCAACCACGGAGAGAGCCCAAAACCAACACCTGCTCCTCAGAGAGCACGAACGCACAGAGAGCCCACAATGAACTTATGCCAGGAATGCTACACAAGCACCAGTCAGCAACAACTCCTGCAGAGTCTTCATTCAGTCCCACTTAATGTGTGTACTCATCTATTACTCTCCCAAGAACCTGCCACACCAAAGCAGCCTTACAGCTGTGCTTGTAGAGACGCGAGCATGACACGTGGTAACATCTGTGACTACCTTTGCCATCCATAAAGAAGGATTTCAACAAAAGCCAGAACAGTCTATTTGTCACTGAACCACTTGCTTGAAAATTCTGACCACCCTGAGATCTACATAAAACCCACAGTCAACAATGTCATAACCTAAATAAACTGCAGGTGTGAAAACACATTTCATTGGTGCTCACTGACAAACTTCTACCATGGCTAAACACACTTCAGTCATCCATGTACAGAAGTCTGTCAACCATCCCAAGAGTGAAAGGATAGAAATGGCAAAGAGAAGAGTTTAGCACCATGAAAAAAGGAGATTTTGATCTTTTTGCTTCCCTTCTGGTAGAATATTTTAAAATCTGCTGACTAAAGATGAGGAACAAAAAGATAATTTAAATTGCAGGGAGAAGAAGGAGCTGTTGAATAGATCCCAATCCATGAAACCTACCAGGAGCATCAGCCTGAGATATTGTGTCCATCCACTGTGCTCATCATCTTGGTGAATTAAACTACCAATGAAGTTGGAGTGGACATTTCTGCCTAATATGTGATTTTTGTCAGAAGGGTGGTTTAAGGCTGATTGGGTGGACAGCAAGCATACTTGTTTTTTCGAACATATACGCACTTAAGAGCACTAGAGAAATAGATTTGCCTATGTAACTTGCTGTCAATTGCTTCTGGGACTGTACAATTCGGTCTGTGTACAATGCTCATTTGGGTATGTTGATGTACCAGAGTACCCTATAATTTAATGACTCTATGCATTGCTGATGTTAGCTATGACTCCATACCATTTAAATTTCCTCAATTTCCTTTTTCTACTTTGAAATATGAAGAAGTCGTGGTCAGTCCTGGCTTAAAATCCTAAAGTATCACTTTGACTCATATAATCCAAAGTAAAGCATCTGTATTTTATTACTAAACTCATTCTTGCATAGATAAGTTCTTTTCAATTCCACATTTTAGATGTATTGAGATACCATTTTTGAAAGTAATTTATGGCTCTATAACACCCATTAGAAAGTATGATCTAAGAATAGTTTTTCAGTTGTGATAATTACATCAAATTCTTTGCTCTGGCTGTGGGTTGCATTTGAGGATTTTGCTAATCTAGTTTCTTTGCTGGAAAGGTAAGAAAATAGGTTGTTGTCTTCACTCGTAGGCGGGATACTGAAGACTATCTGTGAGGTTTTCAAATGTAGCAAACTAGCTGCAAATGACTTGACTTGGGAGCAATCATTCTGGACTGCCTTAGACCTCATTTGCTGAGAAAGCCGAGCACCAATTGCTGAACATAAAGACTTAAGCAAAGCAAGTTAATTG
The DNA here is from genome assembly GCF_000277835.1 of Geospiza fortis. Classification (NCBI taxonomy): domain Eukaryota; kingdom Metazoa; phylum Chordata; class Aves; order Passeriformes; family Thraupidae; genus Geospiza; species Geospiza fortis. Next base: position 3,991,520 of record NW_005054334.1, on the reverse strand, counting down.
AAAACTAGTTACTTGGTTGCATTAATGCAGAATTCATTTGCAAAGTGTCTCAATAAGGATAAACTACAGCAATGTTTGCATTTTGATAGTTTCAAAAGGAAGCAATGGGGAAAAGCAGACAGCTGAGAAGCTGAAAAAATATCAGAGCATCAGAACTAGGCATCTGAGACCAAACAAATTATTGCTTTCTTCACACATGAAAAGAATGATCTGCCAATAAGAGCTCTT
>NW_005054334.1:3985158-3991244 GCF_000277835.1 Geospiza fortis | reverse complement strand
TCTCTTTCCCTAAGTTTCCTTGTTTCTTTATAAGCTATAACAACATATCCAGTCAGTTAATGGGAAGGAGTGGGTGAAGTTTGCCACTGATGTATTAATTTACTGTCAAAAGAACCACACTACTGCTACATGTCTGACCACACAAAATCAGAGCACCTACATACAATAAAATTATTTCAGAATCAAATTAGTTCTGCTACTCACCTAACCCTTCCCAGAATATTTTGCTCCTCAGGTTTCACAACCCGAAAGACTAATTGCTTAGGAAGAAGTTTTCCAAAGCCTCTACCAACTTCAGTAGCTCAAGTCTAAGCCATTTGGTCCTGCTCTTAGCAACAACCCATTTGTCAGCCAACAAACTTTCTCAGTGGGCTCACTTTTATTTAGTTTTTGCTCAAACTAATTAACTGGTTTTCAACACAAACCAATCCTTGCTCACAGACGTGACTCTATTCAACAAAACATTTAAACATGTGCTTAACTGTTTGACCTCAATAGGGAATAAGCAAGCACATGCTTAAAACGAGGACAAAACACAAGCTTAAATCTCCCACTGAATTGCTCCTGAGTGGTCTCATTGGGGTGAGATCCTTAGAGTCCTCTGTCCAACATGAGCCTGAACCTAGACTTTTCTTGCAGAATTGTACACAACAAGAGCTGCCAAGGGATGCCTTCATAGTCATTTCTCTACAGGTCATTCAGTCCCTCCTGACACGTGTCCTGTCACGTCTCACTTTTCCACCACCTCAAACATCCACGTGTGGCTGAGGAGGGCAGGCCTGTACTAGAGGCAGTACCAGCACTTCACAACAGATAACAAACACAGGTCCACAAGCTCTACTGTCTACACAATCTACAGCGAGGAGCACACATGGGACGACCTGCGGGCCCGTGGGTGTGGGTGTGCAGGTCTGGGGGGAAGAGTCCCCTCACACATCCTCGTACGCAGGTTACCTCTTGCTTGTCATGGTTACACTTCTCGCACATGGCCGGCGAGGAGTAATGATGGAAGACGGAGCCCGATAGGTTATCGATGATCATTAACTCCCCGTCGAAGGAGTCCTTAATAATTAAAGAGACACTGTCCAGCCATAAGTTCTCCTAGGGGACAAGAAAGGGGGGAGGATGGGAGAGATCATTTTAAGAATGTCGAGTTTTTTGCTTTCAAGTTTCATGTGAATTTGGGGCTGGGTTCTCCACCCTGACTCATCTGGAGCAGCATCTTGTTCTGCAGGTACTTGCACAGGGTCACTGGGGGAAACATTTGCCTCCACAAGGTGTGTAAAGGTGCCAGAGTTCAATGAAAAAAAAAATAATAAGGAGGGACAGTCTTCACTCACTTTCAGTGCTCACATCTCCCTTCCAGCTCTGCTGGAGTCACTCACTCTTGATCTGCCATTTCTCCTGCACTCTTCTCCTGAGCTCCCCTCTCAAATTTGCTCCTGTCACACCTTTAGCTGATCTGCTCCATCCCTTCTCTGCTGGCCCTCAGGTTCCTACACCATGATGACAATGAACAGGACACACTGCTGTCATAGCCTTGACCCTACATTATCCTATCAACTCAGAAGTCTACTGCTGAAAGCAAACCTTTCACCCTGAGGTGGAAGACTCTGGTACTGCTAAGCCCTGAATCATCTGAGCTGCCCAGCTAATGCCCACAGCTCCTTGCTGCAGTCTGGTTAGTAAGTTCAAAGGTGTACTCACCTGGGCTGGAGAGTAACATCTCATGCACAGATGTCCTTCGGGTTCTGTTCTACCACCACCTCCTCCTGTTCCTGCTCCTTTTCCCTGTCCTGAATTTGGAGAGCCTGACTTGTGGGAGCACAGCCCGTGAGTAATTTCCATCTCAAGCTCAGCATCCATCTCTGCATCCTCCTGGGCCTCCTTGTTGCTGTCGTCGAGATGTTTCATGAGCACAGCTACCACCACGTTGATGAGGACAAACTGGGCTGTGAGCACAAAGCTGACAAAGTACAGTGGGGAGATGAACTGCAGGTTGCTGAGACAGCTCCGGTCATCGTGGCTGCAGTCACGCAAGGTATCCTTGAGGGGAAGTTGGGATTGAGAGGGAACCATGGAAGGAAGGAAAGACTAAAGTAAGAACAGAAACTTGGCTGTTCTGTCAAAAAACGCTGATGCTAATGGAAAGAACAAGGCAGACACTTCTGTTAGCCCATGCCTTTTGGCATAACTCCCCAAAGAATCTGGGAAGCTCTCTGTCCATATGCTGTTTGCTTCAAAGCAAAACCATCCAAAGGCATATGAAGCAAACTTTCAGACCATGACATGTTGCTGCCACCGTAGCCCCACACATGTGAACAAGACCAAAAATGAGCAGGTTGGTACTACCTTCTTCCATCTATTCTCAAAACCATTTGTGATGAAAGAACTTTCCTTTCTCCATGTCCTCTGAAGGAAGTATTTATTTTGTGTTTTCCTGGTAACTGCAGATGAGTGCCATGTCCAACATGTCCTGTGCAGTCCTGACTACACTGGATATTCCCTCAGCCTAAAGGATTTTCTTGTTCCTCCCAAGGAAAATTGGCAATTTTTCAATCAGATGTCTCCAGGACTAGACGAGCCCAAGGCATGAGTTACCATAGTGGGGAGAGAGACTCTGGACCAAGCAGGGACCTTATCCAGCAACCCAGCTTCTGTGTTCTGTTCCCCTTCCCTTTGCTAGCCCAAGCTCTGCTGAACAGACCACACATCAGAATTTCTCTTTCCCCACAAACAGGAGATCCTTGCCTCCAAGTCCCAGTTACCTTCATGATCCCATTCCAGTTGTCACCAGTGGACACCTGGAAAAGTGTGAGGAAGGCCATCCCGAAGTTCTCGAAGGTGGCATGGCGGCTCATGCCCTCACAGGGGTTCTCATCATTGCACACTGAAAAACAAGGGGAGCGCAGGGCACAACACTCAGGGGAGGACACACTACCAGCCCTGACACCAACAACATGGACTCACAACCTGAAGACCTTAGGTAATGAATGGTATCAACACCTTGCCCAACAGTTGGCTGTTGGCCATCAATATGGAAAAATCCCAGATGGCCCAGCCCCAGGATATCAGGCAATGTAACTGCTGCTCAGGGGAATCCTCCCAGCATGTCATTGTCCTGCCTTTCTTCTTCATCAATATTCTATGGCAAGAGATGTAAATAAGATTTCACAAACTTTTTCTTGTAATCTTGAAGGCAATGTCAGGGACAGAGTACAGTAAAAGCAAATGTTTAAGAATGTAAGAGAAAATAGAGGCTGCTCTTATTTTGTTAGCCTGTTAGGATAACAACAATTTAGAGGGAAATTCCTCTTACATCAATTATGCATAAGGGAGAATGAAGTGCATCAAAAACTCAGTCCCTTTATTGAGGAGTTCTGATTTTGAGAAACCCCAACCAGTATGTCTGTGGCTCACACTGAAGTGTGGTCTGCTTGAGACTTACCCAATTTTCCAAAGAGCTCCACTCCTAGAGCAGCGTAGATGAAAAAGAGGAGCATGAAAAGGAGTCCAAGGTTTCCCACCTAAAAGCAAAGGCACCATCAGCCTATCCCAAAGCCTATTTCATCTGTACAGAAAGTGTTTCTGCATTTCCAAGTCTGAAGAAAGTGAAATCTCGGGATACAAATGCAACCGAACAATTGCTCAACAGTTGAGAAATGTTCAATGGTGGATCCAGTTGCCATCAGGGCTGGGGGAAGAGCAGGAAGGTGTGAAGAGAAGGCATGGAAAAATTAAGGACTTAATGGGTTTTTTGAAACACTAAACAGTTTCTGGTTTGAATGCATGTGGTCACTGGGCCTACGTTAGGATTATCACTTCAGGAATCTAATTTAGTCATTGCAACTGCTGTGCCATCCAAATTCGGGAGAGAAATAAATGATTCAGCCCACCCACTCCCCTGGACTGCCACATCCTGGCTCCCTATATACTCACTGGAAGGAATTATTTCTGATGACTAAATTAGACACCATAGTAAATGCTGTGAAAGCACAGTGCTGGGTCTGTGTCTACAGGGCGTTAAGAAAAGGAAGTTAATAAAACTTAGCTAAGGACTACATTTCCAAAGGGCTCTTTAAAGCTCTATTCACTATTAAGAATTGCTGCAGTGTAAGAAAGACGGGAAGGGAATTGAAACAGGACAACTGGAGATGCCTTGTATGCCCTTAGCAAGCCAAAATCCCTGATTTGAGTCTGTGCTCCAGGAACAAAAAGAGAAAGGTCAGGAAGAGGAGAAAGTGCAAGGGAAAGGACAGCTTACTTTAAGCTACTTCATTTGGCAAAGCCAATAAATCTTAGAGAATAATATTACAGATAATTCAATTGTCCCCTGAAGACCCTGTGTATAAAATATGGAGACTAGATTCATTCTTTTAACGCTGAAACTGGTGGATTTTAGACCTTTAAGTTCAGATTTTTATGCAACTATAAGTATGGAGGGCTTTTTTTATCCCTGCTACATAACTTTATTAATCAAAGCCAACCTGTTATAGGAAGTAGCAAAAGCCAGTCAATAGGAAGTCATAGGCTTTGATACTGGAGGGATTAAGTACTGCTTGTTATTATCTTCCAGGGAATACCTAGAGACCAAACTTTCAGACATCTGTTTGCTTTGAGGCAGGTATTACTAACCTCCAAAAAACCTGGCCTACAAACTTGGTTAGCAAAGGAGCTTTAGGCAAATGGGAAAAATCAAAAATGAGAAAGTGTGGAAGAATATACTTGTGGTTTTTGGCTTGGACTAGAAACAGAGACTCACAGGTTCCACCTGTGCTCTTTGCCATCTTGAGCAAAACACTTAACTGTCTGATGACTCTGTTCTTCTGTCTACATGACAGGGATATGAATATTTCTTCCTCTCTTATTTATTATCTGTATTTTGGGGGTAGAAGTTGAATCTCATCATTTAAGTGCAAATATATTGCAGAATCCTCTTACCAACAGTTTCTGGATACTATTTCTTAATATCTGTGTGCATTTTTCTGGGTTTCAGAATAAGCATGCCACAGACATGCAGACACTGGATCTGAAGACCTGCTCTGTCCCAGATCCTTTCCTGAGAAAAATCATCTGTTGTGGCTTCTGGAATGGAAAAGAGCAAGGTGCAAAGAAGCTGCACTGAGCCAGTCTGTGGCAGCAGAGCTAATAAAAAACTAATAAAAATTTACATTCCAGATCTGCCTGGACTAAGAACATCCTTTATCTCCCCTTCCTTCTATTGTCCAGTGTATCTCAGCCCACAACTATCCTGAATGATGTTGTATATCCTACAAATGAATTATTAATATTGCTGTTATTACTATTATTATAATAAATCACAAATAATTATTGCTTAATAAAAAGCATGGAAGACCAGACAGAGTTCAGGATCCATAAAAGATCAGAGTTTCCTTTTCACTTTTGTGCCATCATATTCCACTAATTCAGATTGACATTTATTGTCACCCACACCAGAAGTAAATTCCCTGGGTAACTACTCATGCTGTTTTCAGATTGATTCCCAGCTCATCATCACTCACCAGCACTGGCACATTAGCTGATAAATCAACTGACAAATGCCTGTGCATTTTGATATCACGCAGTAGAGCTGCCTTCTCAGGGCCTGCCAAGGGACCGGTCTGATGTATGATCGGCAGAGCCACTTGGTGCCATTACTCCTTGCTTAACAATTCTCCCCCAGCAATCCAAAAGGAAGGGGACCAGACTCCCTGACTGCTCATCCATCACGGAGGATGCTCACAGTGGGCTTGAAGCCTGTGTAAAGCACGGTGTCAGCATCTCGTTTGGGAGCAGCTGCCACTCACAGCTCATGAGATCCTTCTGTCTCGATGCCTTGCAGCAGACACTTAACTGCCGGCTGTGTGAGCCACAACACAGCGTGTCACTGCTTCTCATGCATGAGATGCTCAGAAACACAAAGGGATCCAGGAGGAGGAAAGAAGAAAAAATAGGAAGGCGGAAGCACTGGCTAAGAAAAGGAGAGTGCAAATGAAAGAGAAGGAGGGAAAAGGTGACACATTCAGGGAAGGGTAAGAGCTGCAGTGATGGAAAGATGTCCTTTCCTCCTGAAATGGCTTCCGATC
>NW_005054334.1:3950969-3985139 GCF_000277835.1 Geospiza fortis | reverse complement strand
ACTCTTTCCTTCTTATGGAGAGGGGAGAAAGGAGCCAAGGACTAGTTGCAAACAGTTAGACACTAGCTAGACATGATGGGAAGAAACCTACCCTTTTCCAGGGGTCAAGCCTTACTTCTTTCACATGCTGGAGAAGAGAGAGGTGAGGTGAGCTGTAACCCCAGGAATGACACAAGAACTTGGACATGACCTTCAGGCCATTGCCTGCACACCACAGTAGAGACCCCACAAGAATCAACCCTTTGGAAAAAGGGACAGAAGAGGAGAGTCTTTTGGGAAGATGTTTTACCTGTGGCAGGGCTTGAACAACTGTATCCAGCAGCGCTCGCATTCCTGTGGCCATCTTCAGTAGCTTCAGGACTGCCACAACAAGCACAAGAGAAGTGTCAGTCAGACTGAGCTCAGAGGCATCCTTTGTGTGACTTACTAATAACAGTAGCACAAGACAGATGTCCTGTCTCTTGTTCCCCTAGAAAAACTGGATTTTCCACTCATTCCTCTTCTTGCTTTTGATGGTACAACCCCAGTTGTTCCTTCTCTCAAGTTGATATCCTTTTTACTAAATATTTTATTTCTGCCACCCATGTCTGTTGGGTTGCTTCTGCTTCACCCAGACACTCCAGCCACATGCTTCTTCCCAGGAATGTGTATCGTAATTGTCCTTCTGCTTTGATTTTTCCTTCAATCACTTTCTCTCCCTTCAGCCATTGCTGTTATGCCATCTTGGCACACCTTGGCCACCCCCTTACCTGGCAAATTTCAACCTGCTCAGTGGCCTCTGCTCCCCACACTACTACTATAGTTGCCCCAGAAATGAGTAACAGAGAAAGTTCAGCTCTCATGATCTGCCCACCCTCCCAGTACTTCACCTCCCGGGAAGCCCGAAAGCCTGAGCTTCTAGGCTATCCTAGATCCTATAATCCCTGCTGGGATGTGATGAAGGACACCCCAGAGGCTCCTCAAGGGCTGGGGACAGGGCAAGCTCACAACTTTACAGCCACTGCTCAATGAGTCATGGCACCAAGCTGCACTCGATGACCACATGCACCCCTGCTCTGGGCAGCGTCTCTCTCACCCCGGGCGATTCGCAGCACCCTCATGATCCGGATGATAGTGGGGTTAATTGGGAGAGCAGCGTTGATTTCAATCTCTTCCAATGTGATGCCCATGACAGACAGCAGCACAATGGCCAGATCTAGCTGGTTCCACCTTTAGGAGAAAAATTGAAGAGAATAAATGAAGATGGAGTTTTTCCATTTTCCTGGGAAAGAAAGGTACTTGTCTCCACTTCATCCTAAACATTTCCTTACGTATGAGTTCAAGGCCCACTCTGAGTCAGCCTATATGGGCTTTTCCAGAGAAACAGAGATTCACTTCGCACACACCCTGAGCAGCCAGAGGCAAGCCAGCCTGATTTGAAACCATGGAGCTGTGTTACTATGGCGCTATGCTTTGACTAATGGGCTCAGCTTTTTACGGCCTTACTACCTTGAATCAACTTTGCTATATATGTTCTGCTTTTGCATGCTCACAGTTTGCCTCAAGGGCAGGAAAAAAAATGTCTCGCTCTAACCTCATCTCCTTTGCTTTCTAGCCTAACCAGCTGACTGCAACCAAGAGGCAATTTTTGGACAACTCTTGCTATTGCACCTTGTGGAGGATGGGGTTAGGTCCATGTGGTGCAGAACTGGGAGGCAGTCAGAGCACTCTGCCACCACTTCATGGTCTAAACGGGGCACCATCCCCAAGTCTCTAGCCCAAACCCAGCTGTCCCACAGCCACAGCTGACAACCCTCTGCTCACCTGTCTTTGAAGAATCGTCGCAGACCAAATGCCACCAGCTTGAGGACTGCCTCAAACACGAAGACAGTGGTGAACAGGTAGTTGCAGTATTTGAGGGCGGTCTCCAGGGACTGCCACAGAAAGAGAGGGAAAAGAATTGAGGCAAAAGCAACAGCAAACACATAAGCTCCCTGTGCGGGGACTCTCCTAAGTGCCAGGAACTCATCCTGGGGTGCAGAAGCTGCGCTAGGTATTCATTGTGGGGTGGGGAAGTGGCCCCACGCTTCCTACCTACTTGAATGTGGAGGTCACCTACTAAGGACAACCACCAGCCAGCCCCTCTGCCCATCAAAGATGGGATCAGTTACTGCTCCTTTCTTCTGTACTGTTCAGCATAATCAGGAGGAGGAGGCTATTGCAAGAGAATCCACAAAATACCATCAGGCTTTTCTTCTGCCAGTAGCCCGTGCCACCTGAACGACACCTTGTTAATGGCACTGGCATAGCTATCAACCAGGAGTGAAGCACAGAGGTTACTCTGGTTGTGGATTCAGGTCATCTCTGACCAGAGGAAACCCTGCTGTGCCTTGGTCTGGTGCTAGCACATCACATCTCTGAGCTCTTTGGTTTCTGGTTCTTTTATATGCTGCCCCTTCACAACCACCAAGAACCAGTGTGAGCAGTGGGCACCTTTTGGTGGCATTTTGTACTGGAAGTGTTTGAAGTGCTTTGAGAATATTGTTTAACAGAGCCTGACAGCAGGCTGGCTTGGCTGGAGCTGTGTTCCAGGGAAAGGAGCTGAAGACTAAGGAAGAGGAGTGACTTGTTGAGGAACAAAGATCTGATGTGAGGATGCCAACAGATAAAGGTTGAGAGTTCAGCTGGGCAGCTGGGGAAGGTGGGTGGGAAACAGAGGAGCCTGGCAATAGATTTGAATGAGGACAGATTCAGCTCCTGATCAAAGCCTGAGTTACCTCACACAATCTGTTCAGACACCAGAGCTGTCACCTAAACCAAAGGTCTTCTGAAGAGAAAACTGAAATGTTGCTGGGCAGATGTCATGATGAATGCTCTGTTTACATATGGAGGTAGAAGGCTCCTTTGATATGTGCAGTATACATTTTTCCCACCAAAGGCATCTGCAGCTTTGCCAGGAACACTGAAAGGTACATGGTCTGTACCCAAGCAAAGTGAAAAACCTATTTGGCCTCCAAGGTGCTGTATTTGGAGCCACACCCTGCAGCTGAGAGCGACTCTGCTCAGCACTTTGGCCCTGCAGTTTCTCTTATGAAGAAAAGGGGGCTTGGTAAAGATGGCCCATCCCATGATGTACAACCAGCCACTGGTTCTCTCAGCTGAGGTCACATAGCAGGGGAATTGGGCTGACATTTGGAAACCTGATGCAAAGCCTGAAGCTCCCAGGACACTGCTGCTTCCACCACTCCTATTAGGAACAAGGGAAAAATAAAAAGCAGAGCAGGCAGCTAAATTTGGGTGACCCACATATCCACTTACTAATATAAAGCACAGGGACTTAATTGTACCATGCTTTCTAGGGGCTTGACTTTTGCTCAGACACCTTCTCTTTATGGATTTTAAAGGATAACAAGTGTCTGAGTAGGAACTACTTTTCTGGATACACATGAAAATCTTCCCACAAATTTGCCTACTATAAAGCTAATTCCTACAAAACTTTAACAGTAGTTTTTAGAGACAACCAAGTGTCCTATTTATGCTGGTGGGCAGTGGTCACCAGAGAGCTGTACCAAAATGACAGTGTCTGGAGGCAGGACTTATCTCCATGATCTCACTCACCACAGGTTGGTTGTAGTGCTCCAAGGACATAGTGACCACGTTGAGGCAGATGATGAAAGTGATGAAGATGTCCAGATAGTGGCTGGTGCAGACCGAATGGATAAGGAGGCGTATGTGGCAGTAGGTAGCATAGTACGGCAAACGCTGCGCCTCTTCAGAGGAGAGAGGGATGTGGGCAGAGTTAGGAAAAAATCAGAAGAAAGAGAGAAATGGGTAAGAAACACTGAGGAGAGAGAAGGTGAAAGCTTGGTGATAGGTATTGAAAAAAATTGGAATGTAGTTGGGAGAGAGAAAAACCAGAAAAGAATAGGTAAAGGATATATGGAAGAGGGGGAAAAATGAAAAACAGCAACAACAACAACCCCCCCCAACCCAAAACAAACAAACAAACAAACCAAACAAACAAAACCCCAAACAAACTAACTAACAAAAAAAAACAAACAAAAAACAAACAAACAAACAAACAAACAAAAAAAAACCAAACCACCCAAAAAACCGAAAGAAGAAATGGGGAAAAATATATAGGAAAAAGGACAAAGAACGGAATACTAGGAAAAAAATCTGTTAGACTGTGTTTGTGGGAATGGTGCTAAATCAGCATTTCATGTCTTGACAAATTAAGATCACTTTTGATAAAAGGGAGCAGATGGTTCAAGGAGAGGCCCTGGGGTGTTATAGGAGAGAAGGGGAAAACTGGAGCAGGGGAAAGGAAAGCATGCTCATAGGCTGTGAATGGAAGTCTGGGTAGTAGGGACGATTTCCAGGAGCAAGTATGCTTCAGCAATTTTTATCTAAAGGTAACACAAAACAGGACAGAAACACTAGGAATAGGAGGTTTCCTTCACCACAGAGGGTTTTAGATCCCAAGGAGTGACACTGCAACACTGGGGTCACTGAGACACAAAATACAGGGTCTTCCTCTTTTTTTTTTTCCTCCTCTTATTTAGATTTGGGTTTAAACACAAAGAATGGTCTGTCCAGGTTCTTCTTCAACCACCAGCTGAGCTGCAGGAAGCCCAGGTGGGACTCTACCCCAAGCACGGGAAGCTATCAATGTGTGCATGTCCCAAGCCAACAGTGCCTGTTGGCAGGGGCATAGGGGTGTTTTTGGAACGTTATCTCCTGAGGAGCAGGGTGCTAAAACCCTTGCCTAGTGCCTTCCCTGGAGTCCCAGCAGACCTCCTCAGCCACCCCTCTTCCCCAGACTGCCCCAGTGGGGTGTGTGGTGACACAGCAGTGGTGTGAGGAGGAAGGCTGACAGCATGGCCACAAGCGATGGATTTTGGAGACCAGATCATTGGGAAAGAAAAATAAGAGGAAAAGGTTTTTCTGAGAAAACCTTGGCCTACGAACCAACCAAACACTTAGGCTGTGCCTTACTCCTTCGCTTCTTCTCCAAGCGTCGCAGGCGCTTCTCCTCCCGCCGGCGCGCCTCCTCAGCCTCCTGGTGCTGCCGGCACTTGTGGAAATTCTCCACCACCACCCCCACGAACATGTTGAGCACAAAGAAGCTGACGATGAGGAGAAAGGAGATGAAGTAGAGTAGCATCCAGGGGTTGTTGTTGATCACTGGCTGGAGTGGGAGGAGAACAGAGGCAGACATTGTCTTAGCAGTAGAAGAATAGGGATGCAGTGGGTGGCAGCCCAATAGATCCTGCTTTACAAGCTATTGAAATAACCATGAGTGGGCCAGGAGGGAGCCAGCATGCCCAGAAAGACACATGGCATTATTACTTCTTCATTACAAATAGATAAAGGTCCACAGACCCTACCACAGACACCCACAGCACAGCCACAGCTACACCTTCCTGCATGGACTAGACAAGGCCATGGACCTGACCCCTTGCAAACAGGTGAGCAAAGGATTCAGAAGAGGCCTGGAAGGGACTCTTGGTTTGAGGGAGGTACTGAAGCAGGATGTTAAATGATGCTTCTGCCTTACAGGCACAAGGAAAGTGAAAAGGCCCTTCCACAAGAAAGCCCATGTACCTGCTGGTCAACAGCCACAGCATCGAGTCCATTATACATAATATTGACCCAGCCATCCTTGGAAGCCAGAACAAAGAGGGACATCAGAGCCTGAAACATATAAAGCAAAGCTGATGTGGAGCAGGTGCATCTGGCAGGCAGAAAAAAAATTATTTTGGGTTTATGCTCTAACACACACAGCACTGAAATACTGTGTCTCTGCACACATCAAAACCTGCTCTTTCGCTGATGGAAGACAGGGACAGGGTGACAAGGAGCCATGTGCAGCCAGACCCACCAGAGGAGAGAGTTTGTGAAGAACATCAGCTTCATGGCATGAGAAAAGAGAAAATCAAGCTCTCTGCTGCCACCAGTTTTCTTTCCCACTCATCCTGTAAGTGTCCTTCTGATACCAACCAACTAGTGACACAGCTTCTGCATGGGCATGCATGCCAAATAACTGCTCCTTCTGGCTTCCCAGGCACTGCATCTGTTCCCTGGGGAGGAGACAAACCCCGTGTTGGGTTCCCATCAGAGGGAGGGTCTGCAGGCAAACTCACCTGTCCCAGGTTGTCGAAGTTATACTTGTGGTGCACCCACTTGTAGTTGGCTGCCACGCAGTCAGACCGGTTGGTGATATTCCTGATGTCGACCCCCAGGCAGTGGTAGAACTTGCCCTTGAAAAGCTGCAGGAGGGGAGTGACCCCATCAGCCCCTTTCCCCACAGGGTTCCCCATGCTTCCTGGGATGTACAAAAGCTGCCAAGATGCTGCATGGCTTGCAAGACTGCAAGCCACATAGAGCATGACAGGGACACCACCAACACAATGTGCAGCACAGGCTCAACCATTGCAAAGGAGGCAGGACCACCCTTGTAAGCTCACACTTGGCTTTTCAGCCTTCTCCATTGCTCCAGGGCAGCAGTGACTGTAAGCCCACCATCTGACAGACCTTAAGGCAGCATTTCTGGGTGCAAAGGGAAAAAGTATCTTCTAATCAGTCCCCTAGAGTAATATTCACTCCCTGCTTCCCAGTTACTGAGAGTGCTGATGGGAAAAGAAGAACTCATCTGAGGGTAAAGGACCAGAAAAAAACATCCTCTTCTTCTCATATGTATTTTTTCACAAAGCTGCACTGCACTTCTGTGACTCTTCTGCCCAGGGCTCTTTTCCCCATATGGAAGGTACTGGATTGTGCATTTGTACAGATGCATCAGAGCAAACTAAGTATAGCACATTCCCTGAGATGGAAGTAACGCCCACACCCTTGCTCCTCTGCAATGCAACAGCCAAAAATAAGGAGGATTAAATTAAAAAATTAAAGAAGTTTGTGGGTGGATTTAGGGCTGAGAGTGAGGGGGAGAAAGAGAGCTGACTGGTGGCAGGGTTCATGTGAGCAGGCACTGAGCTGCTTGCCCTTGTGGGGTGACATGGGTGGGTCCAGGGAGCCCTGTGCTGTGCCAGCCCTGTGCTCTCGCTATGACACTGACCCAAAAACCTGACCCAGTTGCTGCCAGGTGTGAGCACTAACTCCTGTCTCTCATGTCCAGCAATGCCTGCACTTGCTGAGCACCTCTCTGTGCTTGCCAAAGGCTGTGTCATTATGGAGATGACTTGTGGAAGAGGGTAAACACAGAAAATTCACTGGCATCTCTGTCACTCCTGCTCTGCTTGGCTGCCTGTGTCTATTACAGGACCTGGGGGTACGGGTGCTCGTGGGGTGGGGGTTCAAGGGCTGTTTGACGGACAGGAACAACCTACCTGCACACCCAGGATGCCAAAGATGATGAAGAAAGCACAGCAGATGAGGACAATGTTTCCTATGGGTTTGAGGGAAGAAATGAGGGTCTCCACCACCAGCTTCAGACCAGGGGCTCGACTGATGACTCTGTAAAGGAAGAAAGGGGAAGGGTGATAGAGGGACAGGGAGGGGACATTTGACTAAGCTAAGCATTTTCAGCAGTAGCAGACTCCTGTCTCCATGTGCAGTGACCCCTCAGTGGAGATCCCTTCCCCGTGATCAAAAAGCCATGGACTTCTCTCCCATGGATTTGTTCTTTGATGAGGTACCTCCAGCATCAGACCCATATGGCTAAGGGGGACCTCCTTGTGGCCTATTGCTTGTTAAAGACCACGCTTTGCCTGGCACAGCTGGATCTGACCCTGGGACCCCTCCTGGGGACAACCAGTGGGAGGAGGAGGCCAAGCAGGGCTCGGCAGGGTTCTGACCGGAGGGGACGGAGGGTGCGCAGCAACCGGAGCACTCGCAGCACGCCCAGGATTTTGGCACCACCAGCAGAGGCCACTGAGACCACAATGTCAATGAGAGACACGAAGACCAAGAAGCCATCCAAGATGTTCCAACTGCTGCGGAGATAAGCCTGGTCCCCAAAATACAGGCCTAGAGAGACCACCTGGAAGAGAGGAGAGATAAGAGGGGTTGAAATGGCTCCTATGCTACCTGATAGAGGGCAACTATGGAGAGAATGGGAGGAGGGGGAATTGTTATCAACTCCTCATGACACTGAAGTGTCATCTCAAAATCTTTTCCTTTCACCTGGATGTCTGTGAAGGAAAACACATTTTTTCTGCCTCCCTGAGTAACATGACACTGTAGGGGACACACAGGAAACCCTTCCCTGCCACACCAGAGGCTTGGGGAAAGTCTCCCGGTTCAGAGATCACCTGGGAGGTTAAGTCAGGCACCAAATCCATAATTTGGCTCTTAAAGGAGTAATTTGTTTGTCAGCAGTTCTCAAAAACAGTGGGTGCTACAGAAATTGGTGGTCATGGGGAGATATTAACATCCTCCAAATCACGGTCAAAATTCAGATATGAATTTTAAGGATTTAACTTCCAGCACACAGTTTTAGGACTTTTCCCCAAATATGAGAAGGGAATAACAAGGTTTTCTGATTGTTGCAAAGTACTTTGACATCTATTGAATCATTATCTCAACTTTGAGCATGTCATTAATATTGTTGTAATGTCCCCCATTCTTGCTCCAGGAGAAAGGGAACGGACATTTGACATCATTACAAAATCCATACTTGAGTGCCAGTTATCCTTCGTGAATACTAAGATCCAACTGGACCTAATGCCTGCAATAAACACCTCCTCTATGCCTAACAAGACAGGACTGAACCCCAGGCAGTATCTGCCTTTATAAAGGTAAAGGGAAGGATTGGCACACCAAAAAGATGAACACATTTTAAAAGGGTGCTGAGCAAACATGAACAGTGTCTGACACTGGAAAAAGGCTCTGAGCTGTTCTCCAGTAACTTACCTTTAGTGTCATCTCAGCTACAAATATTGCTGTGAAAATGTAGTTGGACACAGTGAGAAAGATTCTTTCCTAGAAAAAAAAAACAAACAAAAAAAAAACAAAACAGAGAGACCTTAAACATGTTTTGACTACTTCTTGTTACCCTCTGATGATCTTGATATTTTTGCATTCCTGTGAAGGATATGAAAGTTGATGAAATAAGGGAGATGTTCTTGGCAGAGGTCAGTGCTAGGCAGATTTCAGCTCATACACCTTGGCTGGGACAGGATCCTGTGCAGCTCTGCCAGACCATAGTGTATGGCATTTTTTTGCATCCTGCAGATCTGGTTTCAAGGCAGCCTCTGCCCTTTTCTGTCAGTGCTGCTCAGGCCTGACCTGCTGCACTGACCTGGCACTCCTTCCCGAAGAGCTGCTGAGCACAGACCACTGATTGTGTCCAAGTGCAGCAAAGTCTGGGAGTCAGCTAAGGCAGACAAGCAGAAAAAGTAATTTCACTTGCCAGCTTGAGCCACCTCCAAGATAGTTCAAGAGCAGGATACATAAATGATGATGTGCCATTCCTACAGCATGGAAGTTACTTCTATCTCTCAGTTCCACTCCTCGTCCCTTTTGCCATTCATCCCTTATATGCAGGCTCCTGGAGAAGACACTTACTTTCCAAGACAGAAGGAACTAGCCTTTCTGTATTATAAAGTGGGTTGCCCCATTATAAGAGCCTACAGGGAAACACATATTTATGTCAATAACTAATATTTAGGTATTTGAATAGATGAGTCAGAGCTGGTGTTTAATGCTGAAGTTCTTCCGGAGATCATAGCTGGACCAGGAACACTCAGGAACCACTGTTAGAGGTTGTGCTATGAAGTGGGTGACAGGTAATGGTTCTCACCGTGCTTCTGTGCTCAATCTGGGGTCTTTCCAGGGCAATGGTGATGCAGTTCAGGAAGATGAAGGCCAGCACTACGTGGTCAAAGAGCTTGTGAGCAATGATGGTTTGGCAGAGGAGGCGAAACCTGCAAGAGAGTTCCAGTAGGCACCTGTGCCTTGGACAGAACAGATTTAGGACCAACAGAGGACACAGAATTGAGTATTCTGGCCAAAACTGGGCTCTGATATAGCAGCTTTCCTATCTCTGATACTGAGGTCCCTTGGAATGGCAATAGCCCAGGATGGTAAATGGTCACATAGGGAGCCGGGAGCAGAGCAAGGGCAGAGCAATGTGCTGAACCTTCATTGATTTCTCCAGTGCCAGAGTGGTGTCCTAACCACTATGACCCTGTGCTCCTCTCCTGCCTTGTAACGAGGCTGAATTCCAGTTTTCCTCCCAAACTCACACTTTGTACCCCTCCACAGGAAAAAGGCCACATGCTGAAAGCTCAGGAGAGGCAGGTAGGTTGGCAAATGTGGGGCCCACACTTCTGAAAGACACTGTGTACGTTAATATAGGTGTCACACAGAACAAAAAAAGCTCTCCCTCGTGACCTAAAATGAAAACCCTTTCTTTTCAAGGGGCAGTATGAATGGGTGACAATAATGTTAGCTGAGGTACGTGGACATTTTCTCCTGGTGACATCTCTTTAACAGGAATAATTCAACCCAAATTTCCTTTTTTTAGGCAAGAAGAGTTCTAACTTTACCCTAAAAGGTGTGATATAACTGCTGGTAAGTTGGTACTGGTCTATAAGTTAAATGAAGATGGTATTCTGGTACCAGGAGAGGAAATATCAGTATTATGGAGTCATCAATAATGCATTCTTTATCCTCTTTGTGTTAACATTAATATTCCCTGCCTTGCTTTGCTATAAATATTTATGATTACAGAAAATAAAAATGGGATGATCCAAAGGGAGGGAAGATCACAATAGCTATTTAGGATGCTCAACTTTCCTTTCATTGCCACAATCTAGGAAAAGAAATGCAGTTTGGCTGTAGAGGGAACAATGGAGGAGAAAATACACATTCTCAGCTGCTAAGTTTGAAGTTGCCACCTAGCACCAGGGGATATGGCCAGCAGAACAACAGAATCTATCCCATCTTCTCAACCCTCTCATGGCAAAAACTGCACAAACCTGTTCTGTGGAGAGAAGAGATATATGGACCAGTCTTCCCGTAACTCACACCAGTCTGGCTTATAGACTTCCATCATTTTCCGGATGCGAAAGCACAGGCTCTGTAGGGACGCAGCAGAAGCAATTGCCACTGGTCACCTTCCCACTTGCCTGAGAGAGACATTCTTCCTTTCACATCTGACTCAAATGCACCACTACCTGCTTTTCTTTAATCCTTCTATTGAGAAAATCAACTCAAAGGCAACAAGTCATGGAAAAGAAGGTAGAAGCTGCTTTGCCAGGGCTTGTTTACCTCTTGGCATCTGGTTTCCTCCCCAGATCATGAAAATAAAATTGCTGGTGTCCCTTCTAGAGTAGGATGCTGTCCCATGATGCATTCTTAGAGGTGTTGGAGGGACTGTGTTACACAAGGGCAATGTTTCCTCCCTAACTCAGCTAAATGAGAAGCCAGGACAAGAAGGTTTTCTGTTGGTACTTGGGCTGAGAATTTCATACAGACATTTATGTCTGTTCAAATTTCTACTGACCCTCACTCCACTTTTTCCACTCTCTGATCTGCTCACAGATTGCTGTCCCCAGGCTGATACCACAAAACCTACTTGCCTTGCCTGCGGTGCCTGTGCATCCTGCTCTGGTCTGCTGATGCTCCCCACGCAAAACTCTCATTCTTGCACTGTCTGACCTCCCCTGTCTTGTAGAAATCACTGGCTGCACTGCTCTGAAATAACAGCCCCTGGCTGACCACATGTACGCCGCACATCCGCCTTCCTCCCACCACCCACCTGCCTTGCAAGAAGCCTGACAATGTGGTGTGAGCTTGTCTGTGCCTAGAAAGTCCTATCTGCATTTAGTCCTCCAGCGGTCCTCCAGCTCTCCTAAAGCACCTTTGCAAGATTTCCCATCCACACACAAAGAGACTGAAATTTGAGGATGGATCTGGGGTATCCCAGAGCACTGTGATGTAACCCCAGGGTCCTCCACCAAGCACTCACATAATCTATTTCTTCATCATCCTCTCCCCGTTCTTTGTGGTTGTTCATCTTTGGGAAGATCTCCTTGACAATACTGGGCATTTTGCCGTTGCAGTCCTGATGCTCACTGGCCCCAGGCGGTGCTCCCAGCCTGTGGGTCGCTCTGTGGCCAGAAGGGACCGAGGCCAACTCCAGCAGGTCACAGGAGCCTTTGTTATCCAGAGAGAGTGTCCGGCGGTGATGAAGCACCCTTCCTGTCCCATCCGGCTCCCCATCTGCTGCCTTGTGCGCTTCCCCAGACAGGAGGGACTCGTGCTCAGCGGAGGGAGGTTTGTGTTTCAGGCTGTGTCCCCGGGCCAGGCTGTTCCAGCTGGAGCGACGGCTTCCCCAGGCTCCGCTGCGGCTCCAGGCGCCATAGTGGGAGCTGCGGGAGCTGGACTGTAACAGAGTGGGATGGGGACTCGGTGACTCTGGGCACAAGGAGAGAGCATGTGCTCCTCTCTCAGAGCACAGACTCTCCCTGAGCCCCTAAGCCAGAAGGCTGCAATTTATCAGACACTGAGCAAGTTGCATGGTGGGAATTCAGCTGCCATCTCAGTAAATCTGACAATAAATTGGTAATGAGTTAGCAATGGTGTTGATTGTGATTACTCTATAGCACCATCTGTGTGCAAAGCACTTTCAGGGAAGGTAAGTAATAAAGCCAAAGGCCAGGTGCCTGATATTGTTATTTACACCAGCACAGAGCAAGAGTAAAGTTCTCAAAGAATCTGACTGGCAGCTTTTTACACTGCACTGGGGTTAAGGATAGCAGAAGGTGATGGATCATCTTACACACCATCTTTTAGTCCAGTCTTAGTAAAAGGGAGAAATGAGAGAAACAGGCTTGTTGGTTACAGCCTAGTCCAATCACATCAGCAAGGCATCATGTAGTACATGGCTGCTAGCACGCCCTGTTTGGAAATAACAGGGGCATGAACCCTTTAAGCACCAAGGCACCCCCCACAGCTGTGTATGCCAGTGGGTAGAAAGCCCAGAAGCTAATGTTACAAGGTGGGCAGGCCTGAGATGCAGTGGTTAGAAAAACCTGCATGCTTGGGGAAGTGCTATGGGGCAGCAGAATCTGCCATGGGGAGCTCAAAGACAAGATTTTCACTGTTACAAAAGCTCTGATACAATCCCATCTGTAATGGGACTTGGTGGTTCTGCCATCACTTCTTAACTCAAGGCAAGATTTTGTGTCCTTTAATCTAGGAAAACAAGGAAAAGGCAAGGAGGAAAAACATGTTCCACTGTAAGAAGGAGACGGTCTTTTTGATGTTCTCCCTCTCCCACACTAAAAGAAATATAGATAACTAATCTGGAAATAGACTTCAAAAATCTGGAAATTTAGAAATATAATGTTAACTGACCTGGATTCTAAAGACAGGCAATGCAGTTGTATCAGAAGCCTACAGCAGCTGGGCAATCCTTCCCAGAAATCCCCAGATGATGGTAGAAAACCAACAAAGTGCTTGGCCTTCAAAAGAAGGGTATGACGCACATTTATACTCCCTCACTCACCAAGGACCGCTGGTCGTAAGTCATTCTCCCCAGGGACATCACACTGCTCTTCCGGGAGCCAACAGCAACACGGATCTGGTCAAGCTGCAGTGAGTTGCGTGAAGAGTTGGTGACCCCCCCAGAAGCCACTGCTGGGTTGGAAGAGGGCAACGATGGGTCCAGGTGCCCATTAGGTGTCACAGGAATTGCACAGAGCTTGGGATCTGAGTGGAAAGATGCAGAAAGAAGAATGAGGAAAGAAGTTGGGTTCCTCACTATCCAGTGACAGTTTTGATGCCTAAGCAGTTTAGCATGTCAACAGCAGCTAACAGATTGTTAGCTCTTTAGCACCAATCAACATCAATTTCTCTGATTTAGGGTGTGGTGACAAAGGCAATGCAAGCTGGGAAGGCTTTAAAGTAATCTCCTCAGCCTCCAAAACCAACCATGTCTCTCCTTGGGGACAGACAGACGAGCAGAGTGGTGGCCAGGCAGCCTCAGACAGACAGGCAGAGCATGAAGGTGAACAGAGGGACGAGAGCATGCTTCTGCATGCCAAGAGCAGACACCAGCATCTTCAGGTCTGAACAAATTCCACCAGCTGTCAGATTGGCTACTTAAAGCAGTTAGGCTGAAATACTGGGCAAGAAACTTAGAGGTAGGGATAGCCACAGCCATCCATATACTGAGGTCGCCTTAAAATTCCTGCAATCATACTGCATACAAAAACTGCATCCCAGTCTATCCTACTACACTGCCCTTCTTCAAATGACTGATCCTTGACCTTTAAGATCTAGGACACTTTTGAAGGAAATCTTAAGTCCTGTGGATGACCATCAGCATTTTTTGAGATGCATGGAAAGGACAGGGTGTTGAATTTTAATGCCTGAAAGGACTGGAGCAATCATTTTTGTTTGACTTATTGCATAATGAAGGTCACCTATCCACGTCTGCATGACAGACAGCCACGAGTCCACTAACACCTCTGTAACCTCTTCCTCCTCTGCCATCTCAGGGGTTTGACTGCCTGCATTCAGCATAAGCTCTGATATGGTGCAGCCATGTAATTCAGGATAGGACTGCTTTGAAAAGAGCTTAGTTGTAGGAAAAAACTGTGAGCCAAAAACTGGAGCCACTGCTCCCTGCTGTGGGAGCTGCATCTATGCTCAGAAATGTGCTCGTGGTGCTTGTCTGAGTTGTGCTGTGAGTATGCTTGTGCCTGTCCTAGCACCTTGCTGATCCTGATCTTGTCTTGCTGACTGGACTTGGCTTGACCTTAGACCTTCCTCACCACTGTGGGTTTGCCTGGTAATTACTGAACCATTGGCAGACCCTTACTAGTGTCAGTGGACTTGCTCTGCTCACCTTGTGCAAAAGTGTGCAGCATGGCCCCTGCCTCCTGCCTGGCTCTCTGTCCACTTCAACTCCTGGCACACCATCCATTGCAGAGCAAGCTACTCTCACTGTTCCCTGCCACCAAGTCCTGTTTGAAGTATAATACCTCTTGTAGAAAGACTTTCAGTCTTTGAGGGATAGAGACCTTACCAGGCGGTTTGTACTCAGGTTGTTTCCACTGTTAATTATCTCTCCTTGAAAATATATGGCTTTTTTCAGCCTGAATTTGTCTAGCTTGAGTTTCCGACCTTTCCAATCTCATTATGCTTTTTTCTGCTCAATTAGAGAGCTATCTACCACCACAACCCCCTCCTTCTGGTCTACAACTACAGAGAGAGTGATCAAGTAACTTTCCTGAATTCTCTAAGCTTCATTAGTCTCACTATGAGGCAAGGCTTCCAGATTTGCCTGAGTCCTTTTTACCATATTGGTATCCCTTCTCCAAATGTGGGTTTCAGATTTGGATACAGTGTTCCTTAAATAGTGACCCTGAAGATAACCAGAGACAGCCTCACTTCTCACTTCCAGTTGCTGTTCTGGAGGTCATTCAAGAACTGTTCCACTTAGCTACCACATTCCTCAGGATGCCAACATGTCTCTGTTTTTTCCACAAATAACACCACAAACTGGCATAAAGTTCAAAATAAAAACTGGCAAGTTTTCAGAAGTGGGAGTAAATTTTCTGCAGAATCTGCTTTTAGGTTTCTCACCAAACAGCAGTAGGAACAAAGCAAATAAGAATGTTTGAGCCATTGTACCTGAGCCTTCCTGGACCTCTTGGAATTGATCAAACTCCTCCATGTTTGAAGAACTCTGATCTTCATCTGAGTATGACCGGTTGGCATCACCCTGGAACACACAGATTTAGAAGTTGGAAACTCAAACACAAAAGACCATTTGTTTTTGTCTTTCATTTCTGGAACAACTGCAAAATTGTCCTTGGCAGTCAGGCATCGTGTGAGCACTGGAAAGAGTCTTCTGTGATTTGGGATGGCTGATAGACTGTACTGCTGCTTTTGGATGGGTAAAGGGCTCACCCTAAGGTAGGTTCTGTTGTGTTATGCAGAACAGAAATTGTGAATCCCCTTTCAGAGAGTCTGTTGCAAGGAATAACACTAATTTTTTTTTCTTTTGCCTAATTGAATACTACCCTAACAAGGGTTATTTCATGAGTGAAATTAAAGAGGGGTGATATTTTCTAAGTCGTCCAGTTCAGTATCCTCAAAGTCTCACAAAGGATCCCTTTCTAGCACCTCTATTCCTCTTCTGATGAAGCCTTGGTGTTAGCTCACCTCAGCCTGGAATCCCTCCACAAGAATGGCCACCAGAAGATTGAAGAGTACATAATTCCCAAATGTCATAAGAGCCACAAAGTAGAGGGAAGCCCATGGTGAGGTGGAGGCCATGCCATTATAGAGTACAACATTCCAGTCCTCCTGGGTTAGGATCTGCAAGGGAGCACAAGAAGGTCAGAAAACATGATGGAAGAACATGAAGCATATTCCCAGAAAAGGACAGTCGGAGAATACGCATCAGGACCAGACCAGGCCTCTGACCTTCCCCATTTACACACACCCACTGTCATTGTCCAGCTCTAGCACTGCATCAACAACCTTATCTGAGCAAGAAGAAACAAGAACAACTATTACGACAGTCATGTGCTGAGGTGAGAGCGTTAAACTTGGGAGTTGCCACAACAGGAGTGACCTTTGCACACTGTCTCCTAAGAAGGAAGAAGGTCCCCTCTTTGAGATATACACCAGGTGTTTGGTTCCAATATGCAATTGTTCTTCCTCCACAACCTCTTGTGCTGTCAGGAGTGAGTGCAGTGCTCCTCAGTGAGGAAAAATCATCTCCTGATCCTCTTCACTTTGCCCTGGCCCACCCACAGAGAGCAAACTGGGCTCACCTGGAAGACGGTGACAATGGCCCACAGCAGGGAGTCAAAATTCTTCCGGTCAGGAACTGTGTCTCCTGTGTCTGTCCTGAGGCTGAACTTGCAACCAAAGATGTGCATTCCCAGGATGCTTTGGAACAAGATGATGTCAAATATAAATATTTCTGCCACCACAATGAACTCATCAGAGTAATTGTCTTCTCATGAAAATCTAGTGCAACACCACAGCAGCAAGGGTTACAGCAACACAATCAGACCACTGGGAGCTATCTGTGAAGAAGGAGCTACATATTGCAACCCTGTAGGTCACCAAAAAATTTCCTTTCCATCTCTTCTGACTCATATATTCCCTCCAACCTGTCAGTCAGATCTGTTCTTTCTATCGTCCTTTTTGCTCTCATATGTCTTCATCTTGCTATCAGGGTATCCATGGCATGCACAGACAAACTTTTTTGGTTGCTTCCTGCTGCTCTTCTGCCAGAATCAGCCTCCAGACTGAACTGTTGCTGTAGCTAGTGCTGATTAGCAGGAGACTTCACCTATCCTGTAATGCGACATTATGCTCAATGTCTGCATTTGCTGGCAGTATTTCACCACCCCATCCAGGCCAAAATCCTCAGCTGCTGAATCCAATTTAAGGCAGGAGCAAGTTCAGCCCTTATGAAAAAATAAATATTTGTCAGTACTGTCTTGGCCTGGAGCAAAGGGCAAGATGAGTTATGCAGTCATGCTCTGAAGCTGCTGTCCCCATGAGCCACACAGCGCCACTCCAGCACACCGTGAGCTGACTGCCTGCTCACCTGAATATGAAGATGAAGAGCATGAGGAGCATGCAGAAGGTGGCTACGTTGTCCATAGTCTTCATCAGCACCACCAGCTGTCGGCGCAGTGCCGGCATGAAGCGCACCAGCTTCAGCACGCGGAGCAGGCGGAATGTCCTCAGCACAGACAGGCCCCCATCTGCCTGGCCAATGATCTCCCAGATGCTGTGGTCCAGAGAGGCACAGCAAATACGGGGGACAGAACAAAATACCAGTGAGCAAACAGAAAAAAAACAAGGAATAACAATGCAAAGTCTTTACCTTGGCATTGGCAGTATGTAGGAATGTGTCCCTTGTTGATGGAGTGACAAAACTATCTTTTGTTCCCTCAAAAAGGAAATAAGCCTGGAAGTTTCTCTCCTCAATTAGATGAAAAGACATCTCATAGGACCTGGAGGACTTCACCTCAAACTTAAGGATAGCTAATTGGACAGGAGCCAAAAAGTCCCGCCTAAGCAACTTACTAGACAAAGAAGAGACCAAAGAAACTAATCACTTTTGTGAGGTGTTTTACCAGGGGCAGGAGGACCTCTTGCACCTGGCTTGGTTTTTCTCTGTAAAGAGTTTTGTTATTTTGCCTTTTATTAAAACCTTTTCGTTTCCAACACTACCACAGAAGCCAACCTGCTGATTTTCTGCCTTCTAAGGTAGCTGAGCTATCTTGGGTGTGAAATAGGTCTCCAAGAGCTTATGAAACCTGGCTCCAGGAGACTCCTATTTCAGCAGTACAAAGGGATGAGGCAGGAAATCTATCTGAGCAAGGCAGAAATATGAACTACAGGCTTATCCTTGTATGTTGAAAGCTTCATTTATGCCTTAAGAACATGAACAGGGCAGTACATGTTGCAGGAATGAAGAAAGGCTTGCAGCATCAAATTCCAGCAAGACAAGTTCTTTTATTACACTTTAAACATCTGTAACATCTTCAATTTGTGCATTTTCAAAATATTTCACAGCTAATATTTCATTTGTTGTGAACTTAACACGGCAGTTGCAATTGCCTCCACTCTACAGAGGAAAGAACTAAGGGACAGAAATGCTGTGTGGCTTCCATAGCACCAACACCAAGCATTGGGAAAAGACATCTTGGTCTCCCAATCCTTGGCCTTGTGCATCAGCCCAGCTCCTCTCAGTGTAGCTGCTAAATTCTTTTTGAAATACTCTGCAAGCTCTGTGGTACTCTTTTCTGTGTGTATTTCAGCTGACCCCCAAGGCCCTTATCACCTGATGATGACGATGATACTGTCAAAGATGTTGTAGGGGTTGCGAAGGTAATCAAAGAGACCAAAAGCAGCAAGTTTCAGGATCATCTCCAGGGCAAACATGCTTGTGAAGACAACATTGCTGATCTCCAAGATGTTGGTCAATTCCTCTGGCTAGAGAGAATGCAAATTCAGAGAGTCAGAACTGAAAGAGCTCTGAAATGATGGGAAATAATGTGTTACCCTTCCCAGGGAACAGGGTTTGTAGGGAGTTGCAAATTTCCTGGGGTGACACTAGAGTGGAGCTGGATAGCAACACTTGCACTCCAATACCTTTGCAGATTTGCTACCTTCATCACAGATTAAATTTCTAACAACTTTTTTTACTAGAGGCAACCAGGAGCCTCACAGCCATTCACACAGCCGAGGCTGACCAAGCATCTCCTACATCCCACCCCAGATCCTGTTCCCCTAGCTAAAGGCTGCTTGATTTTGGGCAAAGAACTTGAGTAATTCTTGAAGGAGAGCAAAATTGCCTGATTTGCAGTCAACCTCTTCCTTCAAGAATTTCTTCCTCTGAGGTTTCCACAGGTAGCTGGCACTTCTTTTTTTTCTGAAATTTTGAAAACATTTAAATGACTGGAAAACAGTCCTCCATCTTCCTCTAAATATCGCGGCACCAATCTGCCCCTTTCCTCTCTATTTTTTCACTTCCCCATTTTTATCTCCCTCTTTCCCCACCAAACCCTTGTATGCATTACTTTCCTGGTCTTGCTCCATCAGTCTTATGCCTCTATCCTCAGAGTGGTCTCAATAATTACCCAAGAAAATATCAAACTAGACAAGACAACAGCAAGGAGGACCACACTGCTAAAACCTATCTGTAAGGGAGAGAAGGACAGGGTGAAGAATACAGAGAAATGGACAGGAAGAGGAGAAAGGCAAGTGCACAAGGTGAAAAATCCAAGAATGACACAAGATGACTGTTGAAAAATAAAGAGGGTGCATCTTCCTTTGCATTGGTCTGAGCTCTGCCTGACCACCAAGCCACACTTTTAAGCATCACATAAAATGGATGGGAACAAGAAAACTGCAAATGCCTGTTGTAGAAAGCAAGAGAGGACAGACATTCCTGGCACTGCAGAAACAAAAAAGTGAGTTCCTGCATGTCAGAGCCAATATTTTTAGCATGAACTCAATATTAGTGCCCATGAGGAAGGGAAGTCATGGTCTCTCCCCATGGTCTGCAAAACTGCTGTTTTGCTGAAGGGTGGCCTTTGCATTGGCCATGCCTGTTACCTCTACAGCTGGTGGAAAGGGAAGTGAGGGAAGAATGCAGTTCTGGTTCTCTGCCTGAAGCTGGGGTGTGCTTTAACCCCTGCTCTGAGTCCCCCAGGGGCCAATATCCTTCCAGGTGAACAACTGATCTGGAAACAGCTCTAGCTTCCCATGCCGTTTGTTAATTTCTTGCACTCCTCCTTGCAGCTTTTTATTAAAATCGTCCATGTCTTTAAAATGAAAAAAAGTGGAGTTGGATCAATTTCCATCCATAGTTACATCTGAAAAGCAAGACCACCCTGAAAATGATGGAGAAAGAGTGGAGATAAGAGAAGAGAGAGAAGGAATGAACAAGTGCATGTGGGAAGGGAGAGATGAAGATCACTTCACCGAGACCCAGCAGTAACAGTTGCTGAGAACACGAGGCCTATATGTTAAACTGAGATGCCAATTTCAGTCTGGAGCAAACCATTGTGTCACTGAAAATAAGCAATGCAAAAAAGCAACAGGTTATGATGGTGGGCTAATTCTCCTCTCTGCTTTCCATACATTCTCTCATGCTCTTGCAGGGAGCAACTGATGTTTGAAAAACCATGCTTGCATCTTGCTTGTGGAAAAGGTCACCTGTTCTTCTGTCTCTCCTTCTCTCCTTGACATCTGTTTCTCCAGTCAATCCTCACCTGTTAATCTGTTTCTAATGGACCATCAGTCAGCCCCAGCAAAGCATCCTTCCTAAACAGAGGAACAGGAAAGACTAGGCAGAGAAAGAAAGACAGAAAGAAGGGATAAGTAGAGATAAAAGCAGAAAAAGAGAAATCAAAAAACAAAGCTGGAAAAAAATTAAACTCACTAGCACCCACAAGAAGTAGAGAATGAAAGAGTTGTTTTAAATAGTGTAGCAAAGAAGTAAATGCTGGGAAAGGAAGAGCAACATAAAAGAAATGAACTCAGGAAAAAAAGAGATTATACAGAGGAGCCAGATGGAGAGGCACTAAAGCAGATCCAGCATTGCAGCCGTTTCTGGAGATAGAGCTAATTTGTCAGAGTGCAAAGAGCTGTCAGCTGGGGGCCAAGGCTGCAGGGTGGGGCTCACCGGGGTTGTGTCCTGTGTGGCAATGTCCTTGTTCCTAGGGTGGTGTGGCTGGGAGTGACAATGGACAGGGCGGGGCGGGTGTCTGGGACTTGGGGACCCTTCTCTGGCCAGGGAAGTGAGAACTTGATGAAGAGGACAAGCAAAGGGGAAAACTGGTTCCCTCCTTTTCTTCCTACCAACACATGGGATCTCCAACACAGTGGATGTGTCACCTTGCAATTGTGAGGTCTCCCCAGGCTTCCACAGACAGCATTCAGGCATTCAGCATCTAAACCCTTCCTCCTCCCAGCTTTACCTAGAAACTGTACATTGAAGAATCCCCAAGGAAAGAACTGAGCTCAAGGCTACGTTAGTCCAAGGAAAAGAAAGGAACACCAGAAATGTCCCCACAAGCAGTCTGTTCACATTGCCAAGACAGGACAGACTGATTTACCCATCACACTAAAAGTGAAACTTGAGCTGAGTATTGGGGTAAGGAGGATAACTTGAAGGGGCAGAGATCCCAGGGGCCAAGGTATGTCCTGGGCCAGTGTTTTAACCAGAATGGTTAATCTATCCTGTGTATGGATCTCTTTCCCAATCCATGAAACAATCTAATTCACATTGTGGAATAAAGTCCTCTGTCTCTAACAATGTAGATCAAATACTGAGAGTAAAAGATATGATTCAGATTTATTTCAGCACTCCTGTCCCATGATCAGAAACTAGAACTGGGGCAATAGAGGGCAGCAGCTCAGCTTTTTTCTCCCTTTCAATTTCTTACTAACTTTGGAGCTCTTTTGCCAGATTTGACTGAAAATATAATTAGTCCATTATCTAGCAGCAGACAGAAACTCCTGCATCATAGGAAAGGCTAAGAAAATACAGATCCCCATGAAGCCCCCGCAGAAAAAAGTTTCTCCTAACCAGGAGTAAATTTGCAACTGTCTAGAAACTGAAGAGTAATTGATGTGACCTATGCAGACCAGCCCTACTGAACCTACACATCACCGCCTCTGTGATGAGATCAAGAAAAAGAAATATTCCATAAAGAGATCTCTCCAGCCTATTTTTACTTACAATTTCAAAGTCACTTGGCAATAATTAGAAGAGCCATAAAAATCAGCTATAGAACATACGAAATTTTACATAAGTTAAATCACCACCCCACAACCAATGCAGGATTACATGATTTTTATACTCTGGTTCTACAAGGCTGAGATAGTGTGGTTTCATCACCACTCCAGGGAGACTGTTCCATCCTCACGAAACGTCAGTATGATGAGCTGGATTCGACATTTGCTGAATGTTTCTGACAAGGAGCAAATAACAAAGAGAGAAGCAATAACTGTAAAATGCAAACTTGTGAATGCAATAAATGCTGGCATAAAGTGAAATCACATAGGCTAAAGGATATGAGGGTACTGATCCACAGGATGGTTCTAGTTAGGAAATAGGGGATCGTCATCTAATCCACACAGAGAGACCTCATAAAGTACTGATCTGATATATGAAGGAAAACTTTAAGTAGATACTGGAGAAGATAAACCAAGTCACTCAGCTGTCTAAAATGGCTGCTAATGGCAGAGAGGCTTGAGTCCAACAGGCCATTCAAGAAATACATGATGAGAAAGGCAGTCTGGAAGATTCAGCTGGGACAAGGTTTCCATTCTCATGCTGAATAAGGGAGAAAAGTCAGCAGCACCAGACTTACTGTGAATATTAAGAAAAAAATAAGCCTCTTAAAAGAATTCTTCTGGACAGCCACAAGAATCTAATATTTTCTACACTGGATTTTAAAAATAGACATTTCCAAATAGAGGCAGATCTGAAGAACTGCTAAAACTATTTCAAGCAGGACAAAGCTTGAAATGATGGGGCTTGGCTTATGCAATGTCTCAGCAATATCTAAAGGCCTAATACTGAGAATATTACATGGTATATTGCAAACTGATGGATTTAAATAAACATAGCTATTTACAAATGATATCTTGTTATAAGATCATGGATTAAAAATGACTCATAGAAATGCAGTTTCTCCTAAAATGAGTTGATTTCCCTCACAAGAAATATATATGCAGATGGAAGCTGCCTTGGCCACACAATCAGGACTGGATGAATAAGCCAAACTAAGCCAAATTCCAAGGTCATTTGAATATGAGTAAAGTTATTTGAGTTGTTGAGGTTAAGTCTCCTGGAAGAAAACCACCATGAATATTAAACCCCTGAATTATAACAAACAGTTTAAATTCATGTCTTTCTGTCTGTTGGTCAAGACTGGGCAACACTCATGCATGTGCTCTGTCCCCTGAGTCCCTGTGTTTATAAGCCTGAAACTTGTGCCTCACCCCTTAACCTGATGGCTGTGGGTGCTTTGGTCAGCTTGCTGGTGAACAGCCCATAAAAAAGTGGAGTGCAAGTTGCTGACACACATGCCATGAGCTGCCCAGCCAGGTATGTCCCCAGAGAGTGGCTGGGCTTGTGATAGCCCATGTACCAGAAAATAAAAGCTCAAGAGTTCTCCATAGGCATTAGCTCTGGGTCAGAAGACATCACATAATGTAATAGCTGAAACAACAGAAGCTTTTTCAATCACAGGATGGTGACACCCTGCAAATCACAGATCCTGGTGTGCAGAGGGGCTTTGCTGGATTTCGTTTTGTGAAAATTTGTGCTTTTGGGAGAAAAGACAACAGGGAAAAGAGAAAGAAAGGAGAAATAAGTAGCCAATGAAGCACCAGCCTAAGATGTACTGATGGCATGGTTTGAGAAAAACTTGAGGAGACCAAAGGGAGGTACAAATGTCTGTGTGCTTCTGAGTTAACTGCTGACAGAAAAAAACCCCAAAATTCATGGTATGGTCTAAATATGTTTTAGTCTTTTTGTGCCAGGATAACAGAATTGAGTACACATTTTTAATAAACAGGCTGCACCGCATTTTTCAGTTATGATCAATTTGGCTGACAGCTCTTCTGGTAGAAACAGCATGCAGGGTCATAAGCTTTTCCCAACTACTTATGGATAAAAAGTGATAGTACAATTTTAAGGACTATGATTAAGAACCTGCTACTAGAAACCCCAAGGCTGCAGAGGCAGATCCTGCTTTACTGCAGGCTGTACAAACACAGCAGAGGCATCCTAGAAGGGCTTAAATCTGCACATACAATAGCCAGAACATGAGAGTGAATTCTCTATCTCCAGCTCAAGTATTCTTCTGTCAAACTATTATTCACGCTGTGTCCATTAAACCAGGATGAACAATGGCTCTCCTTGCTTAGTGATCACATCTTTAAAATACCAGTGGGCAGTTTTCAAATTGTCCTGGGCTCCAGCCCTTAGTCATCTCTCTGCTACGTGATAAATACTTTGCTCTTTTTTATCTATTTCCATGAGTCAACCCCTCCAGCGTCTTCTTCATTCTCCTCTCATCTGGGCTCCTGCCAGTATTTTTCTAGTACTGAAGCAGCCAGTGCAGTTTTGAATTCTGGGATCAAATTAAGGTGTCACAGCCTTGTATTAGAAACTAGCTGGGCTTTGAAAATTGGTTTAAAGCTTGATACGTGGGTGGGATCCAGATATCTGAGGCTTCGAATACTGCCTCAGACACTGTGTTGCCTCAAACAGGAAATTTAAGATACTCTGGGTCTGAAGGTATCTTCATCCTGATACAGCACAGGACAAATCTGAGTGCCTTGCTTGAACTGGGCTCACTGCCTATCTCTTTGCTGCCTGAGACTGTGCTCAGGACCAGACTTCACCTTGGCTCCAGAGTTTCAATACAGTCAGCATCTCAGTAGTGCAGCAATGTCTTATTTTGTGATCTGGGCAGACACATGGAGTGAGTCTTGGTCACATTCAGACTGACAGCATAGATCTGAGATGTGGATGTACAGCATGGACTATTCAATGCAAAGTGCAGCAGAGCTACCAACCAGTCATGCAGATGCAATGTCATGGGCATGCTTAACTCCCTCTGATGCTGGCACTGCACACCACAGTGCAGACACAGTCTCTGTCTCTCAGCTATAAAATGAGGGCACACAATTCCTCTCCATCTCATATGTCTGTCATTAGGATAAAGTGTACAGCTGACTCAGAGCTGCCTGCAAACTACTGGTGTGAAAGTCAAGCCTGTGCCCACACCTGCTGCTTGTGCCTGACCTATCTATCACTTCTTACTCTCAGGGCAAAGGAAAGGCTCAAGCAGCCTGAGCCCCCAAAATGACTGGAGATTAGAGGCGGTGCCTTTCCTAGCCTTCTTGTACAGATAGAATGTGCTCAGACACCTCTTAATTAAGTTGGGAAGGCTAGCAAGCTGATGGATTTGAATTGAGATGCTGGTGAAGTGCCTCTGACATCCCCAGAGGGCACATTAAATTAACCACATAGACTAAGGATTCAGTAAGCTAATGAAGAGAGAAACGAGTGAGAGAGATGAGGAAGATGGAAGAGATGAGGATGACAGAGAGAGAAGCAGACAGAACATGGAGACAGGGCAAAAAAGAGAAACAGTGGGATGAGTGACCAGGGAGGAGGAAAAGAGAGGCATTGAAAAGAGGTGAGAAGAAAATACACGGGGGGAGAGAGAGAGAGAAAGCAATTAAGTACAGGTATAAGAAAGCAAGAGACCCTGCAAGATCCTGAGGCTTTCTCCAAGGTCATGCTGGGACCATCTGTGCTGCAGTCTGAGGTCCAAATTGCTCAGTCTCTGCCTCCACCAAGTTGCATCAGCTGCTTAGCAAGGCCATAACCCGCAGCAGGAGGAGTCCACGGTGCCCACCTTGTGCCCTGAGGTGCTTTACCTGTTCGTGGTGCTCAATGCCCATGCTGATGGTGTTCACCAGGATTGCAATCATGATCCCACGGTTGAAATACTTGCTGTCCACAATCACTCGAAGCTTGACCCTCACTTCTCGCCACACGTCACTGCAGAGCTTCAGCCGTCCTCCTTCTTCCAGCTCCTCCTCCTTCTCCAGCGCTGAGGCACCCTGGTCCTCTTGGCTGCCCTCCCCCTCCCCCTCACTGGCCCCTCCATCCTCCTGGTCTGAGCCAGCACTATCCAGCACTGAGAGCCTTCTGGATGCTTCGTGCTCTGCCCTGTGGCACCGGGGGCAGTTGGTGGGATCAGAGGTTGCTGTCACAGCAATGGGCTGGACTAAGCCCTGAGGAGGGCAGCCAAGAGAGTAGTGCTGCTGGCAAAGCCCTGGAAAGAGAAATGGTGCTGCTTAAAGAAGGAGAATACTAGAAAGACATTCAAAGCGGATACCTGCTTGGCTTCTGGGTATTTAGACAGGATAACTGAGGTTTTTTTAGCTGTGAGGATGATTAAATACTGACACATCATCTCAAGGGCAGCAATGGGAGCCCTTTGGGGCTCTATGCTGACAGGCTGTGTCTCCAAAACACATGGTACTGTTCAGGTTGCCTGTGATTATGCTGAATGGGGTTCATGTCCATCAGAGGAAGAACTGCTTTGTCTCATGTGGAAATCACAGTTTGAGACTCACTAGCTTGTGTTAAGTGGGACCTGAGGGGAAAAGTGGTCATGAAACTGCTTTTGGCCTGAACTGCTACAAGTGGGGTCTGAGAACCCCTAGGCTGAACAGAACTCTCTTAATCAGAGAAACTACATTAGCAAAGCATCTCAAGAAGCCAGAAGAGGTAACACAGGAACACTTCCCCCTGACAGTGTGCACTATGAACCAGAGAAATCTAAATTAGTGTCCCTTGATCCTCCATTTTGGCCTGGAAGATCAAATGGACACTGGGGGAAATGAAGCAATTAATTCATTAACAGAGTGCATGAAGCCTCCAGAAACTTTTCTCCCAGCAAGTAAAAAAAATGAAAGTTTGAGTATGCAAGACACGCTGAAGGAAAATCTGCCTTTTTGGTTGTTAATGGGAGCATAACTTAGGAAAGGCATCAGCAGGCAGTTAATACTAACCCTATAAAACCATTTTTACAGTGACTTTTCCAGCCAGAAACCCAATTTAAATGATATCTCACATCTAATTTTATGCAACAGCATGTGCTGCCATCAAGAGAAATTGTCTCCATTGTCCTTGCACATCAACCAGACTTCTTCAGCATCACACCTCAGGTTCAGGTGACACCTTATTGCAATTCAACTCTATTTGCCTCTCTCTTAAGGTCTGGAAGCAACTGACTTTGGGAGGAGAGCTCTGGGAGACCTGCTGTGCCCCAGGTCCAATCATTTGCCCCACTTTGTTGTATCGCCTAATTCTTCTCTATCCCAAACTGCTATCAGCACCTGGCTATACCAGACATGGAGCCCTTTACAAGCCTCAGTGTCTTTATCTCTTTATGGTCTCTGGGTTTCAGATCTGGATTATCCCTGCTCCCTGCTGGCCAGCCGTGTTTCATTCCCATTCTTGCCGGTCACCCCTCCCTTGCTGCTCTGGTGTGCTGGCCACAGTGCCATGCTCAGTGGCCAATGTTAATTCTAATTCTGTGCTTTATAGGCACAGGTCCTTCAGCAAGCTGGCACACGGAGATGCTCCCATTCCTGTCACATTTCCACCACTGGCATTTCCAGGTTTACCCATGCAATCCTTACTGTGGTGCCTCTGGGTTTTCCTGTTGCCGCCGGGTTTGGCACGGCCGGGCTCGTGGCCGTGGCGCCAGCTCTGCACGCTGTTGTAGAGCCCCAGGGTGCGGCGCTTGGCCTTGCGCAGGATGTGGCAGACGTACTGGAAGATCTCCTCGTAGCAATCGCCCGGCTCCATGTAGCTGGCAACGGTGCTGGAGGACAGGTACCGGGCCCTCTGCTCCTGCATCAGCTGGTGCTCCCGCTGCTTGGTCTCCGAGAACTGCGTGGCAATGACCACCAGGCACAGGTTGATCATGAAGAAGGAGCCCACCTAGCAGCAAAGGAGGAGAAGGGACCAATGTCAGCATGAAAAAGAACATGTGGGAGCAGTAATGTAAGAGGGGAGAGGAGGAGAAAGTGACTGGAGGCAGACAGAGGAGTGGGAATCAGTCTGCATATGGAGAAGAGGTTTCAGAGAAAGCCAGGAGTCCATTAGCTTGGTTTGGTATCTCACTCAACATAATTTCCATTAAGAATTTAAAGCTATGGATTGAAATTCAGGAAATAGGTCCAACTTTCAGCAGGTTTTGGGACCCTTAGCAATCACTTATAAGTTACATACAAAGGGTTTGATGAAAACTGGACTATATTTTCCTCTCTTCCTTGTGTTAAATAGAAGGTAGGAGACAGAGAACCAGTTTGGTTGATTTCTCCTCTACTAATTATTGTCCACTGGAAAAAGCCATTTATAGTCTCTACCTCTTGGAAGAAATGTCAGTATTCTCAGATCATTTTAATGACATACTAGTATACTTGGGGCATGTTATTGATTTCTACCATTTGCACCTTAATTCTCCATATAGGGAGATGGGGCTTTCCTGAAACAAGTGAGCTTTTGAAATCAAAAAAGATTTTACAAATAAAATGTGTCCTTTTTTAGAAGGACACTAAGTAGTCTGGTAAAGCCAGGCTTCCTTGCTTGTTTTCTATTCTTCTGATACAAGGCATATCATATTAGCTCTTCTTTAACTTCTCCTCTGGCCTACATAGGCTTCTCATTTCAAACACAAAAGCTGTAAAAAACACACTCCCGATTTCTTAGAAAGAGCAAACAAAATGCCCAAGTTCTCCCTGTTCTCCATACAGAAGCCCAAATGTCTACCAGGCTTAATTTAAAACTTAAATGCTCCCTTTAAACCTCAGCTTTCTTATTTATAAAATGGAGCAAGCATTTCTTTGTGCTGAGAGTTCTAGAGGCAAAATTAACTCACCCTGTGTTACATATCATGAAATTAGAGCTTAATTTCCACCAGGAGGTCTATCCGTAAATAGATAGATAGATAGATAGATAGATAGATAGATAGATAGATAGATAGATAGATAGATAGATAGATAGATAGATAGATAGATAGATAGATAGATAGATAGATAGATAGATGGATGGATGGATGGATGGATGATAAATCCCGGGCTTCAATATGATGAGAATTTCATACATAAAAGGGCTAGTAACTACATTCAAAATAATTTCCAAAAGCTGTGACACCTTGATTGGTGTCTACTCCCTGCACAGCTGTGTCAATAGGGCATTGATAAAGTGCAGAGCCTAAACTCTGAACAAAGACTCTGCATCTGCAGTGCTCTGAAACAGACTCTGTGGGGCAGCCCCTGGGAGGAGATTAAGCACCAGTTCAAGATTTCTGCTTCCCCTGGACCTGTGAGCATCCCTGCTAAGGGGCACCCTGGCACCAGTTTCTCCTGTGTGAACACACACAGGACCCATCTCCCCTCACTGTCCCTCCTTTGCAAGCAAACAGATCTGACAGAGAGCAGGATTCCGTCCTGACCTTGTCTTCACATGTCTCCTCTCCTGTAAATCTTTCCAGCAAAGGGAACAGAGCAGGCACAGGTACTGATAACCTGACCCTAGTGCTTGTGAATGGAAAAAGGGTTTATTTCAGCAAGTACCTCAAAGCTTGTTTTACCTATCCAAGCAGCCTTTCCCTCAGTTCCTAGCTCTTATGGGTTGCCCTTCTGGGTGACCCTTTCTCTTGGACACAGGTGCCCTTTGTTCAAAGGGGACGTGTCCTTGCTAGCATCTCAATAACCCTTTGAAACATGAAGCTCTTGCCAACCAGATTCAACATAATGACAATAAAGTATCTCAAAATAAAGGGCTTTTTTTCCCCTCCCCTCCTCCTCTCAGCACCCTTCAAAGCTGTTCTAATTCTGTTTCCCTTCATCACTGAACCCTTCTCTTCTCTTCTCCTTCCTTCCCCCATATTTCAGCCTATTTTTCCTTCAGTTTCAGCATGCAGTCTTGAAAATTAAAATAATGCCTCGTTCAGATTCCTTTGCCTTCACCCAACATTTTCTCTAGTCTGTGATGTCTTGCATGTTTATTTTAACTGATGAATGTATTACTGGCAATCCAAATTCTTCTCTGATGCACAGTCCTCAGCAGCATGATACTCACCCAGGCTTTCCCTTTTGGTTGTGTCCCTCAGCTGGCACTGAGTGAGGCAGGGCAGGGAGGCAGGCACTAGCTGTGTGAGCATTTCTGGAACACCACCTGTGACACTGCCCTGTACTCTGCAACCTCCCACAACCCCCGAACAACAAGCAATGAGGGCTTGCCACACCTTCTCTCTAGGCCACAAGAGGAAGAGCTGAGGGCTGAGATGCGTCACCAGGACTGCACTGTCAGCCTAGGGTTGACTCTGGAGAGGGGTTCAGGTTCACATCCCTGAGCCCTGTCCTCACAGGCACCGTATGCTGCCATCTCCCACCAGATGAACAAAAAGGGGGGCAGTGAGGAGACTGGATATGGGAACTACTCCCCAGTCCTTATTCTTTTAGCTAGAAACATTAAAACACAAAGCAAATTAGCTTGGCTAATCCTTGAAACCACAGGCAAGTCAATAAACTCTCAGTCTCTGCTGAGCTTGGCACTGCCTCCCAGCTAGGAGAAGGACAGGAAGGGTCCCAGAAGGCTCCTAATTGAGTGATTCATCTCAGCTGGCTGAGCAGAGAGACAGAAAGAGTCAGACATGGAGTCAAAGCATTTGAGGGAAGCAGATGGAGACCCTTGATTCTGAGTCCCAACACAGGGTCCTGTTCAGCCCTGAGACTGAGCTGTGCTTTGACAAAGCAGATCCTGGCCTCATTCAGCCCAAAGTTCAAGCCCCACCTCTGCAATATCTGACAAAATCTGACTAGTGCTGCAGATCCTGACTTGTCAATTACTTTTACTGCTTTACTGCTGGATATCCAGCTTACCTTGTGAGGCCCATTTGTGTAAGCACAGAGCCTTTCAAGGAGCCCCTGAGTGCTGCAATGCAGATGCCAGTGTAAGAGTTCAGAAGAGTTTGCTCCAGTCCAGGAGCCATAGCAGTGTCCAAGTAGCTGGGGAGGTGTCAGAGACACCTGGACCTCAAGCAGGAAAACCCAAGTGAAACACTGACCCAAGAGCAGGGAGTAGTCCTTCCTTCGTATCATGTCCATGGTCTCTGGTCAAGGGGGAAGCATTTTAAAATCTGCTGAACGCATAAAATGCTTTTCCCAGGTTGTTCTACAAGGCCACTCAGAGTGCCATGGTCAGTCAGCATCCTTCCCCTCAGAGAAGCACATCTGTGCAGGATTTCTAACTGTGCTGGGAGTGTATCCAGATGGTGGAGCCTTCTTCCTGCCATATGAGCAGTAGCAGGTAATGCCCTCATGTAGGTGTTTGCAGATACCATTGTAGGGAAGAAGTCATGGATGAAAGCACAGCTCTAGAGAGAAGCTGCAGAGATCCAGCCCCAGAAGAGTAAGCCTGAGCCAAAGCCAGAATGTGAGTGGAAAAGCAGAGTCAGGGCTTAAAACACAACTGTCAGAACAATCCTGATTAGAAAGCTGGGCCTTCAAAGCATGGAGAAGGAGGGAAGGATAAAGGCTGGAAGGGCTGTACTTCATGAGACTTAAAGAGGGATCATCATTTCTATATGAAGATTTAGATAGAAAATGCAGCCAAATAGTATCAAGTTAGACATGGTGGCTTGCTCTATGCTACAAAAGATGCATTGCATGCCAAGAAGGTAGCAGGAAGGCTAAATACTTCCTTGGCATAACTCCACAAAGGTAAAGAAAATATTCCACCTAGCATATGACTCCTTTGCTCTCAGCAGTCCCCAAAGTAACCTGAGAATCATGTTCTCCTGTGTTTGACAGAAATAAACATATATGGCTTCTGCAAATGAGGAGGGAGTGTCTAGAAATGTCAATGACACTCTGCAGTAACATCTCAGGTGGAGTGTTTAATTGAGGGTTTTCGGTGCCTGCAAATGCAGAGACACAGTTTGAATCACTGTGAATCCACATGACATGAGCCAGCACTAGAAGGATACTTAGAAACCAAAAATACGCTGACAGAATTTATGTAGTTTGAAATGTGGGGGGAAGGGCAGTTTCTGGGACTGGCCTACAAAAGACTGGGTATGTGTGCCCCAGTGGTTAAACACTGACCCTGCACAGTCCTTCCTGGCTCTGGGAGAGACTGGGGCTGTGGGACAAGGAGTAAAGTCTACGTCTAATTGCATATTGTACAAATTGGGGTATCCTGACCATGCTGTTCAAAGTCAAAATGCAGGTGGGTACTAAATATCTATTGCATTGTGGGGTATATGAACAAAATTAATGGGAAATTATTATTTCCTGAACTCCCCAAAAGCAGTAGATGTCCAGTTTGCCCTTGAGAACAGAGCCTGTGGAAACTCCCCCCCATTATCCCATTCTGTGCTATCACATCACTGCACTGTCTCTTTGGGACTCTCCAGCATCAAAGTAAAAGCAACATTCCTTAAGGTATATTTCACCTCTGCTGTCCAGGTTCATGCTTCAGCCCACAGGGAGTATGTCATATCCCTGTTTTTATCTCCTTGTCTTTCCCTTGTGAGAATAGAAGACTGTAAGGCAGGGTGAAATCAAGGATATAGTAAGATGTTTAAGTTGTGTGATCTGAATGGGCCAATGGATTTTTTTTTTCTTTTGGGCCACCCTCCATATGTACAGGCTGCAGAATGTCTCACAGAAATGAATTAAAGTCTGCTTTATCTCAAGTCATTGCATGCCAGCTTGAATGTAAACTAGATCCTGTACAGGTCAGTCTGTTAGTGTTACTGGGTGACTGCTTCTAGAGATCCTATTTCTTGAAGGGCATGGCTCCATAGGACAAGTGTTGGATGAAGATCAGAGTCCTGGCCAGGTCCATTCATCCAAATGCACGTTGGCCTTGGAAATACACACTGAGGTCCTTGCTCAGTGAGCTGAAACTAAATTGATCCTACCACATACAGATTTTATACTTCCCATAATTCATCCTATGTCTTTCCATTTCACTCTTGACTTTGGTCCCCCAGGTGAGCAATGTGCAAGAGCCTTCATAAAAAACACAATCCTTCCTTGTTAGAAACAGGATATTCCCTCCAAGAAAATGCACTTATGCAAGGGAAGCCTGAGGAACGGGGAGGCAATGGCACCATGTTTCTCAGCTCTCGTCCCAGGTGCTAATAATGAATATCCTTGCAGAAAACCAACCTTCAAACTTCATTTGTATAAATCCACAGGGCTTATAAACTGCTTATTAAGTTCTCATTGCTGACACACTTCTCTCTTTCCATCCTATCATCCACAAGGGATCTCAGATAGCCAGTTTATTTTGGACTGCTGACACTTTTGGAGCAGTAGCTCCTTTTCGTTCATGGTGAGGAAGTAATTCAGCATGACAGACCCTGAATCTAACAAAATGTGAATCTCAGACTCTGAACCTGATAAACCCAGGTGCTGCCAAAAGCTCCTCACTCAACATGGTTCAAAAATTACTCAAGAGCTTAAACTGTATAGAGATCTAGTAGAAGGGCAGAGAAAGAATTGGCTTTTAAGTCAACTGGTTTGAGGAATTTACTTTGCAAGTAGATCTGCCAGTGACAACATTATTCTACACTGGGCACGTATAGTTTTAAAAATCAATCTTAAGTATATTTTTGAGTGAAGGCTAATAACTTGGCTGACAACTATATATGTGATCCTGCCTCAGACTCTTGGTGAAAATCAACTAGCTGGATTTCTGAAATTTCTAGAAATTTGCCTCCCCAGTATCTATGTTGACCTAAGACCTGGTTTTTGTCAGCTCTTAGCTTGCATTGCTGACATTCATCAAACCTTATACTTACGATTATCAACAAGATAAAGTAGATAAAATTGTAGAAGGAATGGGCATCCATCACATAGTACATGATCTCCACCCACCCTTCCAGTGTGATCACCTGCAAAGACAAACAAGAGAAACAGGAGGGGTTTTCCAGAGCTCACTCCTCAGTATATAACAAGCAGATACTGGCAGGATGGGTGCAACCCAAGAAAGGTGAGAAACAACAATTCATTTCAACGAAGCCAAATTTCCATTTTGGGAAATCAGCATGGTACTGCTTGGTGACACTGGCATACTGTCAAAGCCTGTGAGATCATTCTAGTCCACAGCAGGAA
>NW_005054334.1:3948100-3950924 GCF_000277835.1 Geospiza fortis | reverse complement strand
CAGGAATATTTCATTAAAATAGTTCATTTCCCTGGATCGCAGCGGGGGAAAACCGGCAGCAGGTTGCCATGCCCCTTGGACTGAACACCGCGTACAGCCAGAGGAAAAGGAAAAAGGCATGGATTTTAGCTCCCATCTGCAACACGTGCTGGGAATTTAAAAAAAAATATTCCTTTACTATAGCTGTCTGGATGGAGGGTAAACTGGTACAAGTCAGCCTGAAGAGTGGAGCTTATTTTGGCAAGTGCGTTCATATGCGTACTGTCTCCCTTACCAGGGGAGTTACAACGTCCTTTACTTTGCATCTCTGTCACACCCTGCAGAAACTACCCCTGGAGCCCAGAAGGACTGAGTTTGAAAAACAGAAATATAAGCTTGAGCCTTGTAAAGAGGCTAACTGAGACTTACCTGAAATATCACAATCCAGGCATAGCCGATGTTGTCGAAGTTGATGGCACCCTTGTGTGGGTTGGCGTTGCCCGTGCGGCACACGTTGTAGTACTGGTTCCAGTTCACACACATGCCACTGACATTGAACTCTTGCCGGACTGAATTGTAATAATAATAATCATCCTTGTCCAAACAACACTCGTGGCCTCGCTCCTTCAGCGGGGGTATTTCATGACAGCCCATAATTCCATTATCTCCTGACAGTGAGCAGATAAAGGGCATCTCATCATCTTCCTCTGGTTGGTAATAAGGGGGCAGGACAATGTCACCTTGTCTGCAAAAGAAACCACAGTCAAATTTCCTGTGACAAAGAGTTTCCTATCTATCAGTAATACTGGTGGGGCTGGGAACCCCTATTATGACATAGGGACTTCATTGGGTGGGGGATTTCCAAGTTTTTTGACTCAGGAGAAGGGGAAGAATGACAGGGCTCCTGAAAACCAGTAAATTTCTAGGGCAAGCCCCCAATTTTCAGAGCTCTTCCTGCCATCAGATCACCCCAGGCCAAATTGCACAATCTGCTTGCATAAAGATGAAAAAAAGCTGGAATGCAGAGATTTGCAGTCTGATACTCCCCCCATTAGCATAAAAGCTAAATCAGATGCAATGACATTAAGGAAGTTCATCAGGCTTTACTGTAATATGTTCATATATGTAACTGCTGATGGACATGTTTTATAACATTTGGTAGTGAACCTCCTGTACTTCTAAAAAAAATCTAAAAAAAAAATCCAGTTCATGCATAATTAACATTGCACAGATAAGCCTTAAAATTCGGAAATGGAAAGATAAAATTGACTTAACCTTAACTTTGACTCCTCCTTGACAGCTGGCATTACGGGTGCAATGTTTTATGACAAGTTCATGTATTTTTTCCAAATAATGCAAGCACCTTCCAAATGCATGAATAATTAAAATCATCCATGCTTGCCTAGCTGGAGATGAGCTAATATCAGAAAAGTGAAAGGTGAAGATACCAAAAAAAACGGATTAAGCTCTAGCTGGTGTATTCCTTGCAGTGCTACAATGCACAACTTTCACGTTGTGCAAATGCAGACTGTTTCACTAAGTGTCATTGGAAGAGGACAGGTGTTGATGAAAAAGAAAAAGACTCTGATTGTTAACTAAGCAGGACTGAACTACAAAGGTATGTTGTAACTCATCCTCATCATTGGTGCATGGGCACCTTCAGAACTGATTTCCCTAGCAATGGTCAGCCAACTATTTTCCAATATCTGTCATTGCGAAGGCTGTAGCCCCAATTCACTTCTCAGTTACATCAACTCTGCATGGATGTAATTACACTCATTAAAGAAGTGCTACTCCTGATTTACATAAAGGACAATCATCCTAAACAGTAGTTTTTCCCTGAGGAATAAATAAACACTGCTTTAAGCAGCTCCTACTCTGCAACTCCACTGCTGTTCTGCACATTGTATTTTCACACTTTTTTTTTCCAATTTGAGATGCTCTAAAGCTTCAGAACTGTTTAATCAGTTTAAACTGATCTACAGCTCTAGGTTTTCTTTAAGTAGTCTGCACTGATAGCACCCCTGGGATTAGCATACGGTTTTAAGAAAACGTTTTAAAGCCTGAGATCTACTAAAGCCAGAGAGTCAACAGGAAGAGCTGTGCCCTGAAACTGGGTAATCGGAGAATTCATGGCAGGCAGGAGCTTTTCCACCCCACTGCCTGTGGGAGGAGTAAACGCTGTGCTCTGCAGACTCCCCCTGAGCCCCCAAACAAACCTCAGATACCTGTAATTGGCCCCTGTGTGGCTTCAGGCTCTCTTTGCCAGAAGTGTTTCCATGTTTCCCCACAAGTTTTTTGTCCCATTCAAACATTCATTCTTTGCTTTTAGATGCTCTCACTTCTACTAACCCAGCTGTGGGACACCTCTCCCACCAGCCCTCTATCCCTTCCCCATGGCACTGGCCACTTGCAATTCTACTCCTGAAGTTTTCTAGAAATTTCTCAGTGTCCCTCCAAAGGTAATGCACTACTGTTGAAAGAGAGACCCCAGCTCCATTTTGGAGGTGTCAAAGATGTTCCTGGATGCATCAGGCAGCACTATAGCTTTCTGTAAGACTCCTGTGTGTTGTTTTCTGTCAAGAAGGAGCAAGTTCAGGATCTTTCGGCAGCATGTTTCAGAGTTTCAGTTCTTTCTGGGTGTAGGAGCACCACCCTCTATTACTAGGCATGGCTGGAGGGAGCAGCCATGCTAACCTGTGCCTTGATCAAATCCAAATGAGCCCAGACACTTGCTGTGAAGACAGAAGAAAACCAGCTGTCTTTGCCCACCCTCCCTTTCCACTGCAAGGGGTGACCAGCACCCTTGGTGGCACACTAGCATCGAACACTTGGAGTAAGTGAT
>NW_005054334.1:3947832-3948083 GCF_000277835.1 Geospiza fortis | reverse complement strand
AGAGCAAGAAGGAAGGAAGGAAGGAGGTGCTGTCTCCCAGTCACTCACACTGTGAAGTTCTCCTCCATGAAGCAGCGGTTGCGGAGCAGCCCGGCCCACAGCTGCACGCCGATGATGCCGAAGATGAAGAAGACAAAGAAGCAGAGAAGAAGGACATTCCCCAGCATGGGCAAGGTGTCCAGCAGCAGGTTCACAAGGATGCGCATGCCTGCAGGGAGAGAAGAGAACCAGCAGGAGCAAGTGTGGGACAC
>NW_005054334.1:3943527-3947822 GCF_000277835.1 Geospiza fortis | reverse complement strand
GGGAAAGAGAAAGAAAGAAGTTTACAAGGAATGCGTAATAAAAGCAAAAAGCCCCATGAAAATAAAAGCAGGGTGTCAGAAATTAACCACTGTCCAAACCTGGCCAGATTTATGGTTATTGCCCTTTCTTGTCCTAACCTCTACTGACAGGCAGCCAGCAGAGCTGCTGTGATGCTGTGATCTCTTAACCTTAGGCCTCCATCTGCAGCAGAGAA
Source organism: Geospiza fortis (assembly GCF_000277835.1). Lineage (NCBI taxonomy): Eukaryota > Metazoa > Chordata > Aves > Passeriformes > Thraupidae > Geospiza > Geospiza fortis. Next base: position 3,947,607 of record NW_005054334.1, on the reverse strand, counting down.
GAAAAGAGAATGAGACTTTTGGTGCCATCAGCTATCTGACTGACATACCTCCCCCCCTTTTCCCTGCAGGACAACAGAGTGACAAAGGTCCCAAAGGGGCATGTCAGCTCAACAGCCCCATTACCCAATGGCTCCAACTGCAAGTCATCCCAGCACAGCAACTGCATCCTGCAGCCTGTGAGATCTGCATGGATAGACGAAGGCCAGCCTGCCAGTGGGATGAACCTTTTCAGAACATATAAACTGGCATAGATAATTGGGTTTTTTTCAGTGACAATATCATCAAGAGACAGTCATGAAAACCACAATTTCCTCCCCTGGCTAGTCCTCATGCCCCAGTGGGGCTGGAGCACACAAGGAGCAGGCACAGCCCAAGAAGCTTCCAGCACAGAATCTCTGCCCAGTGCAAATGTTTAAAAAAATTTTTTTTTACTCTCTAATTACCTAATGAATTATTCCTGTGGTTTTATTTTCCCCTTGGCTCTTTAGCGCACAGCCACGAGTAGGGGTAAACATAGTCCATTGCTCCATGGAGCTAATGGCTTTTCCTCTGCTCTCCAGGGATGGTGAAAGCCTAGAAATTCTTCTGAGCATCACAGTACTGCCTTTATCCCTGTGCACACCTCACGAGGTTGTCTCTCCTTGTCTCCACGGAGGTCCCCCCTCAGATACCCAGAGAGTTCCTTCACTGAAGGTGTTCCATGTAGGCCAGCACATAATTAGCTAATTAGGTATTTATAACCAATTCATTGCTTTAGATGGCAGTGGAAGGGGAAAGAGGAGGGGAAGATAGGATTAGGATTCTCTGACAACCCTTTGAGGCACAAGATAATCTCCCTTGTGTACCCAGCACCAAGTAATTACCACACAATACCATACATTATGCTCCGTGTCTATTCCCCACAGAAAGGGGAGGGAAGTGGCACCTGTGGTGGGGCAGGCAGGCATGGAATTCACAAACACTGAAGGAATAGAGAGAAGTGTGCCTGCTGTGGAACAGCAGACTGGTTTGGATCAGTAGAGAATGCTCTGGAGACAGAGTAGGGTGGAAGAGACAGGAGTGGTCTTCACAGGTACGTGATGTGTAGGAAGGAGAAGATGCCCATTGGTGCCTACAGGGGATCATGAAGGATAAGGGATGATGGCACTAGCTCTAAGACCAGGCTGTGGAGCAGTAGATAAATCCTGCTGCCTGCCTGTCCTGCTGTGTCACCAGTCACCACATAAGGCAGCTTCTAGATGAGTACATAGCTCCAGCCACTTGCTGGGAATCGCAGCTGTGCCCTGAGTCACTGACAGCTCTCTGAGCTCTCAGCACACCAAGTCCAACAGCACAGCCACTGAGACCTGCTAGGCCCTGGAGAAATGCTCTGGACAGCACTGGGACTTCAAGACCGTGCACCCTCACTGTAGGGCTTCGTGCCCCCAGCATTAATGTTGTGTCACAGGAGGAGCTCAGTAGTTCCCATAAACTGTCCTGGTCAGTACATTAGGGAGAGCCAAGTGACATGGGAAGCTGTGCCAGTAATGCTGCAAGAGGAGGTGGTGTTTTTCAGATCAGTTGATGCTAGCTCCATTTCAGATCTGGGTAATGGGAGAGATGAGGCTACCCTTACATTGAAATGCAGAACAGACAAAATAGACATCCACACCAGAATTTTACAGACAGCATCCTTGTTGGGTCAGAATTTACAAAAATTGATTTTGTCTATGTTCCAAGAGAAAGCAAATGACGTGCAAAACTTGTCTGACTTTTTCTTGGAAACATCCTGCCTGCCCATACGTTCTCCATCCTGACTCTCAGAGGGATTACTGATGGTACAAGATCATGCTCTCCACAGCCAAGATCATAGCTATTGCTCCCATGTTAGGCCCTCTAGGGTACGTGGGGCCATGACCCAAGAACTGGCAGGTGGCCCCTGTGACATCTTTTCTACCTCACAAAGAATTTCAGCATTAACAGGTTCTAAGTCCAAATGAAACCAGTCTGGGGTTTTGTGTTTTGTTGGTTTTTTTAAATTTCACAGTTAGACAGATTTAATCTTTCTCTTCCCATTGATGTTGACTGTGGATATGAGATTGGCTCTTTAAAAGCAGTAACACTGAATCTACATCCATCCAAACATTCAAACATCAGTTGCAATTGCAGGAGAAAGAGGGAGAAAGGCTGAATGGCCTAAGGCCAACAGGTCATGATTTACCATAGAAGTTGGTGGTGTAGTAAATAGGTATGATTCGTGCTTATAAAATTGAAACAGTAATAAATATGGATACAGTAATCAATATTTGGAAATAATAAAACAGTTAAAAGTTGAAATGCCAAAAAGAAAAGCGAGAGGAGGGGCTCTACACCCCTTCCCTGCAGATGTTCAGGATAGAAGGAAACAGCAAGAGATAATGGTTACCAAAATTAACAAAAAGAAGGAGAAAATCTGGTTGGGTCCCAGGAAAATGCTAATTATAAGAGATTTATTGCTTTGATGCTAAAATATAGTAGAATGTTAGTTTTGGCTTACATTATATTGGCTTGGTGAGCATGCGTAACCCAAAGGTGAACAAAAGGACAAAAGAGGAAGAGGAGAGGCCTTCATCAGGACGACCCCCAAAGACTTGTGCGACCACCAAAACAAGTGATGGAGCATGCGCCGTAAAGGTGGTGATGAGGGCGGAGACGGAAGAGTGATGAATCGAAAATGGGAGGAGATGACATTGACACCTGGCTTATAAGGGGTGAATCGTCCCTTGGCAAGCTCGTACGTGAGGTGGCCGGGGTCCAAGAGCCCTGCACTCCGTACCCCGCGGTTATCTTTTGCTTATGCGCTATTATCTGAACCAAATTATCCCTTATTTTAATCAAATTATATTGTCAATATATATTCTCTAAATTATTCAATTAAAATTGCTGCTATCTTAAATATTGTTTGGTTTTTTTTATGAAGGGATAATTGGGCAAACATAACAGTGGCTAAAATAATGAGGTCTCCAAAGCAGCGGCCCAACAGTGGAAATGGGAAGTGCAGCTTTGGGAGTATTCTGTTTTGGGGAACTGGGATGTCTCCCTTTTCCAAAGGGTCCTTGCTGGACAAGCTGCCATCCACAGCAACACCTGTGCATCTTGAATGACAAATTCTGAAAGGCACTGGAAAGCCCCCTCACCAAAATCCTGCTGCTGCCTCCTTCCCACCTTCTGCTGCCTCTACCTGCTGCCCAGCCATTTCTCTTGCTCTGCCTACAACTCCTCTCTGCCTCTGTGCTGCTCTCCATCTTCTGTGCACGCCTTTCCTGGGCTCCCTCCCCACTGCTGCCTTTCCCCACATCCCCATTTGTCCTTTACCATTGGCAGAGCAGAAGCTGTGCAGGCTCACAGTAAGGAGGGGATATGAAAGGGACAGTGACCTTTTCTGAAGCAACCTTTGTAAAAAGGGAACGCTGCCCAAGAAGAGAAAGGAAGAGAGGCTGGGGAGTCTGGAGGAAAAGCGAGGAGGGAGAGCATTGATGAAACAACATTCAGCAACCAAACAGCCTTCCAGGGCATCAAATATGAAAAGGTTTTGCTCTTCAAGGGAAATAAAAGCTAGAAACATTAAATATTCATGAGTGCCAGGTGTGGGCTCGGAAAGATCTTTTCTCCACTCACTCTGACCAGGGGGAGGGAGGAAATGAAATGGCCTTGTCTGTGGGCATCCAAGGAGGGAAACAATGCTCACACAATGGCTCCCTGCTGCTCACCCATGCCCTTGAGCAAGGGATAGAGAAGGGTGCTCGATGGTACCTCGAAGGCAGGGCTGCTTCTGGTAAGATATCCCGCAGGAGCAAAGCCATAGGTGCGTTCATCACTCAAACACAGCAGGAGACGGGGGAAAGTATGTACAGGGGTAAGAAATGGTAGGAAGGCAAGAGAAGTGACCATCAGAAGGAAGCACAGGGCTGAGCAAAGCCTCTGAACTCCCTCCGTGGTTCGGAAGTAAATCGTCTGCCTCACCCTGGTGGCACCCGGAGGCCCTTCCTGACAAATTCAGCAGACACCACAATGACCCCAGCTCCCTCCCGACACTCGCCATCAGCCCTGATTAGCCTGGC
>NW_005054334.1:3918562-3943517 GCF_000277835.1 Geospiza fortis | reverse complement strand
GCCGGGCTGGGCTGGCCTGGGCCGGGCGGGCTGGACTGGGCTGGGCGAGCCCCGGGCAGCCGAGGCCGCGGTGCGGGGAGCTGTGCCCACCACCGGCACCGCCAGGGTGGCACAGCAGCGCTGTCACTTGGCCCTGTCCCTCCTGCCTCCTCCTGAGCACCAGGAGAGCTGGGCTGATTCACTCCCTGGCGCTACTCCCGCTGTGACACGAACGGCGACCGGCTGAGGAGGGGTGAGAAACCCTGTTCTTTCTCACCTCTGAGGCTTTCAGTCCACCCCAGCTACAGTGTGAGGGACAGAGCCGACGCATGTGAAGTCAAAAGGAGATTTGAGGCCATCATTCCCTCGCTTGGGGTAAAGCAATGGAGGAGAACATAATTCTCAGCTCTCATCTCACCTGCGTCGTGGACCAAGCTACCAATTGTCATTTTAACTGGAACGAAACCAAATCTCCCTCCCGTCAGCACTTGTGTGACTGTAGCTGGCAGGACATTTTGCAGAATGCAGAAACTGAAGTGTCATTATGTCCCTCAGCCAGGCTGCCTGTCCAAGCGTGCCTTCTTTCCTTCCTCCCCTGCCCCAGGACACATCCAGCTAGCATGGGGTTGGCAGCACTCTCCTGTGCATGCTCCTTTATGGAAATTTTCACAACCGAGGAACCATTCCAGCAGACACATTGTGCAGAAAGTACACAGAGAGAGACGTGCACCTTCTTCTTTTCTTTTAATTTTGCAGCCAACCCCTGTAGTTAAAATAATCTCAGTTTGTGTGCACAGTGCAAGCTGGTGCTCCAACTTGTGGCTGTCCTCACTGATCTCCTGCTGACCCGAGGCTTAGCTGTCATTTCACACATTGCACTCATAAACATCAGCTCCAGCTTGGGCCAAACACTACCAAGAGACACCAATCAGCTGTGGGTCCAACAGCAGACACACTGCCAAGCTGACCTATACTATAACCCACAGCTTCCCTTGCCATGCAGATCTTTTCTCTTTCATGCATTCCTTCTAACCGAGGCCTCTTCTGCAAACAACACATGCAAGCTAAAGGAGTTCAGCTGGAAGAGCCAGCGTGCAGCTCCAGATGCTTTGTCTTCAAGCTGCAAAGCCACCCTCACTCACATTGCAAACCATCACCGCCTGCCTTGCACCATGGCAGGAGAGAGAGCATATCCAGAGGGATGGCCAGACCCAAATTAAATTAACTCTGGGGAAAGACTTGTCCAGTTGACAGACAGTATGAGGTACTGACAGACCTTAAGCCAGTTCTGCTGCTAAGGAAAAACTGCCCCAGACACACTGGGCTCATTCAGAGAAAAGTAAAGTCTTCCCATCAATCTCTTTGTCAGGTTCTGAGTGTGTTTGCAGGGTACATTTAGAGCTGGGGGTTTAGCACTTGCCGATGGTCAGCATGATCCATAGCTCAGGAGCACTGCTTAGTTCCTCACCAAATCCCCACTCTTGCCTTACTGACAAGCAAAGCCTTTTAGCATCCCTGACTGGCTCAGGCACCTCATCCTACACAGCCTGTTGATGACATAACCTCAAATTATCTTTGTCACTCCCCAGCGTAACCACAGAAGAGATCAAAACATGACATTTGTAGCACTTATAAAGCTTCAGCCAGTATGGAGAGCTGTTGTTCATTTTCTCAGTAGCATGGGCATACCAATCCTCATCTTCATACAATGACTTCCCTTAGAATACTCAAGTTTAAACACTAAGTGCCCCTAGTCCTTACCTTCAAGGTACTTCTCAGGTTAAGCCTGAAGTAGCCAAAAGAGAGACAAACTCCAGAAAAAAACTTTTTGGCCATAGCTTCACCCTGTTGGAACAGAGCTTTCCAGACTAGGTTTAGAGTACAGTCATATAAGAGGAAAAAAATCTCTTTAAGCTTGCTCCAAGGCTCTAGAAACAATTCCCTTGGGATCCAGGGACTAACACAGACCTCACCTCTTTTCAGTCAGAGAGCAAGACACAGACCAGGTCAGGTCATGAGCATGAAAAAGGAAAGTAAGAAGGGAAGAAAAATGCATCACTTAAAACACTTCCCAACAGACATTCAGCTAAAACAACCACCGAAAAGAGAGTGCCAATGAAACCAGAGATAAGCTCTTTTCCTTGGAGAAGAGGAGCAAATAAACACAGGCACTGCAGAGCCCCAGTGCTCAGCAGGCTGCCAAAGGGGGCTCAGGTGGTGCTGCCAGGTGATGTGAAAAAGCAAGCTCAGAAGTGAGCCTCCTAATTGCAGACCTGACTCCACAGCTGCAGTGGCTTCAAGAAAGAGAGCAGAGCAAAATCCAGAGCATTTACCTTGACACCTAAATGCTGACATTTGTGAAGAGAGAGTGGCCACAGTCCAAGCTTTTCTGTCATCCTAAAAGGAGACACCCAAGCTCTGCAGCAGGCTGCACCTTATGATGGATGCTGTAAGCCCAGCTAAGGTTCACAGATAGCAACCAAAAACTCCTCCTCCACAAGCAGTCACATTCAGAACGTGCCACCTCAGCATGCCTGGTAGCCACATAATCTGTGACAGGAACAGAAATGCATGCAGGCAAAGGTCCCGGTCAGTAGCCCCTTCTTCACTGTCTTGCCATTATCCCCTTGCAAGCTTTGGACTGTTAAGCAGCCTTGTCTTGGAAAGTGATGACAGGTGTCAGATTATTTCTTAGAGAGGTGTCTCTCTGGGGGATTACTGTCATTCTGTTCTTTTTTGTAATACTGAACATCTAATAAGCAACACCTACTACCACCTGCTACAGCAGTTCATTCAGTGATCATCTCATTTTTTTCCCCATTTATCACTGCAGTGATGACTGCATTCACTTTCGGTGAAGAGTCTATTAAAAACATACAGTGCCAGCTTTTCTTTCAGAATTGGAGGAGCCACCTAACACCAGGGACAAAAGTCAACTCCAGTGCTGTGGCTGCGAGCCACTTGCCTCTATCCTGTAAATATCCTTAAGCTCTTTACACATCTCTAGTGCTAAGTGGGACAGAATAATGCAAAATATTATGTAAAACAGTATTAATGCAACTTCTGGGTAAGATTTAACAGGGCTAATTTCCTCTTGCTGTCACTAGCATGAATCATGTTTCTTTCTACTGCAGGCAATGACATGACATTACGTGAAATGAGTGTGAACAGGAGAATCAGTCCCAAAATACACAAAGATAGAGAAATTTAAGGTTATGATTGTAAATTGCCTTGCCCACACACACAAAGTTTAATTTGCATTAGTGTAATATGACAGTATCATTCACCCCATAATACACTGTCATTATTGCTCACATTTCCATGGTATCCATTGCTTGATAGGTCCCATGGGACAGATTTTGCAAAACAGCTCAGCTCCCATTTAGGCAGCAAAATACATGGCTGGGCTTTCGTGATTGCTGTGTACACTGGAGGCTGAGCTTGTTTGAACAGGCAGCAGAATTGTCACAACGGGAGCTGTGAGGTACTAAGCATTTTTTAAAATTCTGGCTCTGCAGGTTCCGCTACAGGAGAAGAGAGAAATAAAGATTCCATCAAAGGTTTCTATGACTGGTTTCTGTAATGTTTTGGTTTGGTTTTTTCCAGGCTTGCTTTACTTTCAGTAACACAAATTCTGAAGTGTTGTTACAGACTCTTTTGATTTTTATCATCAGTCTTTAGCTACATGGCAGAAACCTTCAGGTGGGAAATCTTGCTATGACTTGAAAATCTCAGATTACAGCCAAAAAAAAAAGGAGAGAAGTTTTTATTCCCCACTACTATGGGTGGGGAAAAAAAATATGACTCACAGATACAAAGGTCTGAAAGCCACAGGAAAAATAAATAATTATAATCTGTGATTGTTTTTCCTTTTTCAAATCTCATGGCTTTAAAGCCATCTGAAAAACCTACAAGCCCACAATTAGTGACTTTTGAATACTTGCTAATAATTCTGAAGTGGACTGGTTCAGAGAAGGAAATATTACTTTCTCTCATGACCTGTGACCACAAAAAATAGAAAATAATCAATGTATTGTACAAAACAAAGCATTTCTAGTCTCTTTTTCCTGCATTTCAGTGTTTCCCAGCTCCTTGCCATGATGCTACATTAACAAAGGAATATAATTTTCATTATGTTTTGGGGTTTTTCTCCAAAATTTACTTTGATTGCCCAGTTAAACACCTGGCAATACACTGCACACTTGTAATCCACATGAAAAACAGCACTGAGATCAGACAACAAGTAAATAAAATTAGAGCCTGTCTTCAGTGACTGAAGACTTAATTTAAGTACAGGAAAAATTGCTTACTGTGAGTTGTGAGGCAGTGGAACATCCAGAGAAATTGTGGATGCCTCATCCTTGGAAGTGTTCATGGCCAGGCTGAATGGGGCTCTAAGGAGCCTGCTCTAGTGGAAGGTGTCCCTGATCTTTAAGGTCCCTTCCAACCCAAACCATTCCAGGCTTCTGTGAGGGCTTCCTCCAGTACTGCAAAATGTGGGTCTGGTTACAGACCAGTTGGTTTGTTAAAAAGCTTCAGAGATGCATTGATTTGCAAACCCATCCAGCATATTTGTGAGTCAATAGATCTTCTTTATAGTGTCCTTGACTTTTATCAGTTTTGATTTCCTCCCCACCTCTTCTCTGCATTATCCTACACACAGAGGCGCATCAGGCCTTTGTGTGCTGTGCCTGGCAAACCCTACCACTTGCCTCCTATGAATTTCTCTTTCCAGCCTGCCTTCCTTTTTCTCATCTCTACTGATCTTCATTCTGCTCTGCTCCCCTTCACACGGTTTCCCTTTATACTGAGCATGCCCATCTAATTTAGGGCTTGACTTGATAAAGACACTTGATAAAGAGCTGCACATACAGGACAGTGCAGCTCTGAGTACAATCCCATCTCTGATCTGTCCCTCACAGGAAGCTGGCAGCTTCACCTTTAAACACATTTCAGTCACACAGCCTGATTAGGGAATGAACAGGGCTTTGTGACCTCTTAACTTTTTTGTATGGGTGCTGCCAGAGAACATCACTCCTGTGCCCTTACTAACCTGCTCAGGCTGTATGTGGATAAATCTGTGTGTATACACATTAGCACATGGTTGAAAGTGTGGTTTGTTTGTCACTGAGGTGTGATAATAAGTATTTACAGAGCACCTCATACAAAGAACTGTGAGTTGAGCAAGTTAAAATATTTGGAAAAATCAACAGTATCTGAGTTTCAGCTATTGCTTCACAAATAAAGCTGAGAGTGGGGGAAAATTTACTTCCAAAAGAGTCATTTGGAAGAGTACATTTTTGAAAGGGAATCAGTTTTGGAAGAGAAGAAGCGAGTCCTCTTGCAAAAATACTGAAGCATCTGAAGCAAAGACCCCATGGGGGGCACTTAGAAGCGGAATTTCATAATCTGTTTGCATTTCCAACTGCTAGGGCAGGACTGTGCCTGTCAAATGTGCTTGGTTTTTGTCTGATCTAGCTGTAAATGAGACTGTTTTACAGCCTCATATATCTCAGTCAGAAGCTCATTTCACACACGCTCATCAGTGAAATTAGTTCTTCAAAAACACATTTAGAGAAGTAAATGTCATCACTTTTCCCCCATGCCAAGTGCGGGGTTCGTAGCCAGCTTACTCTGTTTTAGGCACTGTTGCAGTGCCAAGCACAGGCACTTTGGTGTGGAATACAGATTTAAAACAGGCATATGCAGGTTAAACATCTGCTTTTCCCATTTCGACACTCAGATGGTTCAGATTATTTTTATTTTGGGGCTTTGGTCTAGAGAGATGAGTGCAGAGCTGGGAGTTAGGAGATGTCAGTTGTGTTCCTGACTCTGCTGGTGACACTCACTGGGTCCCACTAACCTGGTGTGAAACATAAGAAAGACTAAAAATAACAAGCCATGGTTTATATCTTTGAGATCCGTAGAGGAGAAGGAGAAAACTCCAGTCTATTTGGACCCATGGAGCTACTATAATTACAATCATTAAAAAAGAAAAATGGAACTAGATCAAGATTTTTTATACACAGCACTTGTACTAGGAAAAAACCTGCTATTTGATTGAAATGAAAACACTGCAGTAGTCATTAAAACATTTAGCAAAAAGAAAAGGAGGACAAGAAGAGAGAAAAGCATTTTTATACTAGAATGGCATGATTAAGGATTTCTGATTTTTAGACTTTTTTGTCAGGACCCAGTGTAAGAAAAAACATTAAATGAAACAAACCTTCTAAAATTAGGCAGCATACAGCTGTATTAAAAAGGATGGGAAAAGATTATTTTTGTTCTGACTGAAAAAAACACATTTAGAAAAAGCAGAACTTCCCACAAATCTGAAATTTTATTTCCTGCACACCAAATAATAAGCATATAATGTTATTTTTCTAATACCTTTAACTCAACATAAACATTACTGTATTTACAGACTGAGTATTAGCATGTATGTATACTTTCTACTCTGTAAAGTTGCTTTGCAACAGATCCCTTCACTTGCATACAGTGCATCCAGCTGAAAAAATCTGCTTCCAAATGATGAATCAGCTACTAAATTGTAAGTGGAAACTGGAAGACATCACACATAATGCAAGGGCTCTTCTTTGCATAAGGCCAATGTGACAAGAAAGAGTAAAATGAAGAAACATTTCCTTCTTAAATGTCAAAAAAACTTAATAAAAGAAGAGCAAGAAATTCAAATTATCAGAAATGATCACAGATTCACTGCTCGAAAGCAGGTAAAAATAAAACAAAACCAGCCTCTCTCCCCAAACCTTGTGCCTTGCCTAGAGAATAAGCAACAAATAAAGAGCGAGCACAAAGAGCAATATTTCACCCAGCAACCTGCAATACAATCACAAAAGGATAACAACAAATGGATGTGGAATTTCACCCCGAGACAGGACACAGACATGGCCAGAGCAGAAGGCAGAGACCTGGAGGTATTTTTATACTCTTTACACTGATTCAGTGACTTGCAGGGTTTGTCACACCAACTCATTGCCATGGAATTGAATCCCATGGCAATAGGACCAGACCAATCTCTGACTTTTCATTTCTTGCATTTTCAAACATGACCCCAAAAGGCAGAGTTCCTGGGGTTGTAGTCAGGAATGCAAGAATAAGAGGAAATGTTAATGAAGGTATGGTACAATTACAAGACCAGGGTGCTTCATGTTTTCTCTAGACACTCCACAGATGGCAGGAGAATGGAGGAATGATCAGGCAGGGCAGAACCCCAGACTGCTTCAGGCAGGAAACCTGGAATGGTCAGTAGCACATCCTGCTGAGAACTGCTGAGTTGCTGATAACTGGTAGCTAAAGATCAGCTCTAACCCCAAAGGAGGTTTGAAATCCAGAAGTGTCTCCATGAGAGTTCTCACAGAATGGTTTGGTTTGGAAGGGACACTGAAGATCATCTACTTCCAACCTCCCTGCCATGGACAACAGCACCTTACACCAGTCCAGTCCCACAAAGCCCCATTCAAACTGGCCTTGGACACTTCCAAGGATGGGAAAATCCCACTGGAAAATCCTATTTTACCTCCTTTACTTGCACAGTGCCACTTCCTGTGGCAGTGAGTTTTACAGCCTAACTACAGCTGGGTAGAAACTGCCATTCTCAATGGACATTTACCACCTTTTGGTTACACTGGTTGTCCTTTTCTTCTTCTGTCATGATTCAGAGAGGCTTTACATCCTCACATGCATCCTTTGTACCATAGATAATGAGTAAATAGAATTTGACAGTGCTTTGTGGGATATTGTTTCAAAGCCTCAGGAGTGTCCCTGTGAGGAAGAGCTTTCAGTAGTTTCATGTTGCAGATGAGCACACGTAAGCAGAGTTTAGACACATCCAATTTGGGAATTTGGGCATTTAAACTTCAGCCTTGCCCACCTGCTAAGAATATAAAATCAGTTTATTTAACTTTTTACTCTGCCATGTTGCTACTGTTTCCTTAGAAATTCCTTCTGAATTCCCTCTCCTCTAATTTTCTGTTATTGCCTTTTTTTTTTTTAATTCAGGTAGTATAAAATTTTTCTTAAACTTCCCTAGAAATTTCTCACATAAGTATGTGGACTTTTCAAACACTGGCAGATCAGTAGAGTTCTTTGGGCACTAAATAATTTACCTGACAGATCACTTGAGCACTCTCCCATTAGTGTTCTAATCAGTCAGGTTCCTAATAATTTTGTCAATTCTCCTGATAATAAATTGCCATTATTCAGTCCACACAGCCAGACCCCCCTGTGGAAATCAGTCCCTACCTGAGTGTCCCTGTGGAAGCCTTTGAAATGCCCAAGGTGAACACTGGGCCCCCTGTCCCACCATGGCCTTATGAACTTGGCTGAATATCTGCCTTTGGGATCAACCACCCCCCACTCCTTGCCTCTCCCAGACATCTCACACTCCCAGCCATGACCTCAATCTCCCTCTACCTCCTGCTGTCCTATTTCCCACTTTCTTTGGTAGCACCTGCAACACCTCCGGCTTGATATCGTCAGTACATCTCACTAATAGACTTTCCTCTTCTTCAGATTAGTAATGAAGAACTTTACAAAGACATTAAAAAAAGATTTGTGGCCAAAGGTCCCATTAATTATGTTTGTTGTAGCCCACTAGGCACCTTCTTCTAATGCAGCTCATTCCCATTTATCACAAACCTTTGTTTACAACCTCTTTGCTAGTTTTCAGCCCTCAAGTCAATGCTTCCTCTCCCAGGGAATCCAGTTTCTTTCTTTTTTTTTTTTTTTTGTTTTAATTAATGGCAGGATGTCTTTCTTCCAAAACACTCTCTGCATATTACCACAGATTTATGTAGCAAGAAAAATACATAAAGGTTTAACCACAGAGTGTAAATTAAAACAGCATCAATTTCATACAGGTATAGTTCTATACTGATGGAAAGAGCAAACAGGCAGTGTCAGGGCAGGGACAGCCAGTAAAACTCAATGGCATCTGCTCTGCAAAGGTCAGGAAAGATGATGAAAAGCCTCTCTGGTGCCTCTGCATGGATGGAGCCGGTCAGTTTTGATGTGGCTCACACTTTTCCTCCCTCGGGCAGCTCTAGCTGTTCCAAGACATGAACAAGACTAATAGAAATTCTTAAGTTTCTGCCAGGCAAGCTTTCTTCCTGATCACCTTTGTCCAGCAATTAAAAAGGCAGACACCTGTAAGAGTTAATGGGATGTCATTCCAGATGTTTCCATTTGCCTCCAAGGTTAAGTCTACCCTGATAACAGGCATCAGTCTCTCCAAGCAGTCTTTGAGCACAAACTCATGGCACACCTGATGAAGCAGGAGGAAAGGAGGCTGCACAACGTGAGGATGGTGCTGCTCTCACATGGCTGCCCACATCTTCCTGGAAAGGGTGATTCTGCCATGCACAGCCTCCAGGCCACCCCCTCACAGAAAGGTGATGCCTTAAGTTCTAGCTTTCATATTTTCTAGATTCTGTACTGCCTTAGTGGGTAACCTGAACTTCATATAAAGTGTTAGCAAGTTCTCTTCACAGGGCAGTTAGGCAAAGCAATCCTTTTCCAGCCCCAGAACCACGGACACTGTTGCATCTTCAGGCACAAAAAGTGTAAACAGCAAATTGAGGAGAGCAATCTGGGAGGAGGGGACTTCCTAAGCTGAAGCTGAAATTGGACAATTAACCCCAATATGTAAATGGGCCAAAGCTTACAGTATAAGTGGGAAAACTCATGACCAGGAGTCCATCTTGGGTGGAGCCATGGCTGGGCTCTTTTACTGCCCAATAAATACCTACTTTATTCCTTTAATTCTGTCTAGCCTCTGCTCCAGGTAGCCTCACTAGGCATCAACCCCAGGACTAGGGCTCTGGACTGGACTGGCTCCCAGTCCTCTCCTCTCTGGATGCAGACCGGGGGGTGGGGGTGGGTGGGGTTGTTTTGCTGACCATGAATAGCCAAAAGCTTCTCCTGAACCTCATCTTTATCATCTTGTGATGGACCTGTCACATTCCTGGCTGTTCTCTCAGTGCCCCAACCAGTAGCTCTTTTGTCTGGTCCCCTTCTGCCATGCTGAGCATACAGGACTGTGCCTTGGTTTCTCTTTTAAACCTTTCAGCCCCTTCTGTTCAAGGCCATTGCTCGAAGATAAAAGTATATCCAGGAAGAGGGACAAGATCCTCTTACAGAAAGGCTTTGCATGAAGCCAGAGTCTCTGAAATTCACCTCCACAGCATGTTCAAGAAGTAGGTGACATCATGAAAATTACTTTGGCACAAGGGAAAACATACGATGCAGATTAGGAGGTCAATTGTGCAGACTTTCTCAGGTCTGGAAAAGAAAAAGGAGCATCTGAGTTTGACAGAAGGATTAGGAGAGCTCTGGCAAGGTCTTAGCCACTGCAGAAAGCCTGATCAGGGAGATTATGGAGAACAGCAAGGAGACTTCCTGCCATTCTGTAAGACTGAAAAACTTGCAGAAGAAATGCCTGAAGTGTCCCAGGGCTGACACATCTGGGCTTGGGCAGAGCCCTGGCTGCCCCAGGCCTGACTCATACACACACAGCAGCTCACAGAAGGGATAGCTGGCACAAAAGAGAGAATACAAAGCACAAGGCGAGAAGGGGAAAAAAAAAAGAGTTGGTGCTACATACCCCTAACCGGTAATGGCATGAAATTTTTTCAGATGAGAGGATCTGGAAGGTCTTGTGAAAGCCTGAGCAAACTAAGTCTCCCTGATTCCTGAAGCTCATCCTTCTCCAGACCGCACACACAGGACTTTTTGAGGCTACAGACATCATTAAACCTGTGATATCTTTCAGTAAGAGAAAGAAAAACCCCTTCCCTTTACTGCACATTGTTCACCTTTGGTTCCTGAGGTTCCGTTGACAGGCCATGCACAAAGGATGGCCAGGGTGGATACCGGGAGACTTGTTTTCCTGCCCATCCAACAACACCTCTGGGCCTTGTGATGAGGAAAAGCCTGCACAAACCCCACAGAAGCCTCTATTCCCTTTGTACCTGCTGGGACACCAGCAGCACAGGCAGCCTTATGGACCGTGTGCTCCCCAGGAGCTGGGAGGGGTGGGAGGGGAGCACGACTTACTGGGCACGCGGTTGATCGCCTTCAGGGGCCTCAGGACACGGACAGTACGGATTGCAGACAGGTTAATGTTCTGGAGATCCAGGGAGTACTCCACCATCCTGCAGCAGGGGAAAGAGAGGGAGAGAGAGGAAAAAAAGAGAGAAAAAGAAAGTTCAAAAGAATCCAGAATTTTGGCTTGAGACACGGGTTTATAACTTCTTCATTGAAGAGTTTCTGGAAGTTATGGGGACGAAGCCAGAGCTTCATCCTGGCACTTCTGGCCAGGGCACATGTGTGGGGTGGCCTCTGCACACAAGGCCATCAGGACAGGAGCCATGTGGCCAGTTTTGTTGGGAGTTATCCTGCAGCACAGTGGGGTGCTCCCTGTGCTCCCCTCATCTCCCACTGCAGGCTGTGTGGTCTCGGGAGGCAGCTTCAGCTAAACCTGCTTTATCTTACCCAGAAATAAACCCTCTTTCTTAAAGCACTAACTGCTTTGACTAGATGGAAAGGCTTCCCCCATGGCTGTGAATCACTCCTTTTTGACACCAACCAAAAGGAGAAAAGCCTAATTTTAGGACATATGCTAGACCTTAGCTCTCCTAACCGAACAACATGTGCTGTAAATAACCTCAAAGTGCAAATAGGTGTGACTCAAGCATTGGCTTTGCTGCAAGAGCAGCAGGTGCAGGTGACAAAAAGTGGCCTGGCCCAGCAATCCTTAGCCCAGTGTTCTCTCCTTGCCCAGCATGGCAAATGTCCTGTCTCTTTAAAAGCACGGTGGGAAATCATTATAATGATGATTTGATAATTATAATGATATAATGATAATCCTGGCCAGAAATCTCCACCTGAGGACCTCAAATCATCTTTCATGAACAAGTTTTCATGAACAGAGATGCATGAGACCTCCAGGAAGACATGGGCTGTTGTCACCAGCTTCCCTTGGGTAACTCTGGTCTGCTCATGGGATCAAGAGCATGACAAAGTTGGCAGGTGAAATAGCAGCAGAGTCAGGACAGGAACTGCTTCTACAGAATCTCTTCTCAGACTGAATAATGAAACTACAAAAAGTTCCCTTTTCCCTGGCCTTTTAACAAGAGTCAGGAGACAGGAAGGGATTGGGGGGACTGCCTTTTGTTACTGCACCCTTTCTCAGAAAAAAACCATAATTTTACAGAAAGACCCACAAGTAAATGGAAAGTTTACCCAAATCCCCCTAACCAGGAATAATTGAGAATTAAATGAGAGCTTAAGTGAGACACTGAGAGGGAAATGGGGTACAGCCAGTCTGTAAAAAATAATCAGGGAGAGGCATTGAGCGAAATGGAACAGTGGACTCATCCTTCTACAGATTACCCTCCATTCAAGAGGACCTTGAAGAGCTAATGCCTGGTTATCTGTCTACACCTTTCACAAAGGGGACTTGTCAGAGTGATAGATTTTCAAACACGATGGGGTAAACCTGTCGAAGTGTTGTGATTATCCTCTCTCATGCTCTCTTTCTTTCTCTCCCTCATTCCTTTCAGTCTGTTCTCTCCTGCACTTTTAGGGTAATTGCATGAAATAATTCTTCCTCTGAAATGCAGTGGCATTCATTTACCTCCCTGGAACTGTCAGTTCCACATATACCAAGTGCAGAAGAAGAGACAAGGGATTTCATGCAGATAATCACAATATTCCCACGCCCAAAAAAAGCCCCGACCCCAAGCCAAGCAGAAATGTTCAACCAGCCTACAGAAAGAATTAGTGATAGACAGAGGCTTAGGATGCAGTCAGATGAAATTGGAAGCAGGTACAAAAGGAGGAGGAACACACAGAGATAATGCGTGGAGATGACTCCAGGACATCCCCGTGTGGTGCAAAGACACACAGTGACAAAAGGAGGAGGAACACACAGAGATAAAAACGCGTGGAGATGACTCCTGGACATCCCCATGTGGTGCAAAGACACACAGTGGAAGGGCCTTGAGTAAGCACTGACCAACCTTGCTCCAAATAAAGCAAGATTGTCTCATCAGCATGTTGTTGCTTCAGAATTAGACAGACCTGCTGAAACTTTGGGATTACAGTTACAGGCAAAGCACACTACAGACAGAGTTGTATTGCTCCCAGGCCATGAGCTAGCAGCTCTTCACAGAGAGCTGACACACGGAAGCAGCTTCCTGACTGATGGAGCCCCCACGCTGCAGTCTGTTGTGGGGGTATGTATATGCACAGAAACATAAAGGCCTCAAGCTTGGTGAAGTCCCACTGAACTTCCTTTCCTCTCCCAAAAACACAGCTCCTAAGAAAACTGGGTTGCCTCTGAGGGGAAAAAAAGAAATAAAAATTGAGCAGTAGCAGAACAACCCAAGAGTCAAATGCCAAATAAGCTGTTGGCCCAAAATACATCTAATTTCAGAAAGTATTTTTTCTGAACTGGGAGGAGCCAAATGAGAAGTCCTGAATAATATTCAGAGAAACCAAGCACAGGGGAAAAGCACAGGGCTAGGGGCGACATGAAATGGAGGTGGCATCTTCTCTTAGCCTTAGCCATGCAAAATTAATTTTAAAATGTTTTCAAACCATTTGGGTTTTGTCCTCTTGTGGCTACAGCATGTGAGTAACCTTAACCCAGTGAACATCACTGCCTTTTCCTAGCTGGATTGAGTTTGCCACCTATACAGTACAGTTCCTGTGTCACTAGAAAATTATCAGTCATCCAAGTAGTGACCGTGGGTCCTTTCAGCACAAGACAAATGCTGCCTTAAGTCAACCCTGTGGTTCAGACAGCAGCAAGCCAGCCTCCTGCAGCCCTCAGTGGCCAGAGTCACAGATTTACTGCCATTATGTTCCAGTGTAGCCAGATAAAAAAGCTGAACAGACAATCACACTGCCAGGGAAAACAGCAGGCTGTTCCCAAGGATGGGTTAGAAAAGGGCAAACGCTGAATCTTTTAGAGAGCAACTGTAACAAAAATGAACTCAGCCCTAGGAGGCTCCAGCTCGATTAACAGACCCCTTCTGCCTACAATTCTTCCTGAGGCCTCCTGGTCTTAGCTGTAATAGCAGAGAAATACAGGATGCTTAAATCCCTGTGGATAAGACTGTTGTAGTCATGCAGATTGTATCCAAACAACTTTGATTCAATTCTAGTGTAATTTTGCATTAGGGCCGCTCATTTTCACCTTTTCATTTCTAGTGATCACTTCAGCATCAGCTTATGTTCACTCCTCTCTTTGGGCAATATTAGCATGCCCACACAATGCAGGTGACCAAGGTGCAGTGAAACTCCAACAATTATCAAAAACCCACCCATCTCCTATGTAGGTAAAACTGATAAAATCCAAATGTTGCCTCCATTCTCATGAAATAGGGTCTCTAAGTGACTCTGCTGGAGTCTCCAGGCATCTGCAGCATTTCAGGGGAGCATTACTGGGAGCTAGCCCAGCTCTTTTTGTTATTATCATTCTCCAGCCAGCCCTGCTCCCCACAGCCTGGAAACCCTGGACACTCAACCCCCTCTAGGTTTGGACTGAGCCCCATCTCCCAGTGCCATACGTGGGGGTGACATCAGACTGACACAGGACAAAGGGACTCATTGCAAGAAGCGATCAGTCAGAAGCTGCCAGCAGGTTTATTTCAGGAGGTTCACATTTCCTGTGTCTAGAGACCTTGTGGTGGTGGGTCAGGTGTACTGTGCTTGTTTGGACTCTTGTTAAGCTGGCTTTTGGATCCTTATCCCATCAGCAACCTGCAGAATCCTGTGTTTGCTGGGTGTTTGTAAACCAAGGTAAGGTTACAGCCAGTAAAAATGGTTGAACTCCAGGAGACTCCCAGGCTCCTTGTCCTTGCTTTGTAGCAGCTCAGTGCCATGAGTGAGGGTACCCCCATTACCTAACTACCCTCCATCTTGTTCTCCTCTCTTTCTTGGCTGCTTAAGGCACGTCTTGTTAGTAAACACCATAAATTCTTTAAGGTTTGGGGGCAGTCAGACAGAGTCTAGGATGTGGGAAGGGGAAGAAAGAAAAAAAAAAAAGACTGTGCTGGGTGTGAGTCCTTCCCCTTTATCATGACAGAACAAGGTGATATGCATCTCTTCTGAGGGAAACAGCAGCTCATTTCTGGCATCACTAAACTATTTTGTGGCCCCTTGTGTGAATGGATGAGCAGAAGGACAGGTTCAGAAGCTTAAACTATGCTAAATAAGACAAACTTCTCATCTGTGATGGAATTTGAGCACTGAGCTGTCATGATAATTGAATATTTACAGTAATTCTTCTTCCCTTGCTAGAGGTTTTCTTTTTTAAAACCTTCCACATGAAACTCACTGGAAGGAGAGGGGATTGGCACAGTCAGTGTCCTCACACCACACAGCTCAAGACTGATACATGTTGGGAATCTTGTCAGAGTGGGAAAAGGGACAGGGGCACTGCCTGCATGCATGGGGTTCATCCTGCATAAGCAGGGGGATGCCTGGCAGGGAACACCTCTCTGCTTGAGCTCTGCCTCCCTTCCCCCTCTCAAGGCATCCCACCTGCTCCCTGCCTCTTTGCATCCCTCTGACATACACCTGCCTGCAACATTTCCATCTCTCATTTCAATCTTTCTTCTTCATTCCCACTTTTTCCATTTGCCCCTTGACTTCCTTCATATTTTTCCATTTAGGTAAATCTACTCAGCTGAACACACAAAGGACCTGGAGTTAGACAGAGGAACTGCAGGGAACAAGTGAGCAATTTGTTAGCACGCTGACTCTGCCCAGAATGTGCCTGGTCTCGTGTCCCTCTGTCCCGTGTCACAGCACCGGAGCAGACAGTGAGTGCACGGGGACACGGGGGCATGGAAACCTTCAATGCTTGTGAGGCCTCAACAACACCAGAACAGCTTCATCAGCTCCAGCCTGGCACTGCTTTGGTCCTGTGCACCTGTGAGCTCCAGAGTGGGCCTGGATCTGCCTTGGCACTCGGCAGGAGCAGCACTCGTGGTCCAAGAGCAGAAATGCACGGCCAGCGTGGCTCTGTGCCAGGCACAGGGGAGCAGACTGACCAGCAGGAGGGAGAATAAAGCTAAGGCTCTCTAAAATAGACATGGTGACAGTACAAAAGCCACGTAAGGAGTCCAGAAAATTCAGACTTCATTTGCTGCATGTGTGACCTGGGATAATATACTCAAGCAATGCCTGGCTAGCTGCTACCTAGCAGTTACATTCAATGAAATCCATTAGTAAAGCAGTTCAAACATTACCATTTACCTCTTCATATTTACATCTCCTTATACCTTTATTAAATACTTATTAGCTGTCCTAGTCTTGGCTTCTGAACTTCTACTTGCTGAAAATTAGCAGCCAAAAAATGGCATTTAAAAACTATTCTGAATCATTCATGAAAAATACCAAGACAGTATTTTTCTTATGACACAAAGCCAATATGTTTTTGTCAAATTCAAAAGCTGCCTAATTCCCCTTCTCTGATAGAAGTTTTCAATTGAAATCTAATTAACTGCAGACTAATAAATTCATATTTTTTGTCAAATAAATTTAGGTTTGGCACTGAAGCCAAAAACTTCGTGGCTGTGACTTTCCAGCTGTAATTTCAGACTTGCTATGGGTCTCTGTGGGAAATGAAGCTTTTTCTGCCTGTGGACTTCCATTTGATCCCTACATCTATGAGCACCTGATATGACCAGGTCAGAAGAGTTTGATTGGTCTCTGCTCTGAATTCCTGCAGCTATGTGAGGGCTCAAAGACTGGTGGGTACCCATACCATGGCTAGATGGGATTTAATCAATGTCTTCTGTGTACAGGAAATATGTCTTTCTGTCCTTGGCTCCTTGATCTGGCTATCACATTTTGCAAACTGGAATTTCTACCACTTTGAAGTTCTAGAACATAGGAGTCCATAGGAAGACCATCAGTTTTCCCTGACTGAAAATTTATTCAGATATCTATGCCAAAGGTTGGAGCTGACATCTCTCCCTTTATCAAAATGTCTAGCCCCTGATGCATGAGCTAAAATCTTCCACCTGAAGTTTGTGGGGTGGGGGGAGACTGATTTACCCCTAAATTCTTCCACTTCAGTCATACATACCAGGATGAGAAGGTGGTCTCACTGCCTCTGCTCTGGCTTCAAAGACTGTGGCTACAATACAAAGAAGGAGCAAAGCTGGTATTTGCGCTGGACAATGAACTCCAGTGGTCCCATATCTCCCCTCTTACATTATTGATCCCCTCTAGGAGAAGGAAAGTAAAAAAAGGCATGTGCATCACTAGATCCACACAGCCCTGGTCCTCTGTGGCCAGAGGCGTAGCCATGGGCAGGGAGCGTGGAGAGCAGGGCTGGCCAGGCTACCCCAGAGACTCCATCAGCTGAATCTGTGCTGTGGAAAGGGAAGACAGGCAGTAAAATCCACTGACTGGGGTCCACAACTGCCTGGGAAGTGGGGACCCCCAGCACTGGAGTAACAGCAATGAAGCAGGCGGAAGAGTGCACAGATAGGCAAGAAAAAGAGCACACAGATAAAGGTCTAGAGCATGGGGCACATGGGGCATTCAAGATTGCTCCTGTCATCCCTTGCTAAGGCTGGACGTGCCTGAGCTTGTACACAAAGAGAGCTGCAAGATGAATCCAATCTCTTGTAAATCCATCTGGACACATAAGAAGCAGGGCCAGGAGATTTTGATGAGGCCTGACCAGACACTGGGCAAGAGTGAAGGGCTGCTGCTTCCACTCGGAGGCTGCATCCACAGGATGCACACAAACCAGCTGATACACACGTGCTACTTGCCAGACCAGCAGGGCTCCCAGCCAGGACCTTTTTTTTTAAGTTTTCTGCCCCATGCCCCCACCATTTTGCTCTACAGATGGAGCCACATCCTTATTTTCCCCAAAGGTCCAGTAGGCTGTGGCAAATGACTCTTTCATTATTTGGACCTGAGCTTCTGCTGTATGGACATTGTGGTGCTGGAGGCATAGGGCTGCCAGGCAGATCCCAGCACCAGTATCAGCTCTCTTGGGATAGAGAGGTATATCTATATAGATATAGATACCTCTAGAACAAACTGTGCATTTTGCACCCATTTTGCACAGTTTGGTGCCTCTGGGGCCAGGCTTCAACATGCACCCTAAACAGATGATCCAAAATCCTTTCAACATCTACCACAGAAAAAGTGGAATAACACAGTAGGCCTCCAAATTGCTCTGCAAACCACAGTGTACTAAGCTAAGTAGTTCTGCTTATCTCTTTTAAATTTAGAGCTCATTATGCTGCAAAAAGACAACTCTCTGCTGACATGAAAACTGAACACAGAAGGAAAAAAAGCCTTGCTAGTAAAACAAGAAATGCAAAAATTACACTCTTTTTTCCTCATTTATGAAATATAATAATAATAAAGAGTCTATAATTCTGTTAGCAAAAAGACATTTCCTCAGGGAGTTATAGATCAATTACTAATTACACAGTCAGCTCCTGAGCTGTGATGCTTTGTATTCTTAAAAAAATAACCTGCAACTCTTCCCCCCTCCAGTACAAAATATTTTTTTACTTTTTTTTTTTTTATATTGCTGTGCCAGCAAAAGCCGCTGAAAGCTTCCAGAGCCTGTGAGACTGGTCCCTTGCTGCCTGGAATGTGATTATTTCACACCCTGGAACACTCAGATTTCTCTCCAAACTGTGTACTAAGAGAAAATGTCAGAGTTTCTTAATAGTTTCAGAGACATGATACAAAAAGACATAAGCAGGTTTTCACACTGTGATAAGAAAGCCAGAAGGACTCGCCAAGCTCAGATGACTGAATTTGAGCGATGGGGCCTCACTTCTAAAAACCAAGAGTCAGAACACAGGCTGAGCTCTGTATTTCACTGCTTAGGGGGGGAAAAAAAGGAAAATAAAAAAGAATGCCTGCATTTTGGTCCTATAAGCCTGCTGGTTTTACCTTTTTTGGGTCTTTGTGTTTTGTTTTTTTTAAAGAAACCTAGCATTCACATGGTAGGGAATTAGCTTTCAGGAAGGCAAAAATCAGAGGCAATAATTGAGAACTACCCATTACGCAGGCAGGGTAGAGCTGCCTCCTTGTTTTGATTCTTCTCTGGTGTGATTCATTTCGTTTTGATGACTGCTTTCATTTCAATATGTTGCACATCTAGGGATAGCTTTACTGGGAGAAAGCAAATGAAATAATTAGTATCATTAAGGAGGGAAAAGCGAGTGCATGTTTGAGGGGAGGGCTGTGCTGCTGCTATTTCTACCTTTGGTTAAGATGCTATTTAGCCTGCTGCTTGCTGGTTTCCATCTTTTTCTGATCACTACTTGAAACACCTAATTGCTATATTTATTACAGTTTTCTTTGACTTGCCATAATTTTATAGAGACTTCTATTTGGCATCGAACATTAGCTAACTAGGATTTTCTGAGCATTCTGCTGTTTACCCTGCTGCTAATAAGTATTTAATGATCTGAGATTTTAAAGTCATAACTATGCAAATTCTGGCCAGGTCCCTGAAGGACTGCAGTTAATTAAAAGCAAAGAAAAAGCAGAAATTGGCAACACTTCTCCATCTTGTGAGATTAAGGCCAGTTGGTGTGTTTTGGGTTAAGAGGCATCTTCCCAGTGTGGAAGGGCACCACGCAGTGATGGATTTGTTTCCTGGAAACAGGTGGACATTTGAGAATGGGAGGTTGGTACCTCACATCCTTCAGAGAGCTGCCAGTTCGCTTTCCCAGGCTGAAGTTTAGAGGGATGAACTTGGGGCCATAAGTGCTTTCCATGTAAGGAGAAAGTTGATGTACACAGTGGTGCTGCACATGTCTGAAAAGAGCTTGGATGGATGGATTTGGGAGTCATCATCTCTCCAGGTTTTTGGAAAGGATGCCATATCTAGGGAATTATGGGGAACAGAACTCAAAGACAGTAGAGAACTGTCAGAAAGAAAATGTAAATGTAATATCTCAGTTAATAGAAATACTTTCCAGACTCCCAGTGTGGAAGCTGCATAAAGCACTCCTGAAGAAGCAACTAGCCAAAAGGGATAGGGAGTGAGAAGAAGTGTTCTGCTCAGCTTAAGGGGCTGCCAGGCTTGCCTGAAAAGGGATTCTTCAGCTGTGCAAAACCCTCTCCCCAAAGGCTGCATAACTACTCAGAAAGGAAAGGGTGCTTTGGAAAAGAAATGGAGCTCCAGGAGAGCTGTGCTGCCATACTATAGGTGAAATTAAAAATCAAATTTAGGAAGGCATTCAGACTTCAAGGACAGTATTTACCCATGATGGTGTGTTTTGAAACTAATTGTTTTTCTTATAATGAGAGATATACCACATATTATAGACTTGGATTTATGAACCTTTCTGAAGAAATTGGACAAGAAATATTCAGCTGAACTCATTAGTGGCACATTCTGGCCAACAGGCAAAAAGGTGAACGAGGAATCTGGTGACAAGGTGCTGGCTTGGCCAGCCACCTAGAGCATGAGACTGGCAGAGAACTGGGCTAATCCTGTGCAGAAATATTAACCAGCATTTAATTAGAAGAAAAATTAGGTTTTAGAGAACTGAAAGACCAGTCAGAAGATTAAATAAAAGGCCAAAGGGGAAAGTGATAAAACTAGGAAAAGAGTTAATTCTCACAGAACCTACATGTCAAGAACAAAACTAATCAAGGCACTAAAAGATGTAAAGAAGAGAAAAATAGTGTTGCCTATATACCAGTGCCAGGGGCCCAAGTAATAAAGAGGATAAGAATTGTTCATTTTATGAGCAGAATGCCTAAATGGCATTAGGAAGGCCTGGTGGGAAAATCTGCATGAAAGGAATATTAAAGTAAAGAATTTGAACCTAGTCAGGAGGCTCAAGTGGACAGAAAGAGAGGGGGAGTAACACACTCTGTCAGAAATGGCATTTTCTAGTACACAGTCAGTGACAAAATACTTATGGATTAATTTTCTGCCATATAGAGAATTCCTCCTGGCTAGAGAAATGGGCTGACAGGAGTCTCATGAAATTCAACAGATGAATACAAGGTCCTGCATTTGGGCTGGACTGATGGGCAGTAGTCCTGCTGCAAAGGAGCTGCCACTCCTGGGGGACAGGTCCACACAGGGAAGGACAATGACACACCAAGCTGCACCAGTCAGATTGCAGCGGGTAGATGAGGGAGGGATTATGCCCCTTACTTTGCACTCAGTAGACCATGTCTAAAATATCACATTCACTTTTGGCCCTCCAATAAAAGAAGGTGTTGATAAATTGAAGCAAGTTCAGTGGAGGCTCACCAAGGTGCTTGGGCGAGGAGCATTTGTCCTGTAAGGAGAGGAGATGATTTTGGTGGGACCTAACAGCAGTTCCTTGGTACCTACAAGGCAGTGGGATTTAAGCCAGAATCTTCACAGTACCATATGGCAGGAGAACAAGACACAACAAATATAAATAAAAAGAGGAAAGGGAGGTTCAGACTAGTTACAGAGACACATCAGCAGTGAGGCTGGGATGGTGAGAGATGGTGCCATCTCCATCCATGGTGGTCTTCAAGACTTGACTGGACAACTCTAACTTGAGTTTGCTGTTGACCCTCCTTTGAACAAGATTGGAGTGGAGACCCTACAAGGCCCTTTCCAGCCCTGATTACCTATGATCCTGTGGATGTGATTAGGTTTGTCCAGATCACACCAGAATACAGGCTGACTAGCACTCTTGATAAAAGCACTCTCCCAATTCACCTCTAAGAATTAAATTTGGGCAATGCATTGGGGGTACCTAAATCTCCTTGGCAGTTGCCAGCCTTGGAAATACAGAAAATTATATTCAAGAATGGAAGACAGATTTTCTATCAAGTTCTTTAAAAAAATAATTATAGAACTTGATTGCATGTGTTATGTCCAAGTCATGTAAGGTCACCGACAGTACCAGGTATATCTGGTGGGTTTGGGAGGCCATATTCATGAATCTGAAAGCACACAGAAACAGCCATAGAAACATAAAATCATTTAGATTGGAAAATGCCTTTAAGATCATTGAGTCCAGTTCAACCTAGCCAAGTCTATCACTAAACACCGTCCTTAAGCACCAGTTACATCTACGCCTTTTAAAAGTGTCAAACTAGTCAGACTTCAATTCATGAGTTGTGGAGTACAGCCAAATGGTGTTTAGGAATATTTATCGGGTATTCAAGAAGCTTCAGGAGAGACAAGAAAGGTGAACAGGCTAAGAAGATAGTACAACGTGAGTGAAAGCAAAAGCAGCAATGTAATAGAAGGAAAGGGAAAGGTGATACTCGTGAATATAAATTAGGAGATGGACTTGTAGAAAATTTGTAAGAGAACTGAAAGAGCACATAAAATAGTATAAGTTTTAGAACAAGAAAACAGAAGTGTCGCTAACAGCGTGAAAAAGGCAGAAAACATCAGTTAAAATAAAAGTCCTCTGGGGAAGGTCAGATGATGTAAGTGCACCATTGATCATAATGAGCTAATTTCAGCTCCAGCTGTGATCAAGTATTTCAGGCTGTGTCTAAATAGGGATTTTCTAAGATAAGCAAGTCTGGACAATTTGTATGCAAGAGTTTTAAAAGAGATGGCCAGAAAAGATCTGGACCAGTACTGATAATTTTTGATTAGACTCAGAAAACTGGGAAAGCATCCAAGGGTCAAAGGAATTCTGATGTTGTGCCAGTACACAGTGATCTCAGTGACAGGACTGATGCTGGTGACAGTACAGTGATGAAATTGTCAATATGCATCTTGGATAGATTATGGATTGAAAGTGGATAACAAAATTAACCATACCCAATACAAGTGTAAGGAAAAATAGACATCATCAAACTAATGTGTTATAATCTCTTATGAGATTACAAGTCTGGTTCACACAAGTAATTAGGTTGATATGGCTGGAATGATATGTAATCATCATGACATACATTAGCTGGAGAAAAAACGTCTAAGTAATAAACCTCACATGCAACACTAAATGGGGATTCATTTGTGAGCAGATGTACTTCTGTAATGCACAATTCTTGCCACTCTGTTCTTTATTTATTTATCACAACCTGACAGAAAACTAAAAAAAGTCCCTGATGGATTTTGCAATTGAGGCGTATTTTTGGGAGAACAGAAAAGAAATGAAGATGACAAGTCAGGGATAGAACAGCATGAACTGCCTTGGAAATGCAAATAATATGTATTCCAGTATTCCAGTTTTAAAAAAATGGAACTAACATACCTCTGTGAACAAAGTTTACTGTTCCTACTAACAGGAAGGGGTTTTCTCTCTTCAGAAGAGGAGACAGGAAAAAAAAACCCAACCAATCAAGCTTGGAGACCATGAAGAAAGCAGCTGAATGAATTGATTGTGAAGTGCTGTGATTGAATGGACAGGCTACTGCAATACTTGGCTATAGGAAACGGGAAATTTCAGGCAGGAATAGTTAGACAATATTACAACCAATGGCACTGAAACAGACTGAAGCACTGACAGAATGCTCTGTCTTATTCTGAAATGCACCACTTTAAAAACTGTTTAAGAACATTCCAAGAATATCTCAAAATGCCAAAATATCCAAAATGTCATTTCTCACACCAAAGGTAAGGACAGGAGGAATTTGACCACAGTTTGAGATCTACATGGCACACTCCACTGTGATAATTGAGAGAGATAAAGACAGCATTCTGTGAAAGACAGACCCACTCAGTCAATGGAATTCAAGCAACAAGTAGTTAGAGAAAGATTTTGGGCATATTTTTGGGGACACGTGTAATCATAATCAAACACTAACCCCCCCCACCCACGTAGTGAAGTCCTCTGCCCCTTAATTTACCTAATATGTTTCAGGGGTGCCACAGAAGTGGGCAAGGACAGACAGAATTCCCAGCACAGGTGGTTAATTACAGCACTTGGATCATGAGAGGCAGAACAACCTCTCTCTACATGGAATTCATTCTCCTCAGGTCAGATGTATAAAGGGATGGTATCTCCTTTCCTAGAGGGACAGTGGCATCATCTCCAGCCACATGTCAATGCAACTGTTTCACAGAATAGAGCGAGCAGGGGCAATTGCTCACTCTTGCATTGCTAGAGAACTGCCTGGCTTGATGAGCATGAGCCCAGAAACAAGTGACTCTTCCCCTAAATTCACACACATACAGACTCTGGCTGACATTTCCCATCTGATTAGCTTTCTCATTATCTCAACTTTCAAACCACCATAGGCTCTCAACTTGAGGTAGCTGCCCTCTGAGGCTGCCTCAGCTCAAGCTCTCCAAACACACCCATCACTGTGGGAACCAAATGACGCCAGACAGGACCTGATCACGCAGGGAAGGGAAGAGGGACTCCCACCAGGACAGCTGGTGGTGACGAGCACAGTCTGCCTGAAACGTCTGGGAGCCTGCAACCTCCTGTCACCAGCAAGCAGTTGGGAATGGGAGCGTCAACAAGCTGAATCTGCAGCCCTGGTTGTTTGTGCACACAAGGGGCATTGGCACTCCTCAAACCAAATTGCTTCATGTGATTTTTGGAGGTCTGAGGGGAACAGTGAGGGACAACATTGACTTCTAACTGTTGTTTTGGGTTTTTTCCTAACCCTTCCAGAAAAAAAACCAAAAAACATTTTGAAGGTGGTTAGGGGAGGGAGTGTTTGAGAGGGGAGAAAATTCTGGTGATGTCAGCTCCTATTGCCATGGAAACTGAACATTTTTAGTGACAATGGAGTCTTCCTCCTTGAGCTGCTGGGTTGCAGGGGCAAGCAGGGCAAGGGCACACGAGGGAATTCAGCTAACTAAAACTATAGCTTCTGGCTTTCCAAGGAAGTGAGGAAATAACTACAAATGATTGCCTGAATACATGGTTTATGTAACCAGAGTACTGTCTGGGGCCATAGCAGCAAGCACTCATTATGCTCTTTGATAAAACGTGCTGCTGTGCACCAAACCAGGTGAAGACATCTCAGCTGCCCAGGAATG
>NW_005054334.1:3860321-3918436 GCF_000277835.1 Geospiza fortis | reverse complement strand
AATGCCCCCCAGAGTGGGCCCTGCCTCCTCCTCACTTTTCCATGCTACAGTCTGTTCTTTGCAACCTTTGCTGCCTTGCTGGTGTTTATTTGGAGAGGGAGAAGGGAGGAGAAAGGGCCAGGAAGTACAATCCATATTCTGGAAACTGAGAGAAGCTGCATGGACCCCAGGCTGGGCATTGCTCCCCGACATCAGAGATGTTTCCTTAGGAGCCAAGTTTATGACCTCCCTTACAGAAAACAAGAATCCAGGATGATGAAAAGGAGAAGGCTCTTAGAGAACACTGATTAGCCTCTGATCAGGATCCAGCTCTCTGGTATGCAGACAATGTGCAAGACCTAATGCTAGGTGTCCTCCCTAAGTCAATGCTAGGGCAGCATCTGGACAGCATGGCTTCAGTAAGCTGAAGGCATGATCCAGGCGTGGAATCAATAAGGATAAAGGTTGGGGCTTACATCTGAGGTTAAGCAAAAGCCTACAGTATGTAAGGACAAGTTAAAGCCTTGGATTTGATTTAAACAGTGCAGACAATTTTAATGAATTTCAAAGAATAATGAATTAATAACCACAAGCTTTTATAACTCGAAATACATTATATAGTCATTAGTTCTATATAACTAAATGGAAAAATCTTTCTTTAGCAGAAGTCCTTTGAGATCAGATATTCTAATGAGATTACTATCATTTCATTCTGACACCTCATGAGGACAACTGAATAGAAATCAGGAAACAAATTTCTTTCAGTTTTGGACCTGAAATAAAAAAATCCTCCACACAGATTATTTAATATCTAAGGAGTTGATTCAAAGTCTCCTTGGCATTAAAAGAAGTTCATATATGAGCTTTTTTTCCTAGTACTGCTATCAGATGCACAAAAGACTATCTCTCCTCAAATTCCTGCCAGCAATGGTGACAGAAGGAAATATGTAAGGGCGTTTGCTCCCTCCTTGCCTAGGTTGTGTGGATTTCACTTGTTTTCTGCATGAAGTATTTGAGCTCTCCCTCTTTCATTTAGTATTGCCCCACCCTCTCTTCAGACAGCACCACTCACATACCATGCTTGCAGGGACCCCAGGCAGAGCAAGACCCCAGTTCCCACACATTTTTACCCCATGCTGGTTTTCCTGTGCCCACCTGGAGCAGAGTCTTTCTCCCGGCACACTGCGGCACATCACCCGCACGGAGCAGCGCCATGGGCTCCAAGGCCCCCTTTTCAAACCTACCCAGCTTTTCCTTCCTCACAGGCTGCTGTGCTAGGGTCTTTGCTCTCCCTGCACCCAGTCTCGGGCAATTCAGCCACCAGGAGCTCAGGCTAGAACATACAATGATCTGGCTTTCTTCAGCACCAAGTCTCAGGGGCTTTAACTGGCACTTCTAATGTCTGGCCACTTTAAATCAGATCTTAACCCCAGCAGAATCAGCTACAAGAAAGGTCTTCCCATCTCACACACATTGTGTTAATTTAGAAAAGCCTACAGCTTTCATCTGCCTGTCCTCTTTCATGCACAACCTGGCTGAGAATCAGCCTTCAAATTTTTACAGCTGCACCAAGTTTGAAAATCTCTGCTCCTCCCAGAAGCAAACAATTATCTGCTCCTCCAGAGGGAATGACTTTCAACTCTTGCTGTAGAAGAACTCTGTCAAAAGCAAATATAAAGACAGTGCTGCTCCACACCAGGGGGAAAACTGCAAAGTGAGCTCAAACTCACTGCTAGCTCAGTCAGTAATACATGCACTTCCAGGCAACAGTGGGGCTGGTAATTCCTGGCTAAAGAAAAATAAAATCGAGGGCTTCCATCTGAAAAGATGTTCACTTTTTTTTTCCCTGTGAGAAGAGCAATATACCATATTTATTTCTGGTTTTTTGGGGTTTTTTGATTTGTTTTTTTTTATGCCACAAGGCATTCTAATTGAAAATTAGAATTCTGGGGGAAAAGCACATCCCACTGGTATCAGAAATGGACATTTTGCTGTGATTTAGCAGGCAAATTCTCATAGACTTTCCACTTGATACATGCAGAGGGGAAAATCAAAGCTTCACCATAGCAACTTTGTTGTAAAAAACCCTCAAATGTCAACTTGTCCCAATAGTACTGCGGGTAATGCTGGTGCAATACAAAACCAAAAAGCCCTGAATAAAAACCCCACATTCCTACCCTTGAAACACTGCTGCTGGAAACAGAAATGTTAGCTTTAGTTTGGTTCTGGTAAAGGTTACACCTCTTCTACCTAGACACTTTAAAAACACAAAAACCCAGAAATGTCTCTGGACGAGCTCTTCAGCTGGTACAAATGAGCACCCTCTGCTGAAGTTGTGCTAGACAGGTGGCTGCACATCAGCTGAGGAGCTGAGCTACCTTGTCCGCTCTTTCTTCCCCTGGCTGCTAACCCCAGCATGCCCAAATCCAGCTTGGCTGCTGCACTGGAGTAGCACCACAGTGGAAACTTTCTCCTCAGTCAAATCATTTCTGTTCCATACAAGACTCTAGTAAACCCAAAATAAACCAACCCAGAAATTATCAACCTACCCAGCCATGACAATGAAGAAATCCAGGCGGTTCCAGGTGTCTCCAAGGTAACACTTCTTGCCAAAGATCCCCAGGGCCACCATCTTCAAGACCATTTCCATGGCAAAGAAGATGAAGATGAAATCATCAAACACCTGCCAAACAGAAACCCAAGAGCATATTTCACAAGCATTCTCAGCCTTGGACTTTCAAACACAGAATGTGAGAAAAATACTAATTTCAGTACTCCTGAAAATGAGATCAAGGCAGGGCTGGAAAAGTTTCTTCCACGTAGCCCTGGCATCAGAGTTTCTTGCTGCTCAAGCTCAGTGAGGGCTTTTAAAGTTTTTTCACCCACAGGTGCAACAACTGATGCAGACTCAGAGACTCCTTACATAGACTTCAAAAGTGGTGTTGGTTCAGCACCAGCAGATTTAAACTTGGCCAGGAAAACCCTGTTTTTTCCAAGATCCCCCAGGGAGGGACTCCTCATCCCATTGCTGCAGATGGCTCAGCTGAGGACATAGTGCAGCTTCCCTCACAGCCTGGACAGCACATCACAGAGAGAAGCTTCAGATACCTGAAAGCCTTAACCACTGTGCGTGACAGCCTTTGCTGTCATCTTCTCTTTGGGGAAGCATCAAGCACAGCTGGTGTCTTACAGTCTGGATGTACTCATGGCCCTTCTAAGCATTCTCTTTATTTCTTCTCCCTTTGGGCATCCTGAATTCCACAGTATCTGTTGAATCAGTAATAGTTTTGCACATCACCAGGCTACCAAATGCATGGGGGCTGCTGTTCCCTCCTGCCTGGGCTGTGTAACCTCAGTTATTTCTCCCGGGCCTAACCCTGACCCATGTGTCTTGTGGGTGTCTGTGTCAGGAAACCCCTGCTTATGTGCAGGTTCATTAATATTAGCAAGTGTTCAGTATTGCACAGTCACAAGTAAAGTTCATTCATTCTCTCTCTTGTCCCATTCCCTGCTCAAAGCAGGCTCTTGCCATTTTACAGCAGGAGAGCTCACTGCCAGCGACGGCCTTGCCAGCCTCTCCGGGAGGGCATCGCCCACACGCTGAAGGAAAGCATGCATGAAAATTTGTGACTTGGACTGAAGCACCATCACAACGAGAAGGAAATCTGCTTACCTGCAAGATTTTACACCTGTCAGAGAGGCAGTCCATATCCTCACATGGCTGGTACATTCCCAGGGTGACACAGTTTAGCAAAATCACCATCATGCTGACACACTCGAACCAGGTGGAAGAGAGAGTCAAGGAAAACTTCTGCAAAAGCATCATGGCTGAGATAAGCTTGCTCTAGGCTTGAGTAACAAGGTAGGAAGATTAAGGGAAAGAAGTGCTGGTAGGCTGATTTATTATATTCCCACATTCTCTGCACCCAGTTCATCACTACTCCATTCCTTGATTAAGCCAAAACTCTTTTATAAAAGGGAAAGCAGAGGTAGCACAAAAGGCCTAAAGTACTTACACAAGTCAAATCATTGCCAGAGTCAAACACATGCTTGCTCCTCTCCTGTTGGTTTGCAGAGTCCCTTCCCTCTTTGGTTTACTGAATATTCCAAACACATGGAAGAGGCTTTCCAAGGTGGGCTATACCTAAACATATCATAGACCTCCAAGATCAAGGGATCTAAATCAAAATGGGCAGATTGATCTCTACATGATTATTGCCCTTCTGGAAAGGCTGGACCTCTCTGTTGTCCCCTCTCAGAGAAACCTGGGGGTAAATAAGTGCCACTGATCCTGTCACTATGTTTCCAGCAGTGACCAATGCTGGATAAAACTCCACAACACGCCCAAGTTACTCACTAACTATAAGGAGAATTTGTGTTTCTGACCCCAGCTGGTGATCTGTTTATGCCCTAAAGCATGAGGATTGATAGTCCTTATAATTGTTTTCTCAGCTACGCTCGTGTCCCTGCAGATGCTTTGCTTATTCATTTGAATCCTTTGTTGATAATCTTGCTAAAATATCTGCTTTGATAATAGTTAGCAGCCCAGAGCTACATTGGCTAATTATACTTTACATTAAAAACTGTTCCCTCCTATTTATTATTAATTTGTTGTCTTAGAATTTTGTCAAGTGCCACTCCATTTATGTATTAGGGAAGTAGATAAAAATAATGTATTTGTGTGACCTTTGTACTCTACACATTCTAGCTGCCCCCTCTCACCATCCCTCTCCTCCTGAAGGAGTTTTAAAGCCTGATACACACTTACCCAAGAACTCATTTACAGTATTTTAGCTCTAAAAGAGGGTACATTTGTGCAGTACTTTCCAGTGTTCTCATTGCAAAGCAGTGATGTAGACTAAATAGACCTCCAGCCTCTGGCAGAAATGTTCTTGGGCATTTTACACACCTCATGACAACATATCTGCCCAGTCCCCACTGTCAGACAATTTTATCTTTTTTAAATAGGAGAGGCACAAAATTATCTACTTAAAATCCAACCCACTGAGTGCATCCATTTTCAGTCCTTTCAGTACTGAATCTAAAAGGGCAGCCTGTATCTCTGATCACTTCTGAAAGACATTCAGCTTCTGTGGTTTGTTCTGAGCAACTCTTCCATGCTCATTCTCTGACAGTGATTTATGACTAAACTGCACAATCTGATCTAGAAGATTATTAATTCTCTCTCTTCTCCCCCACCTGGTTTGTGGTGAGCTACCTTCAATTGCAAAATCAGACAAGAGCAGGGCACTAGTTCTACTGTTCCAATTATGCTCTAATGTGATTTCAAGAATGTGTTATCACTACCCCTCACAAAGTTAATCCCATGTGCTCTACAAAGTCATGCACATGAAGCCCACCCTCAATGTAGGCTTCAAAACCAGGCTCTTTTCTGAGAGGAATGCACCAAAAGGGCACCAAGTATTTTCACTCAGGATCTATGCAACACAACTTCAACTTCCCACCTCCCTCTTTCTTGCACATTTCTTTAATGATCAGACCTGAAGGCCAGGAAAGCAATTTGAGAGTTTTCCATTAGCTCACACAGGGTTTTTAGATAAGACTGCAGTTCTTTTTCTGGACTCTTCAGAATCTGTTTGGTGCCACCATTGCCTTACAGAAACACAGAATGGTTGATGTTGGGAGGGCCTCTGGAGGTCATCTTGTCCACCTTCCCTGCCCAAAGTAGCATCAACTACAGCAGATTGCTCAGGGTTAAATCCACTTGGGGCTTGAATATCTTCAGGTATAGAGGCACCAGAACGTCTCTGGGCAACCTGCTCCAGCATTTTATTATTACACAGAAAATAAGTGTTTCCTTAAGTTAAAATAGGACATATCCCACTTTTCAGGCTGTGACCATTACCTCTTGGCCTGTCACTGGGCATCACTGAGCAGTCTGTGTCCTTTACTCCTCCTATCAGGTATCAATACACATGGATAAGAGCTCCCTAAACCATCTCTCCTCCAGCCTGAGCAGCCCCAGCTCTCTCAGCCTTTCCATTTTTGCAGGTGCTTTGACAGTGACTGGAAAGGCAGCACCAGTGAAGCCCTGATAGAGGGGTCAGTGCTGAATGACATTCTTCAAGGGCCAAAACAGTGTCAGAGCAGTCTGAGACAATGGTTGCAAAAGTCCTTCTCCCTGGGGATAAGGATGTCAGAAGATACGTGGACAAAACCAGGGTCTCAAACCTTCCTGGAACAAATTAATGCATGACAAATGAAAAGCAGAAATTGTTTTAAAAGCCATTTGGCTTTTTTTTCTCCAGAAAGCATGACACAAGAGAGTTGGAGGCAGAGAGTATTACTCAGAGTACAGCCCAACTCGGGAAAGTTGGGAGTTTTGATCCAACACAGATCTACACTTCTATGCACGTGCCTTGGCAGCAGCAGTGCCAGGGCAGCACGCTCCCATGTTTCCTTGCAGAGCTCCCCAAAGGCCATGCAGACCATGGCAGGGGGCTGGCAGCTTCTGGTGAGACCCTGAAGCACAAGACCTAACAAGACATGGCAAGCTCTCCCAAAAAGCCTGAAACTTAGGCCAGCTGTGCAATCTCATCTCATCTTCCTGCTCCAAATGCCATGGCCAGTTGCAGATGATTTCTTCTCCCCTGCTTTTTGGATATCAGCTCTGAGAGTTTGCCAGCATTGTCCAGGCTTCTCAACAATATTACAGAACCACTGGCCATTCCCAGGCTGTTACAGTGGCATTAGAAAAAGCCACTGCCCCATGGTTTTCCTTTCAGAGCAGCTGGAAACGCTGAAAAAGCACATCAAACCTGCAGCAGAAAGGAACAAAGTGCAAGGAGAAAACCAGAGCATCTCCTATCCTCAATCAGGAGGGGTTGCTGCCTGCTTGGGTCGGTGGAGGGGGTAATTAGGACTATCTGCTGCCTTCAATGTGTCACCGTTGTCAACCACAGCTACTGCCTCCTGTCACCACAGCAACAGCCTGCAGCCAGGTTTATCATCGTTCTTTTGGTGATGCCTCCCCCCTCCCATATCCCTCACCCCCCTCCTTTTCCCTGTGCCTGAGCCTGTAATTAATTGCAGCTGCTGACAAAGCCAGTCTTCATAATCTGCATCATTCAGTCAGAAGTTTCATTATTAATTAACTTCTTTCAAAGTTTAAATCTCCTAATTACAAGCAAACCCATGCACATGTTCTCCCCGCCCCGCTCCAGCCCTTCCTCACTTCTTCTCTCCCTTCCCACAGCCTCATTCCCAATATCTTTCCCAGTGAATTCTGGGGCCTGCAAATGGTTTGAAAAACTTTTCACAAATTCTGTCCGTGGCCAGCTTCTCTCCTTGGCCACCACAAGGCGCACCAGAAAATTCACAGGAATCCACTATGTAATAACTTGCCCTTAAAGGGAGGGTTTTCCCCCACTAACTGTGGCAGTTCACAGTTGATTCAAACCCGTTCAGATAAAAGGACAATGGCCCTCATTTGAAAAAGAAATACAGCAAAGGAAGTATTTCCTGAGTTAATCACAGAATATTCTCAGCTAGGAGGATCCACAAGGATCATGGAGTAACCACGGGCTGGTCTCATTATCCACAGAAGTCTCTCCTCCTTAAAAAAGTTTTGTTCATTTCAGCACTGTCTGGAGACATCAAGATCCATATCTAGGTTATATTTTGCCTAGAAAACTTGCACGGGTTCTTTAGCTGGTGCCTGCCTGTGACAGCAAGACTTTGCTGCGGGGTTCCAGCCCTGTCCTTCTGCACCCTGAGCAGGACCTGGCAAGCTGCTGGCCAGAGACAGCCACTGTAAAACTATTGACCCTCCACACCCTGTCTCCCTATGGACAGGGCAGCTCTGGGATGAGGTACAGGGTTCAACAGGGACACACAACACCAGCACACACCAGGAGAGACCCATCATTCACCCCAAACCATCTGGGATGCACTGCAAGCCACAAGCTGCAGGACACTTAAGGAGATATGCAGATGTTTCTGGGACATGTTTTGTGGCAGTGCTTGATAAAACAACTGTGCATAATGGAAAATGATGTTAGAAACAGGTGATGGGAGACAGGCAAAGCTTTTGGGCTCAATTTCTGAATGACAAATAGCAGAAGAAATGTCTGCTGGGCTGCAGCTGTAAATACCTTGCACCTAAAAAGCTGAGTACCACTTAAGGTTCTTGGGATTGACCTTAATCTCCATTTTCTATCACTGACAAAAACACAACAGAGCAAAATAAAACAGTGCTTTGGGGACCCCTCTCTTCTTCCTCCACCATCAGCTGCAGAGGCACAAGTAGCTCCCCAGGGGCTGGCAGGCACTCCTAAAGCACAGAAAATATATAAGCTTTATAGGCATGACAACACCTCAGTGTTTCCTGCTGCCATTTCCAAACTACTCCTAGGGTATGCCTGGTGCCAGTTAAAGTCCTGACTTTCTCAGACCTGTTTAACGTGCAGAGAAATGCCTGACTACAAAGCATTTCCAGCAAGGGGAAAAGCCTGCCAGCCCTGTGGTATGGCTGGTCATGGCAGAACCTGATCCTGCCCCAAAATGGAGAGAAGAGCAGCTCAGTGACTCAAGTGGGAACATGGAGCCCCATGCAATGCATCCTGAACACCAGCCACCCCTCCTACAACTCCTTGTGGCCTCTCAGCTCTGCGCTGCTGCCGGGCAGGCTTGGCTGAGGACACTGCACCGCATCTGCATGAACACTCCTCTCTGCTCCCCCTCGGGCTCCTCCCCACCTACCACTCATCCCACCATCCCTCCACCACCTGAACGGCTTCACCCTGGCATTCCAGTCTGCAGTGATTACATTTTCTTGCCTACCTTTTGAAACAAGCTAAGGACAGCTTCCCTACTTTGTGACTGTCCTGCAAGAAGCCGGTAGGATGCTGTACTTGAAACAGGACAGTTAATATTCTATTTGTAATGGAAGGAGGGATTTGTTGTAAAGGTCAGAGAAGGCAACGGCCCCAAGGAAAGAAATGCTCATTTTCTCTACCTCCTTGCTGTTGTCTTTTGAAAATGTTTTCACAGGCAAGTTTCACTCTTTGCCCCCTCCCACTTTTTCTTATCAACACTCAGCTTTTGTGGGGTTTTTTTCCTTCTGTGTTGATACATGGATGTTTTGTCTTTTCCTACAAAATAAGCTGGCAGAATCAACAGGGTTCTTTCTCTTCAGCTCAGTCTGCTGAGCTAACTCACTAGAAGAAATTGAATGTAACACTGTGTTCACGTGAAGGAAAATACCTCTCAAAATGTGTTTGTGTTCAAATAGATCAAAACAATCAAAACATTTTTTCAAACAAGAAACTTTAAAAATTCTATTTTGTTAAGACTGCAGTATTTCTTCTGTATTTTTTGGTGCAAAGAAAAAATTCAACATAACAGAAAAAAAAGGTTGTTTCTTTTTTTTTTGACCCAACAGAACACCCCAGTTTGGAGTTCTGAGTTTCTGTTGGAAATCAAATGCCAACACCCAGCATTGCAGTGTTGTGATTTCACGGTGGCCAAGCCACAAGGGCAGTTTATCAAGCTTTTCTGCAAGCACTCAAGGTTGACATGCTCTGGGTGCTCCCATGCTGCGCAATCTTGTACACGTTTGCTTCCATCACAGCATCATTTAAACTCTTTTCTCATGAAAGAGCAGCACCTGAGCTTCAGGCGCCTGACATAAGCATTGCTAAGGTCTTCAAGCCTTCAGCAATATTGATGCCAAGGAGAGGACTGTGGTAGAGCCAAGTGCAGTGAAACTATTACATTGATTTGAGAGGCATTGGGGAAGGCTTAACTTGTGTTGGTGCTGCTGGCAGGCAGGACAAGAAACTGCAGAAGGGGGATGCAGTAGAGAAATTTTAAATGGTTGGCAATGCTCCTATATTTCTGCCCTTTGGAAGGGATGTTCTGTCAAGGACAGATTCCTTACAAAAGACAAAGATTCAGTTGTTCCCATGTTAAATCAGATGAACACCAAAAAAACAAAGCACCATTGGTCAGAGCTTCTGATCTTACTTCTAAGGGGTGCTCAGAAAGTGGGTCCTGTGTCAGGCCACATAGAATTTTGGCTGCATAGCTCAGTTTTCATTAGGTTCTAAGCTAAATTTGAATTTAAGTCAGTTGTTTCTCAGGCACCACATCGTATTCCCCTTCAAAGTTTGGCAAGGATTGAAGACGGCTTTTGAAAAATTTTGTTAGGTTTGGTTTTTTCATTACAGAAACAAGATGAAGCAAATATCTCCTTTCTTAAAAACTCTTTCCATAATGATTTATTCAGGTGTTCTAAATGCATCCATTAAACTCTCAAGTCCACTAAAACCAAAAATAGTAGTAAGAAATTTCTGTCAGGAAAAACATACAGTGAAGATTAAAGGTCTAAGAAAGAACCTGAAGAAAAAAGAGGTATTAACACAAGGAGACAAGTCTTCAGATTCTCCAGAAATGGGAGACAACAGGAGATCTCTGACCTAATATAGGGCCCCTTATCAAAGAGGAGGCTGCAGGGAAAAGCAAGGCTTCTTTCAGATACCACTCACCTCCAGAACTCACTGGTACTAAAGCTAGCATGAGTTACACCAAGACTTCTGGCTGTCTCTCACACCATTTACATGGACAGACATTGGTAAAGCAGCCTGGTGTTTTCTCCAGAGGAGGTGTGTGCATCCCAGCACTAATTATTCAAATATCTCACAAATGCCATGCATCCTCATCAATGCTGCTGCACAGCCCTGCTATTAATGATCACCTCCTGCCTGTAGCAGCTGAGCCCCAGAGCTTCTCAACTGATAATGACCCACCTCCAAATTGCATCTGTCTTTCAGGGTGCAACAGAGCATCTGTTTAACAGTGTGCAGCACTCCTACAAAGCTGTTTACTACAGAAAGCATGAAAAAATAGTGTACCTAGGAAAAAAACCCACCTGAGAATCTTTTTTTTTAGGTCAGATGAAAGTAATTACCCAAGTTTAAACTTAAGCAGGGTATTAGAGATAATGACTGTTCCTGGAGAAAGAGCTTTTCAATATCCTCAGATGGCTGGGATTGAGGTTGCCTGTCTTTCCTGCCAGGAAAGCAATACTCCACCATGCTGTGGAACCAGTTCAAGACTGACTTGAGGAATCACACCTCCTGCTGATTCCCAAATGGTGCCTCCTGCAGCATTCTGGCTCTGCCTTGCAGATTACTGTCCAAAATCTGACCTGGCTTCACATTAGGAGCTTCAACAAGGTCACAGCATGAGGCTATAGGACTGCAGCTTGGAACATTGTTATGCTGTGTGACAGGTGAAAGAATTTTGCTCCAGAATCTCCTAGTCAGAGTGGCAGATCCAGCAGCTGCTTCCTGCTGCAAATGGAGTCATAGGAGTAACAGACACCAGAGAAGGACCAGCTGAGAAAACCCCCTGAACCACAAAACTGGGGTCCAAATTTTAAAGTTCTTATTGTTTACTGATCTTTCACACAGCACAAGCAATTCCCCATTGACAGCAGTGGCAAAGTAGGGACCTTGGAAGAGCTAGTCTTTGATTTTGGACTCAGGTGGACCTCTGCTCCAGAGAAGAGCTAAACTTGGCAGGCCAAAACAGAAAAAATATTTGTAGTCCAGAAGTGATTTCAATTAGTAATGTGCTCCAGAATGATGAAATGTGAATTTTACCAGCATAGCTGAATGCTCTGGTCCAGTGCCCCACCCTCCACAGCCCCAGGAAGTGACATGATCAGAGAGACTCGTGGAGTCACCATTCTCTAGCCAGAGCCTGAGTCACTTTTTATAAGATTTAATCTCTCTGTGGCCAAGCTTTCTTGGTGGAAATTTCCTACTAAAGTGTAAAAAAGCATTTTGCAAAGGGAAAGGAAAAAAATATCTCCCAGTCCTCCCTCTGCTTCTGTGTTTCACTGCCCTGTCACCCAGCAGCTTCATCCAAAGTTGTGTAAGTGTTCCTCAGCACCTGTCAAACTGATGCAACAGTCCTGCCAGGTTTGGTAGCGCTGCAGTCCCTTCTTTTACCTTCATATCATGATAGGTTTGAGCAGGGTCCTCATCTTGGGTGGGCCCACTAAACATTATAACCTCTAAATAAATACAGCACCATAACAGCAGTGTTTCTATGACTGAATTTCAAGGAAGGAAGAGGAAAGAACAAGCAATGTTATACTTGGGAGGGCAGGGAAGAGAAATATAAAAAGGAAAGCCTTACTTTTATGCCCCCTCACTGCTCCTAATGTTGTCAGGTTTGTTTATGGATGGGTGTAGGGTTTGTGCTCTTGTTGTGAGCTTTAGGTTCCGTGTGCTTTGGGAAACCATCTGTGGGGCATGAAGAGGATATTCCAGTGAACCTCCTGAAGCAGCTCCCAATCACTGCCCAGGCTTGAGCTGGGAGTCACCACCCCCAGACTGTAGGCACACAACCATGAAAAACAGAGATCTGGGTCCTGGGTGTTGAACTTTACAGCAAATACAAAGGAATGATGGAATGTCTTTGAATAAGAAGCCATTTCCCCAGAGAAGAATTAGGGCAGAAGAAACTTCAACAGCACCAAAGGGCTAAAGCCCACCACCAAACAATTACTGTGCTCCTATTCCATTTCCTTGCACTGGTTTCTTTGTGCAGCATTGCCATCTTTCTAGTCCATAGTAGTTTTCAGATGTCAAAGACTACTTTTTCCATTCTTTGCAGCTTCCCACCTATCCCTGTCAAAGGCCACACAAGTGCAAGCTGAGCTTAGAGGGATGTACAACTCAAATGTGTCTGAAGGGAGTGCAGGGCACCTTTAATAAAAGGTCATCTTGCCTGGCAGGAATGTGAAGATGACAATGAAAATAC
Source organism: Geospiza fortis (assembly GCF_000277835.1). Lineage (NCBI taxonomy): Eukaryota > Metazoa > Chordata > Aves > Passeriformes > Thraupidae > Geospiza > Geospiza fortis. Next base: position 3,905,662 of record NW_005054334.1, on the reverse strand, counting down.
AAAAGGCAGATTAAGGACCTTCTCACAGTTATAAAAGGTGTGTATGCCCTTCTGCACAGGGGCTCTTCTCTCTGCAGGTTTCAGGGCAGTATCGTGTACCCCAGCACATCACCTGGTGAAGGACGTGGAAGTGAGCACCTTGCTCCTCCAGACAGCCAGTTTCCAAGGCTAAATTATCTTAGAGGGCACTCTGCCTCTAGTAGAAACCCTAGATTAGAGAGGCAGAAAGAAAGGCAGAGTGGCTTTATTCTTTCTCTCTTCTCCCAGCAGCACGATGTTTTCAGTGGCTGGAGCAGCACTAAATCCTATGCTTGGTGCTTAGCTCAGGAGGCTTTTCTGACAAGTGCTTCAGAACAGAAAAAAAATTTTAAAAAAAGACACGCAGGGACAAAGCTTTGCAGCAAAGTAAATAAAGATTAATTCAGAAGTGTAGGGAGTGCTCAGGTAAGGTCACTCAGAAGAAATTGCATACAGTCTAGGCAAAATGGAGGGCAGTAACAGAGAGCTGGATACAAATTCCTGTTGTTTGTTTCAATTATTGGCTTTAATTAAAGCATAATTTTCAGAGTCAAAGTTGTCATCACCCTCTATTTTGAGCACACCTTTTTCTTCTCAGTTTTTAATTCTTTGGAAGGTTTGTAGCTGGCCACTCTACCCTGGTTCCCAGAGGGTGTTTGGGAAGGTTTGGCACCGATGTCCTGCAGGACACGTGCTTGGAGAAAAGACTGCAGATGACTGAGCCAATCTGTCTCAGCAGATAACTGGAAGCTGGGAGCTCCAGCCAGCATACAGGCTCACAGCAGCTGCTGGAACCTCCTCGAGCACACAGCTGGGCTGTGGATGCACTCCTGGAAAGGAAGGTCCTGATGTGTCTGTGTGACAAAGGGTGGGGGAGATTCTCAGTATCTGAGCTTCTCATCTGAGGAGGAAAAGAGACCCTGTGGTGGCTGAGCAGATGTGTCAGCACTCTCCTAGTACATCTGGTCTCTTTTCCATCCCTCCTCTTACATCCTGTAACAAAGAGCAGTCAGAGAAAACGAGATTATATAAATCTTCTAGTACTTTCCTTCAAGACACCATGTGAACTTCTACTGAATTCCACATCTACCTCTTAAGATACAGAAATCCTTGCCCTTCGTTCCTGATTAGAAAGCAAGCACAAGAAGAGCAGGGTTTTTCAAAAGTGTCCTCTAGTTTGGGTTTTCCAGTGCATGAGCTTCTTAGAGTCTGGTTTTCAGGACGTGTAATACTTTTAATTTCTAACACAGAAAAGCTCTGTGAGCCTCTGGCTCCCACTATCTCAAGTGAGATGGCCAAAGACCAGAATTGACTTTAACAAACCCCCAAAACAAACAACATTACCCAGCAATGACACAGTAAGTGACTGCCAGGGCTGCATTAAGATCCAGGTGTTCCTGACACCCAGTACATGCTCACTGAAGGCCTCAGCTTTCTGGCTAGGTGACAGATTGAACCATGCCAGGGAAAGGAGCCAACATGACTCATGCTCAATCACTGCGACGTCGACAGTGCTGAGTGCTGTTTTAGGGGGAGGTTAAATGCTGTGAATGTGCTAAGCATTAACAATATTAAAATATTATTAGTATTATTTATGAAGTATCTCCACGTGTCCTAGATGATGCTAGCCAAGATCAAATTATGCAAAATGTTACATAAACATGCAGTAGAACATGCTGCCTGCTCCAAAGGGTTTTTAATCTAACTGAACAGGACAGGCTAACGATGCATTATGATTTCTGCTTTGCACACAAGAAGCAAGAGCACAGAGAAACGAATGCATTTACCCAAGGGCAGACAGGAGACATGGGGCACTGGGCTGGGAACTGAGCAAGAGGCTCCCAAACTGTTCTCCAGCATTTTTGACCTAAGAGCATTCTCTATCTCAACTACTACTGCATTTGATGAGGATTGTGCTCACAGGGAAAGTTATTTCCCAAAAAAATCTTTCCTAAGAGCAATGGGAGAAGTGTCCAGGTTCCACATGTAGAGGCAAGTAACATACTGCAAATAGATGACCATAAATGCAGGGCTCCCTGCATTCAGAGATGTTTCTGGCTGTTCAGGTGTGCAGGATAAACAGGCAGAGCCACAAGACACACACTCTCTACCTCATCTTCCGCTGATACCTTCACTGGGACCTCAAGATAAAACTCAGCCCATAGTTGTGATAGTGTAACACTAAAACCAGTCTAACACCCACGCATCTCTCTCTTTTCCAATCTGCCAAAGAATTTGCTACCTTCCAAAGGCACTCCAGGTTCTTTTAATAGAAACACAGTATATAAGAGCAAGTTACCAGCACAACTGACTGCAGACCAACCATCTCTGAAAAAGGCAGATCCTACACAGCATGTTGCTAATAGGGCAGGCTAGCTAAAGCCTTCATCAATCAGAGCAGCATAGCTCTGCTGCCTCTTTGATGTCTTTCTGCCTGTTGTATTCATCGCCTCTATTCAGATTTAGGACTGGTACCACATTTGTATTCCTGTGACCTATTTGTTTTCATACAGATTCAACTTCACACTCTATTTATTCTAGAGTTTTTGACAGCCTCTGGAAATACATGTTTCTTCCTCTTATTTACAGTCTAACGTATTTTCCCCCATACTCTTTCCAGTCACAAATTTTGGTTGTGCATTAATCTCACTTCTTTTTGGACACACAGGTGATAGCCTAGCCCATTACCCCATCCTTACTTTCTAGCCATGCCAAATATTTCCTTTTCGCTTTTCAGAGTCTCTCATGAGCCTTTTAGTTTTAATTTTAACAACTATTCCCCATTCTGCCTGACTCTGTAGGAGCTGCTTCTTTATTGGATTACTCTTTGGTACCTCACACACATCCATCTTCTGTTGCATTAATTTAGAATTTTTAAATATCACCAAGGGATCCCATGCACTTCCTCTGTCCCATGCAGGTTCCCTTACCTTCACTAGGTCAGCCACCCTCACACTCCTGCCTCCTCTCCATAGTGCACACTGATTCAATACTGCCACTGCAAAGGTGTCCCTGCCCACAGCAGGGGGGTTGGAACAAAATCTGTAAGGTCCCTTTCAACCCAACTATTCTATGGTTCTATTGAGGGTGGTGAGGCACTGCAAATGGTTGCCCAAAGAAGCAGTCCCTTTTCCTGGGAATGTTCAAGGACAGATTGAATGGGCTCTGAGCAACCTGCTCTTGTGAAAGGTGTCCCTGCTCTTGGCTGAGGAGTTGGAACAAGATGATCTGTAAGGTCTCTTCCAACTCACACCGTTCTGTGATGCTTCGCTACATCACTTCCACAGAACACTTCCAAAATTTCCCTTCCGCTTCTCACAATTAAGCGACTTCACCACGAGGATGGAAGAAAGATGATTGCTTAGCTGAGACATAGCTGGTACAAAATGTTGGTGAGCAGAGTACAAAACCAGCCATCTTCCCCTAACCAGAGGGCGGGGCTCCAGTAGGGTCTCGGCAGCCTGCAAAGGTCCACTGCAAAGAAGGCTGCATCATGATGATCACTTCAGCCCCTGGATCAGCAGATCACCAAGGCAAAGAGTCATCAAATTATTGGTAATCTGCCCAGCTCAGCAAGATGAGACATTGTCAGTCTCATCTGGAGGAGCACCAGTGACCAGATATATGTGATAAATCATTTCTTGGTGGATTAGGATGGCTGCTTCCTGCCCTGTACAGCCCTGTCAGAGGACACATCAGAAGCAGTAGCTTGATGTGCTGCTCTCTGAGATAACATAGCATCTCCTACTAGACTCAGGATACCTACAGCTGAAAGACCCATCAACTTCTGCAAATTTATTTTTCAAACCCTACATGCAGCATCCTTTTTCAAACACACCTAGCAGTGACTTAATAAAACTCATCTTCTCTGCACAATCTTTTTGTTCATCTGAGAATCATTCTTCTTGCTGAGATACAATCAGACATGGAGTCAGAGGTGTTGTAGGAAAAACTACAACAGAAGATTTAGCTCCTTACTCATAATCTACCCTTATATTTCAAGACTTACTTCCTACAGATTCTTATATGCCCCAAGCACTCATCCATTTTGCTGCCAGGATGCACTCTGCTTCAAGTGCCCATCCCCATGGAATGCTGTGCAGGAAGGACATTTGGTTTGGTCTGAGTCAAGTAAGAGTCAAAAATAATAATTTAAAATTTATCAGCAAGGAAAAGAAGGGACAGCCCTGTCATAACACCTCTTTGAAAGAAGCAAAACCCTCTCTGCAGCACTGCTTGTGTGTGGAAGAGGAGCTGCCATACCTGTTTGTGTGGCAGGGGGTGTAGAGCAGAGTGTGTGCAGCAGGTGTGGAGAACACTGTGTGCAGCACAGCCTCCTCCCAGGCACGCCTGGAGCACCCGCTGCACTGCACGGCACTTAAAAAGCTTCCATATTATTTGTGACGGTGAGTGGAAGGGAAAGAAAAACCAGAGCATAGGTCAGGATAGTAAAGACAGGCTCAGCACACCGTGAGGAGACAGCCACTGTGGGCCCACAGTAAATCTCAAAGAGTGACTGCAATAGAGCTCCCGTCTTTCCCAGAAAGAACAGCCTGTCCCTAAAGCCAGCTCGGCTCCCCACCCCTCTGCCATCAGGGAGAATGACAAATCCCAGCTAACAGCATCATGGCTGAGGCTCTGCAGCCCCATGGGCACCCCTGCCAGGCAGTACTGAGGGCCAGGGCAGTCACAGTGTGCCAGCTCTGGAACCAGACACCCACTCAAACCCCTGCATGCTGCACCAGGCTGATAAAGCAATTTTCCCCACACCACTCTGCCTCACTCTGCACTCTTCCCACCCACGTGCCACTAAAACTGGAGAGGAGAGTACAAAGAAAAATCAAATTTGCACTAATATTTTATGCACAGCAACCCATAGTATAATTTTTTCTTTGTTTCAGTTTAGCTTCATTTCTCCAGGATAATTAGTTTTAGCAACACTTCAAAAAAACTTTTCAGCCTCACAGAGCCATAAGTTTCCAAATGGTAATTGTCACATCAGCCTGCACTCTGATGTGCAAAGCTTTAGTGGTCCTGTCTACCTCCCTGCTTTAAGACTATTTCCACAAACACTCCACATACATGCCTGATCCTTCCCTTTCCTGTTAGTAAACACTTTTCCCCTGACACTCTTCCTTTCAGCTTCCCCATGCTGCCTGACAGGATTTTGTTTGAAGGTGGATAAAAAAGAAATGATAGACTAAAGCTGGCCCCATTATTGGCTGCTGCATTAGAGCTTTCCAAAGCAAGGATGCCTGTGCATATGTAACACAGCCAAGGATGGAGGCCACATACATAGCATAACCATCAGCTCATACAGGTCTTTCCCTGGCAAGGCATTTACATTCAGGTGGTTTGATAGTCTGTCAAATGATTTGTTTCTTCAGTAGAGTGCCCAGGCTTTTTGATTACACATTTGATGCACTTATTTTTATATTATCAAAGTCCTCTATTTTAAACCATTCATACCTATTTGAAAACTTAATCTCTCTCTTGAGAAGGCATTTTCTTCCCATTTTTGAGAACTGCCCAATTTTTTTCAATTAACCCTAATGTAAAAGAAACTGAGAAACAAGCAATCATCATTTTTCATTGCACTGAAAGCCTCTGCTCTGTGTAATGAATTGCAATGATCCTTTAGCACCCTCTCTTGTAACTAGCTCCATCAAGGTCCAGAACAAAGCCACTGGAGCCAGGAAATCCCTCCATGCTCACAGACAGGGTCCTGAGTAAAGCAGCCACCTGTCAGTCCACAGCACAGAGAACTTCTCCAAACACAGTTGGAGAAGGGTAAGACCCTAACAACTTGACTTAGGGTTAGACAACCATCTCCCCTTCCCAGACCCCATCAAATATTGGCTACCTCACCTCTAATCTCAACAGCACTTAATTGGGAATCCATGCTTATTTTCTTACCTATTACATCAAGAGTGAGCAGCATGGATATGCATGTGCAGGTTTGTCTGCTTCTTTGGGGCAAGAGTAGCGTAACCTTCCCTTTTCACCCAGGCACTGTGACCACTCACTGAGTGAGGTTTTGCTTCTCATTTCAGGCTGGTGAGACACAGCACGGGGCTGGGATAAAGCAACCAAGGCAGAGGAGAGCAGGAACCCATGAAATACTTGGCATTCCTATGGAAACACAACCAGTTTTGTACCTGATCCAGGGAGAATCACCCTTCCATAGGAAGGAGCCTCCCACATCCTAACAATTCTCCTGCTTCCCTTTTAGTCGGCAGGGGGCTCCAAAAAAAAAAAAAAAGGAAAAAAAACAGTTTAGCATTGGGGGAGTTTATCATGGGCTATCTTTTAGAAACAGAAATGGTTCTTTCCAGCCCTAGCAGATGGAAACTAATGGCACATTATGCACCTAACCCTGGCAGGGACAGAAAAACAGCTGCAGGAAAGCAGATCTGAATTCCCCAAGCCCTTCACAATGCAGCCAGCTTTCTAATGTGCTTTAGAGCATGTGGTGGCGTAATGGAAAGGTTTTATTAACACAGAACCTGCATAACTCAATTGTCAGTTTTAACCCAGTACAAATCACATCAGTAAAGCCTGTCTGCCTAATCCCCATTCTACAGCTGGAATAGCAGAGGACGATGGCTCAGCTGAAGGAAATACAAACTGGGACAACTGCAGTGCTTACTGTGCAGTGGCTTTTCAGAAGGGTCCTGTATTTGCACATTGGGCAGAAATAGCCTGTAACTCCATCAGTCTGTGGAGCTCTACATCCATTTAACATATCTTAGTTAATTTGGGATTAAGAAGAATAGTGGATTTGCCTTTACAAACAAGCTGTGGGTCTGCTGGTAGATAAAACTAGCATTGGGAGATAAAAGAAACAATGGGAAGGATTCCACTGATTGATGAATAGAAAAGATACTTGCTTTTACAAATAAATTTTAGGTTTGCTGATAAATGAAATTAGACATTGAAAGATGAAAGAAACAATGGGGGAAAAAACCCCTAAATTCCATAAGAATTAAAATTAAAAGGGAGGGTTACATTAGAGGGAAATCTTTGGTATCAGGTGTATTGGGAAGTCTGTACCTCTCAAGTACCTCAGCCAATGGGGAAAGAAAGAAGAGAAATGTAGCCAGGAAATTAGGATAAAAAGCAAAGCTGCATCCTTCAAAAATTTGAGAGATCCCAGGGGAACGCCCCATGGCATCTCCCTTTATTCGAATAAAGTAAAAGGACTCCTCTGTCTCCTTTTTGGACATTAACCTCTGATGTTTGTAGATGAATTTTCCTAACAGGAGGGACCTTAAAATCCTCTAGTTCCAACCACTGTGGGCAGGGATACCACCCACTAGATCAGGTTGCTCAGGGCCTCATCCAACCTGCCCTTAAACCAGGGGAACAGAAGATGGCAACTGCTTCAGTCTTGCCAGGGTGACCCCGCACTGCCTGTGGGACAGGACCACACAACTGCAGTCAGAAGCAGAGCACAGATCTGTTGTGGCTGATTTATGAGGCCACTTGCACACATCTAATCATGTTTTCTGCGATGCAGAGATAGCGCCAGGCAGGCTCAATCTGGTTTTAAGAAAACTGCACAAATCACGTCCTCACATCAAGGCTGGGATAAAGATATCTCACCCATGGGAGCTAGGCTCCTCAGGAATCTGTAAATGGAAGTAGAGAGATGCCCAACACACACTGTGTATCAGGAAAGCCAGTTGGTAAGACTGAAGACTGGTCTCAAGCTTTCCCTGGAAGACAGTGAGACACAGGGGTTTTATCAGTTACTACAGCAAAAGACAGATGGATTTGGGGCTTGTGACAGAATGATGAAGAGTGAAGCTAAAATCCAGGACAGGGCTTGCTTGACCAAATTCAGTCACTCAGCTCTGTCACTTCTGATTTCACATTAAAACTTCCACCTCTTCCTATAGCAGCACCTCCAGCTTGCCTCACCTTACACACAGGTTAGTGAAACACTACGCTACAGTTTTAGGTTCAAGCCTTGGAAAAAGCTCTCCATGCTCTTTTTCTGGTGTTCTGTGAACAGGGTCTCTGCTCAAGCATTTCTGCTCTCTTTCCTTGCCATGAGGTTACTCGGTTTCTAAACAACACAATTATATCATCAAGGTTCTCAACAGCTGTACCATTTCTTTCATGATGACAAATCTGGAGGGGAAAAAAATGCAGATCCCTATTATGTTGCTGGATGTGTAGGGAGAGAAGAACTGTTTATTCATCACTGACCCTTTAAAACAAATATTTTCCTTCTGGATTAGAAAACATGCCTCATCTGAGTAAAATTTAGCTCAAATCTCCTTTCTGTTTTTCTGTTGCTCTTCAAACAGGGAATTTCAGAGACTGCTTCACTGATGAGAAAAAAATGGATTTGGTTTATTTCAGGAGCGGAGGTTGTGCCTTGGTTCTCTCAGATATATGAAACATCCCTTGATTGTGCAAATGCATCCTGATGGTGTCTTTGTGTTCTTGTCACTCCTGATTTATGGGGGCCTTTTCTACACTCAGAAAAAGAATTTGCATTTCAATTTCCATTACTTGTTTATCTTCTCACAGCACTCCAGCTCTGGAAGGGAGCTTGAATTCTGGTTCTCCCCAGCTGGCCCACATTGCTCTGGCACTGGGGAGGATACAGGAGCAGGGGTACTACAGGCTCTGCTCTATGGGAACAAGGCTCATGCTGCCGTGGTCTCTGGTGAGATATACCTTTGCTTATGCCCAGCAAGGACCCCTGGCACGTTTGCTCCTGTCTCTCAGCCCTTCCTCCACGCTGTGATGAAGGGGAAGGCCACAGCCCTGTCTCCTGCCTGGTTCCCAAGACAGGCCCTTGCTTGCACACCCATTCTGAGGAACAGCCAACAAAGGAGCGAGGATGACTAAGAACACTCACCCGTCTGCCTTCTCCAGTCTTGCAGGGATGGCAGGAGGACAAGTAGGGAGCCTTGGGAACCCATCCCTTCAGGGATGTGCCTGTTCTAAGGTGAGCTTGGAAGCAGACTCCTATCCAAAACCACCTGAAAGCATATCCCATGTCTTGGACAGGTAGGTGGTACAGGGATCCAAAAGCCACTATCCCCTCTAGGCTTCATCTTCACCCCTCCTGCAAACCTGGTGGCTGCAGTAAGTTCCTGTGCCAGCCCAGGCACTGCTCTCTCAGCCCTGCACTGTCTCTTCTCATTTGTGCAGTCTGGCTGGGCTGTCACAGGCAGCCTGAGCGTGCCACAAACCCTCCGAGCCTGCACAAGGGGTGGGCTTGGAGCCAGCAATGTTTGGGAAACCACATGGGCTGCATTGCAGGCCCCACCAGCCACCTCACAGCTAAACTGGGGCTTGGATAGATGTAGTTCATGTCTACCTAGGAAACATTAGAAGCTTTGAAAGGAAAAAAAAAAAAGATAAAAGATAGCTTCAGAAACGGGGGAGGAGTTGCCAGGACACATCAAGCTTTAAAGATGTGAGTTGCAGAAATGCATTGAGGCTGGTTGTTCAGAGCTGTCAGCCCCACAGCCTTTATCAAAACTGAACTCAGTTAAAAATAAGAGAAGCAAACTGAATCTTATTGAACATTTGTTTGGACATTGAGGCCACAGATTCCTAATAGGTTGTTGGAAGTCAAACGTCATGGGCCATAAGCCTGTGTCATCTTAATTTGCAATGGCCTGAAACAATGTATTCAAGAATGCATTTGGCTTTGACTTGTTTGAAGTACATTTGTTTTGACCTAAGGGTTTTGACTATCACCATTACCATGTTGACTTTTACATTAACATATAAAGCCAAAGGAAATGTGTTGAACTGATTAAAACATGCACATCATTTCCAGGGGGCAGAAGGGTGACAATAAATTTGTGCTGACTTCACTGAATCAGCAATTTCCAACTGAACCCAGTTCCAGGGCAAAATTCTCCAGAAGCACCATTGGGAATTGTCATGCTGTCCCTAGTGTTCATCTGAGACACTACACACTATGTCTGGACAGTTTCAAACACCCAATTTTGGCCCCTTTTTCTCCACTGGGTTCCTTTTGTTTTTTTTTTTTTTGACTTTCAAATGTTTGTACAGAGTGCTGAAAGCCATCATGTTCAGCAGCATCTGCCCTATTTATCCAGCTCCCAGCTGGCTGCAGAGTAGCTTTCATCAGTGGGTCTGAACTCACAAATGCTGACACAGAGATTATCCACCCTGTGAAGAACAGTTTAACCAGATTAATCTGTTGGAGGTCCCCTCAGCCTCTTCCCTGCAGAGTCCTACAGCAAAGGATTGGCATAATCTATGATTGGCATAATCATAAAATAGCTCTCAGAGCCCATGGTGTATGCTCCCCTGGAAGGAAGCTACCTGATTCCCCAGGACGCTCCATCTCCTTTTCCAAACTGGACTTGGCTGCTTTGCAGTGCCCACCCTCCCCTTTCTGGGAAGGGCCAATCCTGAAGGACACTGGTGGGGTGGGGCAGGAGATTGCATTCATTTTCCATCCCCTGGAGCTGGCAGCCCTGCTCCCAGCACAGTATATCATGGTAGTAGGGACACAGAGCAAAGCCCCATAGCCCTCAACCCTTTAAACCTATCAGGTTTACACAGCAGGGTGAAGTAAGGGGAATTACTGACAGTCCTTTCTCACCTGCTGACTCCAATTTGCTTGTTTCCATTGCAGCAGATAAAGAAACAAACCATTTAGTCAGCAAATCCAAGCCCAGGAATCAATCACATTCCCTCAGCACCTCTTGCATTGTCAGAGGAGACAGAAGCAGGAAAGACCAATCAAGTAACACCTTACCCAGACTTAAACAAGGGAGAAAGGTTTGGCATTAGCATCTCTACAACTACCTCTCTCTCTTTTTTTTTAACTCCCCTCTCTCCCCTTCAAGCCTAGCTTTAAACATCTCAAAACAGGCTGATTTTAAGGTGAACTAGATATCCTGGCAATGGATGATGACTAATACACTATGAATGACAGAAACTTGGTGGAACACTAAAAAGCAAATTAGATGTTATAATACCTGGAAGCAAGTTATACAGAAAAGTGGGTTCAAGCCAAAGAGTTGAAGGAATAAGGCAGCCTTTTCAATACCTCAGTGAGTTAATTCAGAAAACCTTAAAACTCTTAAGGGGGAAACATATGTGCAGAAGATCATACCATCAACTCTGCATGAATTCACAACCCCAGGAGCTGCAATACATTTATAATCCCATACTACACATCTATCATCAGGGCTGCAGCTAAAGACAGCTGGGTATGCAGTTTTGAAAGAACACACAATTTCTAGAAAATTAAGATGGTGGAATTCACCTGTAAGCTGGCACAAAGAACACAACAGCTCCTCAGCTCTTTAAACAATTGCTTCTTGGAACAGCCAATTCAAGCACCCACAAGGAAAAGCAGCAACTCCTGACTTAATTTTCAGCAACATGCAGGAACTAAATCAAGAAGCGACAATATCTGAGCCCTTAAGTAACATGGTTCACAGTGTAATTAAGTTCAGTGGCCTAGGAGGAGGTAGTGAATCAAGAGATGCACAAATGACACTAGATTTTAGAAGACTGTTCAGAGCACAAAGGGAGTCATTCAGAAGGACATTAATTCAGAGTAAAGGAAGCAAGTGCTGTACAGATGGTTTAAATAATATATAAATTGTGTGGGAAGAGAGCTCGTGGTGGGGTCACAGAGTCTGTAGAGGATACAGGATATTTTGGGGAGTTCAAAACAGCCTCTCAAGATCAGAGAGAATTCTTGGGTGTTGGATTGAGACTTAACCAAAGCAAGGCAGATGGCCAACACAATGATAAGTCACACTGTCAATTTGAACAAACTGATTATCCTGGAAAACCCACATTAAAGCTGCTCCAAGTTCTCTCACAGGATTTTGAGAGGCAAGTGCACAGGAGCTGGGCTCCCCACACCCAGCTCAGCACTGCCCAGCCAAGCACAGTGTCATCAGGAAAAGTGCCCAGCTGCAAAAGGACCAGAGGAGGAGGGACACAGGTAACAAGCAGAATTGGCTATCTCAGGTTGCAACAGTTTTTGCAGAGCCTGAGAGGGTTCAGAGAAAGGTGGCAGAAGCGATGGACAGCCTGGAACACTGTTGTCTCCAAGGAGGGGAAAACTTTGGGTTGGTTTCTTGTCCCTTTTACCAAGGAAATCCTCTTTCCTGCTACAAGCACCAGGTGCATTAGCAATAGCCTTGGTGCCTGGCAGGCAGGGCTGTCACCACAGTATATTACTGGTGGAGATTTTTGATCTGCTATTGCATTGGTCCTACATCTGCTGCAAAGCACACAAAAATATTTCACAGCCTCTGACGTGTGAGAGTACATTTTTGGCAGCTCATTCTGGACTGAGCACAGGGGCTCATGATTGCAGGGTGCCTGATAAGGCAACTCCAGCCATCCCTTTTGGTCCTGAGCTCATCTAAACAGAAAAAGATATAGAAGTGCATGAAATAATAAAACCAATAACAGGCGAAATTCTGTGCTCGCAGCACAGGGCCAGGAGGATACACAGTCATTAAAAGATGGCAAATCCAACCTGGCAGAAATGAAATACTGCTCTGCTCTCACTCCCCTCCTCCCAACTTGAATATATGATTAAACAGCAGCACTCTGCCACAGAAGGCAGCAAGACCAGGATCGCCACATCACTCAGTGCAAAACCAATCATTTCACAGGAAAATAAATCCAGATGCAGAGTTATCATTACTAGAGACTCAAAGCCCCATCACTTAGACCCATCTCTAACCCATCCACAGGGGACAAATCCACACTTGCCTGCAGCAAGGTCTGGACACCTTTTTGCGAGGTGCTCCCTGCTGTGGTTAATCACCAGCAGTTATGTACTACACCAGCTCAGCCATTCCTCTTTCATCCAAGCTGGATGACATTTATAATCAAGGCAATCACATTTACTGCTTGATTTTTTGAAGTGCTAAGCATATTGGAGTCCTATGCAGAAAAGCAACATCTGAGCCAGAGAACGAAGCAAGTAAAGGGCAGCTACGAGTCGCAGCAGATAAAGTGGGCATCAGCATGAACTTCTGTGATGCTCATTTGAATATTTTTCTGCTTCCAGGATCAGTTTCCTCTCATTATTTTGAGTCAGACCTTCACAGATCAGGCCAGACAAACCCTGCTTAACAGCCCATGTTCGATTTATAGAAGCATTGCTTTTATTTGTACAACTGCTATGCTTCCCATGCTAGTTAACAGCCCAGAATGTAGAAACACCTTTCAGGCACCAGTCAGGCACTTGTCACCTTCCCCACCAGTCACTGTCAGAGACACCACACCAGCATATCAGACTCAATCCAGCACCACACATGCCCAGCATCCGTATCCTTTTCCACATCAGCTTCTTCTGTGAGATAAACAGGCAGAGGAATGTTTGCTTAGCTCTGTGTCCAAGGAAAGTGCAGCTACAAGATGGTATTGCACTGAGAACTGCTGAAGTGACACAAGCCAGTTCCAGGATAAGTAGATTGCTTTGCCAGCCTTTTTTTTTTTTTTTCGCATTGCTTTATCTAGCTCAGTTAGCCTGACTGCCAAATGGCCAAGCCTTCTCTGAGCTTCCAGCTCCTTTTCAGTCATGGCACTTGGCCATCTTTTCTTTATGGATTGCCAGACAATGAGAACAATGCTCCCAATTCCTAATTAATTGGATAGTCATTTCCTTATCATTGAAAAGGTGTATGCATGCAGGACTGAAGCTTACACACACGTATTGTGAGCAGCTAGAGCACATTGCTTCCTTTCAGTGTAAGATTAGTCTAAATCTCAATATCGGCGCTCCCTGCCTGCTGCTGCTTTTCACTGCTCCCAGGATATTATTTATTCCTTCTCACATCCCTCAGGGTATTCCTCATCTCTTTTTCCTCTTGCATCACTTCCCACTTCTTCCACCCCCCACCTACTTTCCCTGCCCCACTGTAACAATTCCAAATTTCTTCTCCTCCATTACTCTCCTGCCACTTGCTAGATGTCACTACTTTTATTCCTGCACATTTCCACCTTTGCCCTAACATATTCTCACTTTGCAGCCCTCCCTCTTCTCAGGAAAGCAGAGGGGGGAGGGAAACACCGCCTCTCATTTTTATACAGAACATAAACCCAGCTTGTTTTTAGATCAGGCTCTGACAGCCAGAGCACTGGAACTGCCTGGGATAGCTAATGATCTCCTCTTCTGCAAAGCAAACCATGAGCTTTTCTCTTGGCTCATTTTCTTTGACCTTAGCACAGCCTTATATGCTGAGCACCTCCATCCTCCTGGAAATCACCACTGGCATCTCTTGTTCTTGCCCAGCTTCCCCTCATTTGTGCTTGTGGGGTCGGGCCAGAGCCAAGGAAACAGTGATAGGGCTTCCAGTCTGACTGACTAGTAATTAGCATATTCTCTCAATTTTGTGCTTGAACTGATGCTCCTCTCCCTAGAAATCACAGAATATTCTGAGTGGGAAGGGACCCAGATGGATCATCAAGTCCAACCCTTAAGGGAGTAGCCCATACCAGGACCAAGCCCATGACCTTGCTGTCATTAGCACTGCGCTCTCACCAACTGAGCTCATCTCAGCACGAAGATGCAAGTCAGCAGTGTCAGAGATGTGCAGCAGCCAGGCCCCTTCCCTCGAAGGATCCTGGCAACAGAGTTCCCAGTGCCTTTGAGCTGGGTTAAAAGTGCCACAAGCCACGATGAGGCATTCGTCAGCCTAACACCTTCACATGCACACAGCTCTTTGGAGCATTCAAAATGTTTTGTCCCTTTCCTCCCCCAAAAGCCTCCAACATTTCTACAGCCTTAAAGTAAATCCCTCCTCACCCCTGGGACAGAAACTTTTCCCATTGTTGTAAATTTCTTCCAGGCTTCCCCTTGAGTTGTTGCTAAATTGAACAACCCATAATTAGAACTTTTAATTCTTTCCTGCTAGAAAGGGAGGGAAAAAAATCAATCCATCCCGATCCTTTGGCACTTGCCTTGTTTTCTCTTTCACTGCTTTTCCAGTTTTGCTCTTCCCAAAATCCCTCCCAGAACTCAGAGTACTCAACGTGTAACAACTGCAGTCACACAGCAAAAAGGAGGACTACATGCCAGGTCTACAGTGTGATTTCTTGCTGTGATCCTAAACAAATTCTTTAAAGCAGGGACCATTTTCTCTTCCTATGTTTACACAAGGTCTACCACAGCCAGTTCCTGATCCTCCCACATAACAGTAAGAGCAAGGTCCTCTGAACTGCAGAATTTAAGCTTTTGCAGTTTTTGTCTCTAACCTCCAGAAGCCCCCTTTTCAGGAACAGGTCTCTCTGCTCCCCAGGATGACCCCTCCTACCAGCTGAGACACAAACATGAGGCATCATTACTTCTGCTGCTCACAAAACTCATCTCTTCATCCTCTCTGGGTTTGCCCACCTACCAGCACATCTCAGGTCAGACTCTCCTACAACTCTATGCACTCCATCACACCACAACGTTTTACACTTCCTCCTCAAGAGTTTGCCACCATACCTAGGTCCATTCCTTGTTCCCACCAGTGCACCTTACTCAGCACAAACACCCTCCCAGCCTGGCAAGTGTTGGCAGCCACACAGCTGCTCCTGCTCTGCATGGGTGCTGCTTGGCCATCTGGCACAGCAGGCTGCCTGCACAGGTCACTGCCTTTCAGCAGCTGGTGGATCAAGCAGAACAGACAGCGTCTCTGCTCTGCCCATCCTTCCTTGGGTGAGGGCATTAGTGTGACTGCTCTCCTCCATCCACCCACATGAGACTGAAATCAGCCAAAAGGTTCTTACAGGGGGCATTGATCACCTCCATTTCCTTAGGAAACAGAGCTAAAAATAACAGTAGCAATAGCATTAACAGTGCAGTGCAAAATTGCAATGAACTTTTTTTCTGACACTTTGATTCGTAACTCCACACCTAATTTACTTACCTTTATTACCTGTAGGACTCTCCAAACGTGTGCTGTAAATCTGAATGGCTTTCAGATGTACAGATGGGAACAGTTATTTAGGGAGAAGCCCTAATTAATCATCATTACAGTTTTCCTGAGTGTCCCTTCACTGCAACCTTCATCCACACTTTCATTTCCTCTTATCCTGACCCATTTCCCTACTTTGCCTCAAGTCCCACTTCACTCAACCATGCCCCCAATATCACTCTTATTGTTCGTGTTGTAGAAGGAAAAGCTATCATCTTTCTTGCTCTTGAATAGATTCATTAATCTCCAATTCATTTAGAAGAAACTAGTTTAAATTTCCACTTTTAAAAGTTTTGTCTCTGGCCTCTTTTCCATCCCCTTCTACACTAAAAGTGAAACAACACTACTGAAGGCTGAGGGGCCAAGAGGAGAAGCAGCTCAGGAACAAACCAACATGGTGAAACCCAAAAGCTTCTACTCCCAAATATTACACCAATGATCTCTAAATAACTTGCAGTATGAGGCAAATCCATCACTAAAAGATTCAGTAACATAAATCAAATTGGGGAATTAGCGGGCTGCACTTTGCATTTGGAAAGCATCTCAGAAACCTCTATACAATTTCAAGTTAGGCTTCACAACTGACATAAAATAATCTTTAGTATAGAGCATAGTATCTAAACATCTGGAAGAACATGCTGTGACAAACTATTTTTTTAATGCACTAAAGAAACCAGTGTCTTACCACCCTCTGAATATTGCACACATGACAAGCTAGTGAATGAATAAAATTGGTCAATGTTTGTGCCACATCAGAGCTAAAATCCTTACTATGGCAGTGAATTTTGTGAGAGATAAAGACTCATTTCTAGGCTGTGTCACATTTTACTTAAGCACACTTAGCTGGAAATGAGAACACACAGCAAGTGACAAAATTGCAGACAATGCCAAGTTATTTGATGTAGCCAAGACCAAAAGGAATAGGGAAGAACCTGAGTGAGACCCAAGCAAATAGATTGTGATAAGAAGTTATATTCAATGTTTCTAAATGCAAATAATACCTCTAAAGAGGAGAAAACTGCATATTATTCACACATCTTTCAAATTTATGAAATAACTCTCTTACCAAAGAAAGGAATCTAGATGGCAATAGGAACAGCTGAATGCTGAGCTCAGCTTACTGTGCAGCTGTGGCAAAAAAAAAAAAAAAAATAAAACAACCACGATGTCAGAACACAGGAGGATCAGGATGAAGCAATACAAAAACTGTGCTGAGCCCTCTATAATTCAGGGCTGGAATCACACTCAGATTATTATATGCAATGCTGATCACCATCTCAAAGAGGGGGGAAAAATAGGGAAAAAATGAAATGGGGAGGGTGAGTAAAATAAAGCTATGACCATGATCCCACTGTGCAATTTTGGAGGAGGTACACTGACAGCTCTTGCAGGTTGAGTACCCATCCTAAGGCCATTCCCTGTACCCCTATCTTCTCCACTGCATTTCAGGAAAAACAGACTCCTGGATTTCCCCCCATGTCACTCCCTATCCAAGTGTTTCTGTTGTTTCATGACTGACCCACAAAAAAATCAATCTTGCATCGAACTCCCATGTATATTAAAGCTCATAGCTGGAAACATCTCTTGTTTTTGTCAGTGGTTCACTTCTCCCTTCCCTCTACTGTTGCTATTATTGAATTCCCCACTTCTGTTATGTAAAGTAATTTGTGCTATTGTGCTCAGAGAATACAGCTAGCACAGTAGATAGCACACAAAATAAGATGATATTGTGTCACTTATCTGCAAATCTGTGCTTAAAGCAGAGGAGAAAGGAGGAGAGGGTGCCTGCAGGAACAGCAGGTGGAGGTCTGTGAGAGGACCTGGCCTAGAGCAGTGAGGTGGGCACTGCCCCATGGTCCTGCATGTGCCACCAGCAGCCCAGGGGACATGGCACGTCTGTACTGCAGATCCCGGGTCCCCACTGTCCCTGGTGATGAGCACCAAGGAGCAGATACATGGAGCAAAAGTGCTCTTCCATCCCTCCCTTCCTACACCAGGGAAACAGGCTGCAGCAGTGCAGGCTCCTGGCAGCTCAGAGGGTTGCCCAGCTACTGGATCATGTTTTGTGTGCCTGAAAGAGGAGCTGTGGCAGAAATTATAAAACTCTCCTCCTTTTGGATGAAGGAAAGGATTTTGTAGCACATGGGTTTGCTTTGGCTAATTAAAAGCACGAGGCCATGCAAGGAAAGCAGCACTTTAATAGCTGAAAATAGCTGGAATTAAAACTAATCACGAGCATTTAGCATGCTACAGATAAAGATGTTTGAAAGTGCTTCAGCCAGGGGCCTGTGGGCTGCCTTTGCACAGCTACAGGATAAAAGGTACAGAGTCCCTCACTGATGCAACATCACATCCACCTTCCTGCTGGGTGCTTTGCCTTTCCTTGGAGGCTTAAGGGCCCTACCAGGGGGCACAGAAAGCACCAGGGCTTCACTCCTCAAGGACTAAATCTTAGCTCCCACCTTGACACAAAGGTACCTCAGTCCTGGGTAAGGGAGTCTCCAGACTGTGCATCCACAGGACATGGAGTGGGTATCTCCTTTGCAACATGGAGATGGACAACCTCCAAGCTCCTACAGCAACCCACCACATCAGACAGCCAAGAGCCACCACCTTCTTGAGGGAGGGTGTCTAATTCACCCCGATCCACCTCCCACCCCAGCCTGAAGCCATGACTTGGGCAGCAGCTCTCTCATCCTCCAAACCCTGCTCTGACATAGACCCAAAATGGGAAATCACTTGAAGCACATGAATGCTCATTGTTCATGGGCCACTGGTTGGACCAGCTGATTCATTGCTGGGGCCTTTCCTCTTACCACATGAAGTCCTTGGCTCCATTGAAGATTCCCCCAACTGTGGACAGAGCACATGTTTGAAACAAGGTTTTTATTACATTTGAGGTTACATCAGGACAGTGCAGTCTTTCCAGCATCCTAGAAGTTTCCTACATCTCCATTTTCTAGCATCCTCCTACAGACCCTAATAATGAATGATTTATAACAAAATTCAAAAGAAAGGGGAATCAGCTTACAGTTCTAAATGGCTTCTCCCTACAAATTATCTGTTATTCCTTTTGCTGATTTTCTATCTTATTTCTGAATATTCAAATTGCTCCAGAAATGCCATTTAATTAATTAATATTCTATTTCAGCTACTGAGATGCTAAGATGTACAAGTGAATGATTCTAGCCCATAATAAAACAGTCAAAACCAGCACTGGAAGTAAGGTTTTGACTTACACAGGCTGTATTTTTGTGAACCTCCAGCTCAGTGGTCACACCAAGCCACACAGGTGAGAACACCTGCTCGCATGAAGACGAGCATCCACTGTGAGAAGGAGTGCAAAGATCTGTCACACCACAATAGGACTGGGAATTTAAAGGACACATCAGAGCCTAGATCAGTGGAGCACCACTTTTGCAGGCATGCTCTCTGCCCTTAACCACACTCAGCAAGGCCTAAGGCTGCAGGAGACTGAAATTATTCAAAGTGCCCTCCTGTGTGACAGATGGACAGCATGACAGTTGCTCTGCAGACCTAAATAAGATTCCAGTGTTTTAGCAGCACCTGAAGCACATGTTCAGCCATGAGGAGTACCTGGCCATAGAAACTCAGAGTGCTTTGCTTCTAATTGGCCTGATTTAATGGTACTAAATGACAGAAGGCAGACTGTCACTATTTCCCAATGAATAAGAGAAGTGGCGAGTTTTGTTTGCTTGTCCCTAAAAGAGGCATGTTTTTTTCTTATACAAGCAGCAGTTTCCTTTGCAATAGCTTCCACCCAGTATCAAATCATCCCTTTATCTCTGATGACAAGGTCAGCAGCTCCACCTTACCTTCAGAGTCCTTACCACTCCCAGCAGACTGTCTCTCCCACGTGCCAAATTCACAGCAGAAATGATGAGCCATATCCTTTTCCTTTAGGGCCTGGATGGGGGACAGTCAGCTGTCAGGCAGGGTGATCCCCACTCAGATGCCCCACTGGCCACATCAGACAGCTTGCTTTACAGCAAGGAAAGGCTCAGGAGTACATGTTCTGCCCAGCAGCAGAGGCAGCTGACAAAGAATATGTAAGACTGTATTTGCAGGACTTTCACCAGCAGGTTAAGGAAATAATTTCTTTCCCTTCATACTGAACACTTGCTAGACCATGCATGGATCAGCTCTGGATGTGTCAGGACAAAAAAGATGTTGACAAACTGGATCAGGTTCAGTCTAGAGCCACCAAGAGCCTCAGGAGGCTGAAGGACTTGCCCTGCAAGGAGAGGTTGAGAGACTGGGGCTTGTTCTGCCTGGAGAGATCTGAGAGAACTAAGAGCCCTCTATCCAGTGCAGAGAGGAGATGGAGCCAGGCTTTTTACTGCACTATGTAGGAGGATAAAAGGAAACAATAGTTTTTAAATGAAATGGAAGCAAAAGATTCTTCCCTAGTTAGATAGTGCAGCTATTGCAGCCATTGCCCAGAGGGGTGCTGCAGACTCCACACACTGAGGTTTTCAAAACCCAATTGGACAAAGCCCTGCCTAAACTCAATGCCCACCTTGCTTTAAGCAGGAGATTGGATACCTGAGGGATGCACTGAGGACCCTTCCAGTCTAAAGGATGCAATGATTTTTTTTTTCTCCTCAAAACTCCAGCACCAATTTCCTTAACTTTTAATCCCATCCAGACATTCAAATACAGTGACCATCTCAATAGTTAAATAAAATGGGACAGCTCTGAAAAACAAAACCTGTTCCTTAATCTCACACACACACAAAAATCAATAGATATATCTGAGGGATTCTTCTCTCTCTTCATCCTACACAAAGGCAATGTCCCTCTGCCCTCTACAGAGAGCATCCTTTCCTGAGGACAGATGCACTATTTGATCTTTCACTCTTGTTTATTGTGTTACAGCTCTACAGCTACCCTTGCTCTATGATTTGACAGCAGTGTTCTCTTGCCAGAGAAGGAAGAAGTTTCTCTGCTATGACACGAAGAGATGTCACTTTTGTGCTGCTGTCGTTTTCCCCAGATGCACATCACTCTCCCAGTCTGAGGGAATGTGCATATTCACACAAAGTTGGAAATGAATATGCCTGAATCAGCCCCTAGACTGGGCATGCATACACAGCCTTGTGCTAACACACCCACCCACTCAAAGATTAACTAAATTTTGACCTGATTGCATCCAATTAACCTGAATTTCTCACTTTCTTGCAAAGCAGTTTCCTTCGCAAGCCCGTTGGCCTTTACCTCATGGCAATATTCTAAGTGTGATGCCCTAGAAAAATGCAATGCAATGAGAGAAAAATAAAGCAGAGAGCATAAATGGAAGGAAAATGAGATAGAAGAAGCAGGAAGATGTGTAAATAGAACAAAGAAAAAGGAAAAAAGTGAAGGGAAATCAAAGCTAAATAAGGCACAGAAGCAAAGTATGTAAATCTGGTAGAAGTCATGGGGGCGCAGCAGATCGAAGAGTTACAGAAATATATTTGCTCCAAGAGGAAAAGGCTCCAGTCTGGGGGCCAGGAGAGAACACAAAGCCAAGCCCACAGAGCTAATTAGAAGACATATTAGAGAAAGCTACAATCAACAGAGATTGAGTTCCTGGAGCCCATCTCTCCCCAGAGCTTCCCAGACAGCTGCCAGCCTCCTTCAGCGCAGGCACATCCCTGGCACAGCAGATCCAGCACGAGCTGGGACATCACATCCCATGGTGACAGAGCAGAAAGAATGGG
This sequence comes from Geospiza fortis, assembly GCF_000277835.1. Taxonomy (NCBI): domain Eukaryota; kingdom Metazoa; phylum Chordata; class Aves; order Passeriformes; family Thraupidae; genus Geospiza; species Geospiza fortis. The sequence goes on along the minus strand of NW_005054334.1, from coordinate 3,883,974 downwards.
GGCAGATGAAGATGGAAAGAGAGCAAACCAGAAATGGTATTAATGAGACCAAGCCCATTTATCAAACAAAGCAGGAACGAGAGACTTATTTTTGGATAGTTCTTCTGAAGTGAGTAACCCTGCCCCCTCCCTGCTTGGTCCTCTAGCCCACCTCCCTCCCTCAGTTCAGTGCTCTATTTTGGGTATAATTACACACTGTGCACAGGGACAGAACACACCAATATCTTCCCTGGTGCAGAACTCAAACTCCTCTATTTTACCTTTCCTCCTTTGCATTTCGCAAAGGCTTAAAAGGAAAAGAAAATAATTTTGTTTCTCAGATTAACCAGAACACCATTTGTTTTTCCCCCCTTCAATCAGGCCTCTGTGCCTCAGTGTCAAGGCACCTCTGTCAATCATGAGCAAAGGTTTTATGAGGTCATTTTATTTAGCTCCTTTTGAAAGAGGACATAGACTGAAAGGGGGAAAATGTAAACAAGTACAAAGTAAAAAAAAAAGGGGAACCAAGAAGACAAGAAAGGGAAAGGACGTATTGAATTTTTCTGCAACAAAACAAATGACCTCACCCAGATTCTGGGAACCTTTTCTTCTGCTCTGGACATGTCCCCCCAGTACCACTGGAGTCTACCTAACAAGCCCAGGTTGTCAGTCTTGGTGCAACAGCAAGGTGTGCCAGGCCTGGTGCATATCCTTGGCCACTGAGGTGGGAGGTGGCAGCAGGGAGAGACCTGACACACCAGAGAACATGGGGCTAGAGGAGCCCATCCCATACAGAGGCCACCTCACATCAAGAGACCAGCATCCCCCCTACAGCCCTGGACTGCCCCCTACAAGAGGTGCAAACCTCATTTGGAGACAACCTGACCAGAAGAGGAGAGCACCAGTTTTGGGGACACCACACAACAAATCCTACAAACAGGCTAAAATAAATTAGCTCCTCTCACGTCACAGGTCAGAAGTGCCAAGAGCACACACAAGATTAAAGGGAAGATGACACCACCACAAAAAAGCCATGCTGATGGTTGTCAGGATAGACTCCCAATTTCTACCTACTTCTTGTCACAAAATAAAGCCTTTCTTTGCCCAGCCATCCAGCTCCAAAGCATTCCTCTGCTGTTGAGACCTTGCAATTAGCACTACTAATTGTTTGCACAACTGCAGTGCTTACATGCCCTGGTCTAGTCAGGGCCCATATCCCAGATGCTACACAAAGGGAAAAAAGAGATGATGCCTTCACCACAAAGCACCAAGCAAATCTCAGGAGCAATAGGAAATTGGGGTGGAGGGGGTGGGTGTTCCTCTGCAACCTTTAAGAGCAGGCAATGCAATCCCTCCTTGCAGCAGGCTCCCAGCAAAGCAGGCATGCATGGCTTCCAGATGAAGGGGAGAATGACAAAACAGGGCACAGGCAGACGTCAAGGCAAGGAGCCCCTTTTGTGCAGAGAGGTATTGGTGTGGGACCTTCCTCCTTTGTTCTCCATCAATGGAAAGATGAATCAGTAGATGCATATGACAGACTTAAAGCTCAAATATGTCAGTCTGAGGAAATACGGTTCTTTAGTGAAGAGATTAGGCTCATACACAGAATACAAAAGGACCCAGCAAGTCACAGACTCGTGTGGAAAGCTGATTTAACCTTAACCCAAGCCACAGAGATTTTGAAAAAAAATCTATGAAATGCAAATTCATTTTACAATTAAATGTAAATTTAGGCTTGAGACAGCAGAAGCAGCTATTCCAGGTGACATCGTTGGGAAAAGAGACAAAGAAATCCCCAGAGCTAAAAGATACAGAAAACTAAAGCAACCACAGATCAAACTAGAATTGCAGAGAGCCAACTCCACACCTCATCACAGCCAAAAGGAGATCCTCTGTAGCAGCTGTAACAAGCTTTACACAAACAGGAAAACAAAACCAGAAACACCCAGCATTTAGTCAATTGCATCACCAGTGCTTACACACAAGAAATCCTTTCCCAAAGTTACATTACAGCTACAGACAAAACTTCCTGTGTGCTTGGTCAGCACTGGGACAGTGATCCACGTGTTTAGGTAACTGTGGAGACGACAGTACAAGCTGCTTCAGGAGTTGGACTCCACAATCCTTGTGGGTCCCTTCCAGCTCAGGATATTCTGTGATGCTGTGATTGCAGCTACAGCTGAATAGAGCCAGAACTCTGTCTTGTTATCCAGACACCGGTGCTCTAAGCAGCATTAATCATGGAAGTAAATACCATATCTAAGGAAAATGCACAGAAATTGTGAGGCAAGGCATGCTGCTTATTCAGGACTCAAAGTAGAAGTGTAAATAACTATTTCCCCCCTGATCACAGAGGAAAAAAATAGCAGTAGCACTTGGTGACAACTTTCCATACAGTGCACACAGATTAATGGGCTGTACCTGTGTCACTGCAGTGCCAGACACAGGGACAGGGCTGCAGGTCTCTTCTCGTACAGCATGGCTGCCTGCAAGGCCCTGCAGAGAAACACAGGGCTCCTCTGTGGAATTGCCCTCCCTTCATGGGCTGCATTAAGATGGAGGGTAATCACCTCTGAGTCACTCAGATGGGACTGGAAAACAAACTCCAAGCAGGAGGAAGAGGAGGTGGGAGCAGCCTTCAGGCTCGGGGGTCAGCTGTCAGATGCATTTCAGAGGCAGAGCCTCCAGAAAAAGCGGCTTTTAAAAATAAATTTGAAGAAAATCTCATCTCTGCTGTGTACAAATATTCATCTTCCAAGCTGCATGGATAGCTGAGGGATGAGGGTTACCCCTCTGCTGACATTAGAGCAGATGAGTAGCAGACTCCCAAGGCACAGGAGCTCTGCAGGGAGCAGGGGCTCCCTTGCATGCATGTGTTCCAAGGCTGAAGAGCCACGGGGAGTCCCTGCTGAGTGACACAAACCGAGTGCACATGGCAGGATTTCTGCTGCAAAGACCTTTGCGTGGTCTTTTACATCCACGTGACCTCCTTGCAGCAGCTTTGCTTTGATACCTCTGCTTCTCTGCCAACAGGGACTCAAGTAGGACCAAGGGATTCAAGACATGGATAGTAAACACCTAGGAGCTTTCCTCAAGGAGACAGAGCTAAAAATTTTATTTCTCCCAGCATGCAAAAGCTGTAGTAGTACAGAAAGTCTGAAGAGTTGTAAAAAAAGTAAAGCTTCCTGTAAAGCTAGTTTATGTCTGTTACTGAAAGTGTGAACTGCCTGAGAAAGCCCACTGCTGAAGAGAAAAGCCAAGTTCCCAAAAGACACAGGACATTACATGTGCAGGTGCATACAAGCATTTTGGCAGAAAGCAAGGATTAAGCTTAAATTAATGATCGTGCACATTGTTTGGATGTCATATGAGAGCTCTCTAACTGGCTTTAAATCTCCTCTTCAGGTCTTGCAAAGACTGACTACTTAGATCATTACAGAATTACAAATTAGGGCATTTTAATTATTAAATAATGAATTTCTAATTAGGGTAATCCATTAGAGGAACAATTAGCGAACAGGGCCTAATTCTCCCTGTTTTATTTCACTTCTCCTGGATTCTGCCATGAACATGACATAACAAGTGGTAAAGAGCACCCTACAGACAAGCTTTGCTACAAATACACATGCATTAACTCGTAAATGCATTAAAAGCACTCTTTCAATAGAAAAAGCCATTTGCTCTGCACAGCTGAGATTCATGAGATGACACAGCTTTCAGCAAGCCACACAACAGCTCAACACCAAACCACATCACAGATTTCCCAAGACAAGATTCCTGCTCTTCTCCAAGGTCGCTCAACCCCACCTTTTGAGATAAAGGTCACAGATGTTAAAGTATTCTGCCACAGTAACAAATCTCAGCGGCTTTCCCTAATCATGTGTCACTTATTTACCTATCCTCACACTACAGTGTTGCAGTGTGATGTAATACTGTTTTAGCTATCCCAGTTCCTCCCTCAGGTGTGCCAACAACCTCTCCCTTCCCCTCCCCTTGCCCCCTTGCTAAGTGCTGTCCATCAATCTTAATATTCCAGCAAGGGCATCGTGTGATTGGCAAAAGTTCAAAAGATGCTTCTCAGCCCTGGCAACACTGGGCTATCCAGGTGTCACTCGTCCCCTGAGACTTCCCCCCTCCCATATGGTTGGTGGCATACCTGCCCCTTCCCTCCCCCTCTCCCTGGGATTAAAAGACACGGGGACCACACAGTTCTTGGTTCTGTTGGAGCTGTTGCAACATTCAGAGGTCTGTGACCTAGGAATAAAGCTCTGGATCAAACCCTCCAGCAGGACCCATCTCCTTTTTCCTTCACCATTGCCTAAAGCCTTTACCAGAGGTAAAACCTGAGTTCCTGCATGTCTGGACTTGTTCCAAGTGCCAGCTGCAAAATCCAGCCAGCCAAAGGTGTCTCTGAGGTGAAACACCACAGCTGCCGCCCTTGGTCAAGCAGCAAGGGCCAGACGAGCCCAGGCATGCTCCATCTGGTAATATTGGGATTTAACCCCAATACTACAGGGTGGCAAAAGTTTTTTTGGTCCCAAGAGGTGCTGAACCTTTACTTGTTGAGGGGGAAAGGATTATGGGGAACAACTGGATGGCCACTCACATGTCTCATTAGGTGCTGAGAACCTCAGCATGCTGGCATAGCTGCTCTCTGGAGCTGCAATGGTCACATACAGGCTTTTATGTCTTACCACGCGTTCAACTAAGTAACCCACATGCAAAATCCATAAGCTATGGGCTGATCACAGCTGCACTCACCCATGCAAGAAACAAGGGGAAGAGATGGATCTTCCACATGATGAACTTGTGTGCAGGGTTTGCATGTATACATGGAAAGCAGCTTTATTTCATGGTCACATGTGCCCAGGAAAGCTAATATGAATGGACATATATTTATATGCAAAACTTTAAAAGCATACATTTCACATCTGCTGGAGCATCCAGCAGCACTTTGGTTCAGAAAACAATATGGACTTTCCTTTGTGCTGCTCTCTGCAGGGCAAACAGTTCATCTCTGCATGTAAATCACTATTCATCTTCATTTCAAAGGCCCAGCTAAGGACAAACACACACACACATAAGCTCCTGATGAAATACAGGCAGATACCACAGAGGAGAATTCTTTACCTATGCCCAGCTAGAAGCCAAGCAACAGCCAAGCTCTGGATCATCTCCTTTTATAGAAAACTTGACTTGCAGTGAACAAAATTTAAAACAAAATAAAGGCTATGGGAGAAACAGCCATATCAGAATCTAATCTGCAAAGCTTTGTGAGCGTGATAAAAACTGAATGAAAAAAATGCAACTCTACTATTAAACAATAGAAACACTCCAGAAAAGTGCTGGAACTCAGCCTGCCTCCAGCAGCGGGTCTGAGGGATGTAGAACAGTAAAACACACTGGTCAACAAGTTGGCTGTAAACTGTCATTTAAATAAGTCAGCTGTAATGCCAGCACCATTTATCCCTTTCCCTCCCTGCTCCCAAAACAACCCCGAAGGTTCAGAAGGCATTTGTTCCCTCAAGAGCAGCAGCCAGTTGCATTTGGATTGCAATCTCGACATAGAGCTAACAGAAAGCACATCCAGAGGTTTCGTAACCTTGCTTTCAAACATAGCACTATATAGGAGAGAGAGACAGAGAGAAAGATTTAACTGGCTGAAAACCTTTTGAAAGGTTGTATGCCCTTTAGCTTAGTTTATTTTATGCTTACCTTTTAATACAGAATAATAAACTCCCTGATCTAAAATTACAATCTCATAAATATCAAACAGATGGCTGTGAGCTCCTCTTAAGAGCATGCTTTGGAGCAGCACCTAGACTACAATATACAATGCCAAAGCTGAAAAGATGATGGATCTTCTTTCACCTAACAGATCCACTTTGCTTTTCTAAAAACAACTATGTAGTGATGTATGGGAGGTAGCAAAAAATTGCCCTTTATTTCCAGGTAGAGTACAAACAGAGAAAACTCCACATCAGGGGAGGTGATTGTCCTCCTCTGCCCTGCTCTCATGAGAAACCCCCTGGAGTTCTGTGTCCAGCTCTGGGCTCCCAACACTGGAACCTGCTGGAGCTACTCCAGAGGACAGGCACAAAGATGATCAGAGGGCTGCAGCACCTCTCCTATTAGGAAGGGCTGAGAGAGCTGGGGTTGTTCAGTGTGGGGAAGAGAAGGCTCTGGGGAGATCTCATTGCAGCCCCTCAGTCCCTGAGAGGGGTAGAAGGGAGCTGGAGATGCACTTTTCACAAGGGCATGTAGCAACTGAGCAAGAGCGAATGGCTGTAAACAGAAAGAAGGTACATTTAGATTAGGTAATAAAAGAAAGTCTGTACACTATAGGGGTAGGGAAAAGACACTGGCACGGGTTATCCAGAGAACTGGTGGATGCCTGATCCCTGGAAGCGTTCAAAGCCAGGCTGGATGGGGCTTTGAGAAACCTGGCCTAGTGGAAGGTGTCCGTGCACATGGCATAGGAGGATTGGAACTAAATGTTCTTCAAGGTCCCTTCCAAGCCAAGCCATTGTGTGATTTTATGAAAAAGCTAAGCACACCCACATCAGCAATTGCTTCAGAGTGACATCTGTCAGTATGGAGGCAACAGCAGACCAGTTGCTCCCACAGGTAGAACCAAGAGCACTTCCTCACCAACACTTGGACTTGCAGTTCTCATACAAGTGTTCCAACTGGCTGTCTCAGCTTTCATTAGAAAATCTGCTGCCTCAAAGGACACCCCAAGCAATTTCAGCAGAGTCCTGAAAACTGGCACCATTATAACAAAAGAACAAGAATTGCACATTCATTCTCCAAAGCTAAAGGTATTTTTTAGTGTTTACTGCTTGTCTGTGCATTACACTACTCAGAGATGACAGCACTTGCATAAGCAGGGCTTTCACAGCTTTGGGGAGGACCAAAACCTGCCCTGGCCTTGTAATTGCTCAGTTCTAAGAGTTTTCATCCAGAAGCTATGCCCACCACACATATGGCAAGCACTCCACACCCCACAGTTGTGCTGAGAAGCAGAGGGAAGCTGTGCCCACACCAGCAGGGCACTGAGCACAGGGAAACACTCAAGGTGCTTCATTGCTGTATTCCAGTGCCACAGGTAATGCCACCTCAGAGTGCAGCTGATCAGGGTTTGTGGCCACATCCAAAGGATGGCAGTCACAGCCCCAGGAAAGCAGCTGTCTCTCCACATCCAGATGTGCAGCATTCCAAGCCAAATGACAAAGAAATGCCTTGTTTTGCACAAGCAGCAATTAGCAGTTTCCCAGAGATGGCTGACAGCAGATGCACCTTGGGATGGCATTGGCCACTGACAGAAGAGGTCAGTGAGAGGAACATTCTCACATGAAGCAAGACAGATGACTTGAGCAGCACAGAGAAAGAGACACTTGCTGAAATGCATAGTGGTCACTCCTGCCTTGGAAACAAAATGCAGGCAACAAAGTGACTTAATTTTACAATGGGAAGGAAAGCTGAAACAGCATACTAGATCATTTACTGCAAACAGAAACACAGGAGACCAACTCTCAGCTGTGAAGTTCTCTAATTACACTGAACCACATTCATTTCACCTTTTTACTTCCTCATCAAGATGCACACAGAGAACCAGACATCCCATTGGACAGCAGACACATATGACTAAAAGAAGCTAAAACTGACAATAAAGAGCTATATCTATCTCTGCTGGATCCTAGAAACACACCAATGGAAAGATTAGATTTCCCATCACAGATGCCAACAAGTAGACAAACAAGTACTTTTATCCCCCACAAGACATCAGTTATCCAAATCCAAGCAAACCCCAGACTTGCAAACACAGCTGGGCAAGAGGCAAAATAAACCAAAATTTTACTATGATATACAAAACCATCATTTAGACAATCAACCAGTATGGCTGAGCTCAAACAGTTACAGCTGGAAGTCAAAAAGCAAAGCCACTAGCCCTGCTAGCTATGCAATTATGTACTGCAGAGGGCAGCAGGACAGGAAAATGAAGAAAAATCTTTACTTCTGACATTAAATCAAAACACTGATTACAGGAAAAAAATGTAACCACTTGAATTCTGAAATCTGGCTCCATGGGGCTTCTATCCACTTGTTCAGCACTTGGACTTCTCCCTGTATTTGGTCCTTGTTCATACCACTTTTGTAAAGCAGGGCAGCAATTTTGGCAGCCAGGAGTAGCAAATCCTGGCAGCCAGGCATCATCAGGAACAGGTGTCTGGCTGCTGTCATACCCTGCAGATGACCTGCTCTGTTATGAGCCAGAACTCACTGCAGAGCCTGGATACTCAGGGCCTGCAGCAATCATTGCAGGCCCTGTGGTGTTGTGCTTGTTGCCCCACATAATCCTTTTCTGTGAAAATGAGACTCTTTTCATGGCAAAGCTTCCATGAAATTAAGAAGGCTACTTTCTGTTGAAAGACAGTTGTGATGAGAAGCTCTCTGAAAGAGATCAAAATACAAAGGCACAGAAGAGCAAATAACTAATATTTACCTGAAATACCCAAGACAAAGCAGACAGAAGTTCAAACAGGTACATAGACCAAAAGGGGATTCCTTCAGTGGAACCATATTTCCCACATGGGAAATTTCCCAAATATTCCCTGTACAGGAAAAGCAGAACCCCTATTTCCCTGCTTGCAAAACTGGCAGGAGTTTAACACAGGTGTTTGGCTCCAAAACAATAATTGATGGATGCTCCCACCAAGTGCCAAGGCAAAATCCCAGTGATCAGCTGTCCCTGAGGAGGCTGCAGCTCCCAGCCCTGCTGAAATTCAGCAAGAGCTGCACAGCCAAGGGTCTCAGGACTGTAATCTGAGGGAGCAGCTGCCGTGGCACCACATGATTCATTCCAGTGTGGTGTGGAGCACCATCAAGGGTGGTTAAGCATTGGAACAGGCTGCCCAGGGGAAGTGGTAGAATAACCTCCCCTGGAAGTGCCCAAGAAGTAACTGGACTTGACACTGAATGCTGTTGTTTAATTGACATGATGGGGGTTTGGTCAAAGGTTGGACTTAATGAACTTGGAGGTCTTTTTCAAATTTCATGATTCTATGACTCTAAGATTGGTCATTCAAGCATGTGGTCACTAATTTGGTTATTTTCATTATGCACTGCAGACCAGAAATCCCAAGTACAGCTTGACTGACAGCTCACTTCTGCATCTAAGGCACTTTGAATATAGCAAGTGCTACACTCCACAGACTCTGGAAATTACTAATCCCATGTACTTCTAATTAGGATTTCAAAATTACTGAATGCTTCTGATTTCAATCTGTACCCACTTCCATCTCCTCTGTATAAGCTGAGAGCCGAGAAAAGCCCTTTCCTCCCAGGAGCATTGTAAAGATAAATTAATGTTTGTGAAGCACTTGGGCTCTATAGCGATGAGCACTCAGATACTACTGTGATAAAAAAAATAAAAAGGACTATGAGGAAATCAATAATCCTATCTCCAGAGCAGGACTTACACAGTGTGCTGTCAATAGGGCCCAGAGCCACGCATTGAACAAACACAGGAAAACAAAGTGTAATCTGGCTGCTCATTAAGTGAACACCATCCTTCAAGCACCTGACAGAAGTAGGAGAACAATGGGAAAAAACATGGCCTGTGAAAACATAAGAAAAGGCGCCAGCCAACTTAATGCTGCCCCCTTGAACAGCGGGGGACTTGGTTCTGCAACGGTTCCTTATATTTCCATCCTCCTCTCCTCCTATTCCTTAAGGAGGCCTTCATTAGACACCAAGTGGTAAAGCACAATTATTTTTATTTTCAGGTGAGCAAAAAATATAAACATGCCCAGAAACACACCTGAGGCCAGCTTCAGAGGGAAAGGGAGAGTTTGGCTGATTTCAGCCTTAAATTTTCATGGCAGGACAGCTATCCTGGTTTTGGCTGGAATAGAGTTAATTTTCTTCTGGTACAGTGCTGTTTTGGATTAAGCACAAGATTCCTGTTAATAGCACAACAATGTTTCAGTGGTTGCTAGGTATTGTCTTACCCTGAGCCGAGGACTTTTCTGTTTCCTGTGCTCTGCCAGTGAGGAGCTTCACAAGAAGCTGGGAGGGAGCACGGCCAGGACAGCTGGTGTGACTGGACAAAGCAATATTCCATGCCACAGAACACCTTGTCCAATATAGAAACTGCAGGGAGTTGGTCAGAAGCCACCAGCCCTGGTCAGGAACAAGTGAGGCATTTGTCAGTGGGTGATGAGCAACTGTATTGTGCACCCCTCTTTTCTGTCAGGTCTTATTCCTCTCTCTCCTTCTCATTACAATTACTATAATTAGAAGTATTAATATTGTTATTTTACTTTGTTTCAATTATTCTTATCTCAGCCCACCAGTTCTATCTCTTCCCACTGGGGCTGGGGCAGAATGGGTGAGCAGCTGCATGGTTCTTGGTTGCCACGTGGGATTTAGGCACAGCAGCAGCTCATGCTCTAGTCAGATCCTTGACTGAAAGACCGGGCTTGAGGACACAAACGCTGTAATGACAATGCTTTCTGCATCCCAATTCAGGCAAAAAGGGAAAAGTGTTCAAACATTAATGCTGACATTCTAGTAACAGTTATGAGAGAAGGAACAGCTGAGCACCCACAGTTGTTTTCTTTCTGTGGAAAGTGATCCTCACAGCAGTTTAAAGTGACATTTCCAGACAAAACTGGGGCCATAAATCCAGTGCTCAATTCCAGTGGACCCAAAATTTTATTGCTGTGACTCTTGCCTAAGCTGAATGGACAAACCAGGAAAGCCTTGCTCCCCAGAAAGACTAGTCCGGGTTTTGCTGGACTTCTATTGCCTCAGCCAGAGTTGTTTTTTTATACCATGAACAAAATTAAGAGGATGAAACAAACCAAAATATGAAAGATACTTCCTCTTGTCCTAGTGTTAAAGAGCAAGCACTCTCAATAGGGTTAAATTACAGCAAGTCTGCACATGCCATGAGATATCTATTCACGAAGGAGAACAGCAAGTTAGGAGAGTGCCAACAGCCACCACACATTGGATTAATGACAAGAAACAACATCTTTATATAATAAGATCCAGTGTGTCTAGCACTGTAAACTGCAAGGAAAAAATTGAAACATGTACAAAAAAGCTGAAACACTTCCAATTTTTCTTGCATTTTTTTAAGCCCTGTGCACACTGGGACACCTCTTCCTGCCAAGGCAAAGAATAGAGAGGATCTGGGGACTGAAGGCAGAGAAAAGGCAACAGCAGAAAGAGCTCAGGAGTTAGAGAAAGTTCCTCAGCTCCCTGTGCCTGAGAAGCAGCCACAGGTTCATACACACACAGCTCCACTGACAGCCTCATCACCTCCCAGAAACCAGCCCCAGGGAGCAGAGCCTGACTGCCAGCACTCAAAATGCCAGCCTCATCCCTGAGGAGAGCACCCATGAGGACAGGATGCCATCCCTGATGAGCACAGAGATGGTGCACTCTGGCTGACAGCAGTCCAGGAGAGCAGGACAACAATCAAACAATACACGTCATTACACATAATGGGATAACGGCACACAGCTCTCCCACCCAGCTCACACTCCCCTCACATCCCTTCAGCCAGGAGAAGGGAGCACATGGGAAGGTAGGGATGCAGTTTAAGTTGGTAAATCAGGCTCCCATTCTATGTTATTGGTGGGGTACTGGCATCTCCATGGGCTTTCACTTCCACATCTCTCCCCCAGTGAAAAGCCTGTCAAACTGAGAAATCAACTCTCACACAAATAAAGCCACTCCTAGGGGATGGGGCTCTCTGCAGTGACTTGTGTCTACCAGCACAGTGCTCACCTGAGCTCAAGAGCCACTGCAATGCCAAGGTGCTTTGGATACACACTAAAGCCTGCAGATGCCCCACCACGAGGTTGCAGCTGACCACAGCTCCTTTGCTATCCAAGCAGCTCTTGTTAGCAGTTCCCCCTGGTGTGCCCATGCAGAACAGGTCTGCACAGGCTGCAGACATCTAGGGCTCCAGGAGAGGAGAGACGTTACAGTGTGAAGCAATGTCCTGTCTTAGCTTTCCCACTTCCTCCCAGGTGTAGTAATACCTTCCTCCTTCCCCTCTCCCTGCCTCCTGCTGAGAGCTGTCCATCAATCTCAGAAGGTCAGCAAGGCCGTAGTCTGATAGGTGAAGTTCAAAAGATGCCTCTCAGCCCTGAGGACAGTTGGGCCATCCCAGTGTCATTTGTCCCCTGAGCCTCCCCCACCTCCTACCTGGTTGGTGGCTCACCTACCCCTTCCCTCCCCCTTTCCCTGAGCTTAAAAAGACACAGGACCATGCGGTCGGGATTCGGTTGGAGCTGTCGCAACATTCAGAGGCCTGCGTGCCCAGGAATAAACTCTGGATTATGACCCCCTAGCCGGATCCGTCTCCTTTTCCTCTTTGCCTTGCCTAGAGCTTCTTCATCAGAGGTCGAGCCTGAGTTCCTGTTGCCTGGACTTGTTCCAAGAGCCAGCTGCAACATCCAGCTAGCCAAAGGTATCTCTGAGGTGAAACACCACGGCTGCCGCCTTTGGTCAGGCAGCGAGGGCCAGACAAGCCCAGGCACGTTCCACCCGGTAATATTGGGATTTTATTCCAATAGAGAGAGAACAAGGACCAGATCCTGGAGACATCCAGGGCTCTCTGCCTCTCAGGTGAGCTGGCTGATCACACAGGTAAATGTGGTATTTGCTGGGTCCCCAGGACGAAGGAGGAATTGATGAATCTGACTCCATGTTCTTAGAAGGTTAATTTACTATTTTATGTACTTATATATTAAAGAATTTTATACTAAAACTATACTAAAGAATAGAGAAAGGATACATCAGAAGGCTTAACAAGATACTAACTAAAAACTTGTCACTGACTCGTCAGAGTCCCTATGCAGCTGGACAGTGATTGGTCATTAAGTAAAAACAATTCATATGAAACCAATCAAACAACTACCAGTTGGTAAACAATCTCCAGACCACATTCTAAAGCAGCAAAACAGGGAGAAGCAATCAGATAATTATTGTTTTTATTCTTTTCTGAGTCTTCTCAGCTTCCCAGAAGAAATCCTGGCGAAGGGATTTTTCAGAAAATATGACAGTAACAGGTAAACTCTGCTGAAGGTGGATAGAAAACCATCCTGCAGAGCTGCAGCATCATCAGCCCTCCTGCCAGTTTCACATCCTTCTGTTACACCATTTTGGAAAGATGGGTCTGTCCCCAGGTCCCAAGCAGCTTTAATCCATGCATATTCCACGTTGCTTTATCTTCTGCTGTCATTGCCAAGCCCTCTCTCCATTTGACACACAATGTTTTCCTGTCCCCCAGCTGCCACCCAAACTGTCCTTGTGCACCACGACCTGGAGGATGAGAGGCATGGGAAGAGCCAGTGCAGGAGCAAAAGGCTCACTGCTGCAACATCTCTGAGCATCACCTGCCACACTGGGGAAAGCTTCTAAGCCCCATCAATTCCCTCCCTGCATGAACATAGAGCCAAGGTTTTCAAGACTGGTTTTTCTACGTCACCAAAGGTCAGAGCTGACTTAAATTCCATAGGGAGCCTGGGGGGGCCAGTTCCCAGGCCAGGGAGCACCAGATGTCCAGCTCCCCCAGGGTACTACAGCTGCACCCTGCGTACTTTGAATCCCTTTCCTGTACCCACCGAGCAGCACTTCTCACCACTGCTCCAAGGGAAAGCAGAAATGTCAACTGAGGTTGCAGTGCATCAGTGAGGGGTGGGAAAAAATAGCATCAGGTAAAGGAGAAGTGTAAGAGACAAAGGAGAAAGCACCCTGGGGAGGTGATGTGAAGAGATTAGAGAGATAGAAGCAGACATACTTAATAAGGCAAGAGCTATCAAGGTGATAAAACATTAGATAGGGACCAAGGTGCCTAAAACATAAAACAGATGGAGAGAGTGGTTTGGGAAGAAGGCAAACACATTTATATTCTACTACAGGAGACTTCAAGGCAATGTTGCACATACACCTGAGTGCTGTCCCTACAAAGCCTCCTCTCTGAGGAGCACAGCATTCATCCTTCCTCCTCCTCTTTTAATCAGGGCTCTTTCACAGAGTCTCATCTTGCCTTCTGCCCAGACAGGGATAACCCACAAGGGAGAGCTCAGATGATAAATAAATGATGATAAACGAATGAACCAGTGTCCCCACCCCAGTGCCCACCAGGCTGCGCCACCCGCTGGCAAGTGAACGCCCCTGGAGCTCCCTCCGGGCTGTCAGCGGCTGCTGAACAATCATTTTCACCCTCTAAACTGCAGCCCAGTGCTAGGCAGAATTTTTACAAGTTGTCATTTTCTCTAAGCAACCTCTTAGGCAAATTAGGCACTTTATCCAATTTGAATTAATCCCTCCCTTCAACATCTGTCTTGCCCTCAACCTAAATTCCCTTCAAAACCGCAAGCATCAGCCGTATCCAAACATTTTTTTCATTTTCACTTTTGACTTCTTTAGGTGTACAGGATGCTTCTACTAAGAAGGGGGAGTGGGTTCACTGATGACCCACCCCTCCAAAGCCTTGATCACCTCTGTCTCCATTAGCATTGGTCTGTGCTACTGTCAGTATAACACCTGTGAACAAAGACCAGCTCCTGGGGATTGAAAGCGGGCTTTACCAGGGCTGACAGCATTTTCTTGTCATTCCCAAGAAGTTAAATAACACTCCTGCCTGCCCCTGAGTCCTTTACAGGGTTGTTTCTTGGACACCCACCAAAGCTTGTGTTCATTCATCCCATTGCCTTCATCCAGACTACTTCATGCTTGCAGTATTTTATTAGATGCAGTCTTGAACAGTAAGCATGACTTTAGAAAACAGCTTAGGAGGTCTTAAAACCTCAAATTATGTTGAGTCTAAAGAAAGAAGCTTGGGAACAGCACCTGCAGCTAAATCCATTACAAAGGAAATGTTTGGTTGGGAGGATAGGAGGACAACCTTTTCTAAAATAACACAAATTACTTTGGATATGATTTTAAAGAAAAGTCAGAAATAAGTGATTATCTCACACAAACACCCATCCAACAGCAAAAGAAAACCAGTTCCATTTAAGTCACCTGCATCTCTTGCTGGCACACATTGGTGTCTTGGAGTTATAACTAAATCATAACTCCAGCCTGTGGGAGCTTGAGCTGTTGTGAGAGTACAGAAAACACTGCAGATCTGGTGTAAAGCCACAAATGGGAAATGCAATAATCGTGCAACAGGTCTGTGCCTTTGTGCAGTGGAACAAAAACTTCTGCCCAGCCTGTGCTCTCCTTCAGCAGTCTCAGGCTGCTGGATCACCGGTGTACTTGTTTGCTGTGCTACAGATTCGTCCTCAAATGAGCTTTAAGACTTGGCTGAGTAAATAAGTTGGTTTAGATCTTTCTTTATAATTATGGACTAACTATCACAGCCTAGAATGAAAAGGTCACCACAATTAAATGTTTAGACCAAAAGCTCATATACACTTAAAAAGAGAGGGAGATGACAAACGAAGCAAGCCTTGAAGCAGAATTCAGTGTACAGGTTAATCAGAGCCAGGCTGATGTATCCAACCAAGGGTCCCCCTCTTGGAGGGCATTCCATCCTCTCAAAGCAAGCAGTTCATCTCTATGTTGCATCTACTTTCCCAACCTACATTTACCTCCCTCCTGTGGGAGAGCTCTTACTCCTGATCTGCTTTCAGTGTAGGGACGGAGGATGGGACACCACAGAGCCTGGACACTTGTCCTGCCTGCTCCCCCAGTGCTCTAGGCAGCAGGTAAAAACATGGGGTGGGCACCACCAGGTGCTGAGATTGTGGTCTCCAACCCCACACACTCACTGACCATGAGCAAGAAATGCCCACCAAGAGGTGTTGAGTAGAGCAGATCCTGTTTCCTCCAGAGCTGGAGGTCCCATGTCCCCCTAAATGGGAACATCAATCAAAAGGACAAGTGTCCTGAAAGAAAGGGGCAGGGGGATGCCAGATGGTAATAAAAATTAAGCAGAAAAGATGTTTAAAAACAAAACAAAACCCACAATTGACCTAAGAGTTTACAGACTCCCAGCCTACACAAGTCAGGGAATGTCAGAATAATATAACAAAAACAACTAAAAATGAGCATCTCAAGCTGGACCAAACTTCTGCCCAGACTGGGCAGCAAACACAGCTGCCCAGAGAAGTGTGCAAAAATGGGATGAGCAGACACAATACTTCCCTTAGGCACTCTTCCAGCTGCCAACCACTCTCAGCTCAAGGACTTCCTGAGCCAAATCAGGTTTCTGTATTTTTCCCTCCTCCTTCATGGATTCCTCCTAATGAGGGAGGAATGAGAACAGCCAAAGAGAATAACAACAGTTGAGGAGAGATAAGGTAATGCTCAGTATCAGTCTTGATACAGGATTATGGAGAGACAGCATCAACATGCAGGCTTCCCATGCATAATCTACTCAGATATGAACTCCATACTGCTCTTGCAAATTCAGACACATATTTCACATCTTTGGAAAAAAAAATCAGATTAAATGCTGCTGTCTTGTACTGTGGCTGTTTTATCACTGGCCTTAACCACATATTTCAGTACCTAGGAACATTTACAAAAATGATGGGGGGAAATCCCAAAAGGTTTTCTGACCATTTTCTCTCTGTGAGTACCAAAGGGTGGAAAAAAACCAGCTCAGGTTTATAGGAAGCCATCAATCCTAGGAAAGGATGCTAGTTTGTTATGAAAGCATGTTATTTTGTCATCTGAGATAACATTTACTTTTTGTTCACTCCTTCACATTTACTAACTCATGCTGGTACAGACCTGTAGCACATCCTGCCTTTCAATGCAGCAGCAATTGTCTGTGTCCTGTGATATTTTCTGGTGCCAGACGGAGCAATCAAGAAAACCTGGAGACCAGCCCCAGGCTCACTTGCTTCCTGAACCATGTCAAATGTACTTCATATCCTTCCTTCCATTATTGCCCCACTCACAAAAACCCAAACCCAAAAACTACCATGGACCTGCAGACCTCAGCTGGATGAGCAGCAGGAACAGACAATTCCACCATCTTAGAAAAAATCAGGCACAGTTCACAGGGACAGGGAGGCAGCAAACAGTGGCCAGGACACACTATGCACAGGAAGATCACAAAAGAAAGGTGCAGTACCTGCCACCCTAAATGAGTTCTCCAGAGTGGAAACATTCAGAATTAAGTCTGCACTCCTTTCTACATTTAAAAACTGCATCTGCTAAAGGTGTTGAGATTTATTTTTTAACATAACCAAAGCCTGATC
The DNA here is from genome assembly GCF_000277835.1 of Geospiza fortis. Taxonomy (NCBI): domain Eukaryota; kingdom Metazoa; phylum Chordata; class Aves; order Passeriformes; family Thraupidae; genus Geospiza; species Geospiza fortis. Next base: position 3,866,752 of record NW_005054334.1, on the reverse strand, counting down.
TAAATTACTAAGTGAATTTAACACTGGATTTGCAGGGCATGGGGAGGGAACACAGTAGGTATTTACCGTATTTTTTAACTTAATGGACATGGATTTCTCTCCTTCTAGACTCAGTTCCCAAACTAGGTCATGGTGATTACACACATCCAGTCCAAAGGCAATAGCCCTCTCTGCTCTCATGGAAGGAAGGGAAGCAGGAAAAGCAAAGGGTGATAGAATTGCATAATGGCATTTGTTTGTAGGCAGAATGCAGGACACAGTGGTCCAAAACCTCATGAGACAGTTGAGTTTTCTGATTTCGCTTGGGCTCTGCCATTCCCTAGATCCTCAGACACTCACTGACATCCATTACACTTCAAGTTTTGCCTTTGTCAGCCAACGTGAGATAAAGTGGGAGATAAAGTCAGAAATCCTTGTGGATGCTTTTACAACAGATTCTGTTCCTGCTTCACCTCAGCTGAGCTCAAGGCTTCACTGAACTGAGATGCAGGTCAAACCATCCCACTCCCAAGAGCAGATGTCAAGAGGACCAGGCACCAAGTGGAGGAAGAAAAGGGCTTGAGAGGGTCAAGGAAGACACATTTGTGTCCAAAGGGGACACCTCTAAAGGGGACAGAGCTACACCTACCCCAGCAGTAGGAGAGGGGAGCAAGACACAGCTAGACTGGAGCTGGTTACTGTGTGACAGGCGCTGTGAGTGTGGGGAACAGGGAAAAGAGGAGGAAGAATGTGAGGAAACATAAAGCAAAAGCAAACTAAAGCTTCAAAGGTTGGAGAAGCCTGGACTTGTATCCAGCATAACTGAACATCTCATCTCTGGAGAAAGTAAGATCCTAGAATGACTTGAGATGGAAAGGACTTCAAAGATCATCTGGTTTCAGCCCTCTCCCCCTCCCTCCCACAAATGCCACCCTCTAGATCAGGTTGCCCAGTGCCCCAGAGATAAGAGGACAGATGTAAAGAAGTGAGCTACATGTTGTCAGGTTTTTAAAATTATTATTTCTTTTTATCAGCCAAGCTTTTCTTGTCCCTCCCACCCAGAATCTCGCCCCATTGAGAAGATAGTTTGATGGAGCATCTTAAATATTTCATGCAGCCTTCAGGCTTCTAATCCTTCTCTCCCCATCTGCTTCAGCCTGGCCCTGCTGACTTCTCAGCAGGCCCATGGCAGACTGCCTAGGCAAGGGCTCCTTTGACCCTCCTTTCTCTCCATCCACCTCTCTGTCCTCTCTTGCCCTGTTAAGACTCAGATTTCTCCTTCTCTCCACTTTGCCTCCAGAGAAATCAAGTCCCAAACTGAATTTCTTCTCCCCTTTTTTCACTCTTCTCCCTCACAATTCCCCTTTCATCGAATTTCAGCCTCTTTATTTCCTCTTCTATTAATTTTCAGTTTTATTTTCATTAATGAGATATTGCCTCAGGTCGGGATTAATAACCCAAACTTCAGACACCATCAATCCATCAGTAACCAAGTGTGGGCACAAGGAGCCTGGCAGTTCACTGTGAAGGAGAAAGACCCACTGCAGAAGCTGCACAGGGGCTGAAGGGGGGAGAGAGAACAAAGCAGAGAGCCCCTGGGGCAAGAGAGCAGCAGGGCTCCCCTGGGGTACCTTACCTGTGACAAGACTCAAGCCCAGTTTTCCCAAGCAAATGTTTGCACTGAACCCTGACAGGAAAGGGCTTCTTTTCACTGGAAGTGCCTCTGCCTAACACAGGAATATTTTTGGCTGTTGTGGAAGAGGAGGTGACACAGGACAGGGAACCTCTCCATGGAGAAGCAGCTGCTTATGAAAGCAAGGAGAGATTCAGGAAGCTGCACTCTGAGAAACAGGACTGTTTCTTCACCATTTCAGAGCTCCTTCCCTGAGCAGGGGTTTGGCTCACCCCCTGCAGCAGTTCCATCCCACTGAAGGGAATCCCACATCACCTGAACTGCTCAAGAACTATAGAATGGTCAACCCCATGCAGAGGAACAGCAGCAGCTTCTCCCTCTACCACCACAGCTCCTTCTATAGACATTATTTCCCCCATATTAGATGCTGAAGGAATAGTGACTCGACTATTGTCTCCCCAGCAAACAAGGGGAGTGAAAGAATAAAGTCATTTTGCAGATGGAGGATGATTGTGGGCACAGACAGGTGAGGGCCATGCTGGCTGCATGGGGGCTCCTGTGGCACAGCAAGTCTTAGGGAGAAAAAGACCAACCAAGGTAGTGGGGCAAGACATTGGGGCACAATCAGAGGACAGGAGAGAGCAAGTTGTGGATAGGGGGCAAGGGGTGAAGACTGAGATTTGATAGGGCTGGTCCCCAGCACCCTGCAATGGAACAGTGTGGCTTGCCCAGCTGAGGGGCCCAGGCAGGGACAGCAAGGGATCCAGAAGTCAGGAGGTCTAGAGACAGTCAGACCACAAGGCAATGTGAGATGGACAATGGTGAGGAAATTCTATTGAGGAGATAGAGCTAAGCAAGATGAACAGGGTTAAAGTGGCATCCTGTGTCTTTTCCTTGCTACTAATATTTCTAGGTGACATTACCTGTAATATCTTGCAGTCAAGGATCTTTTGATATGTCTGCTACAGGACCATTAACACACTCAGAAACAGCTGAAGAGGAAGCTAATTAACACCAGACCACCACAAACCCAGTTCTGCCCCTGTCTACCTTAGTGGAAGTACTGCCACTGGTGCTGCTGCCTTCAGTCCTACACCCACACTCCTGGCTTTCCAGAAAGCTCTCTTCTCTCTCTCTCTGGTTTGCTGTTCATGCAGAAGCTGTGGCAGGTGTTCTCTCACAATGTGGGGAAGCAGTGCATTAGCCTGGGGCAGCAGGCACCAGGGAAGCTGTTTCACCCAACCCCTGTGGGGGACTGAGCTGCAGAGAGCCCTGGGTGGTGGAGGGTGCAGGAGCCAAGGAGAGCACGCTCCAGCAGGAGACAGAGCCTTTGCTCTGCATTGTTTTTAATCCCCTCACCATTCTCCTTTGCCTGAATGGAATTAGAGAAGCAACAAGGGAGCTTTACTGCCAGGCACACCATGGCAACACGTCAGCTTTAAAGACATTCCAGCTCCTAGGAGCACTAACACTCTGCTTCCTCTCATCCCCCAGGTCCTCTTTCCTGTGCTGTATCCATGCTCCAGGCTGCCTGGCCATCCCAGGAGGTCCTCCCTAGCACTTCTCCCTCAGACAGCTACACAGACGTGCATTACCCAAGCTGGGAACCTTCACAGTGCTTGGACTGTTGCCTCTTCTCATGGACCTTCCTTGTCTCTCCCTCCAGCAAGGCCTGTCCCACGAGCATCCCCGTGGAGCAGCATCCCAGCGATGCATGGCAGCAGCTGGGCACAGCTCCTCTGGGAGCTCAGCTCCCTGCCTGCCACCAGAGCAGAAGGCAGATGATGTTCTGCTTTGTCTCCTCTTCCCACTGTGCCTTTGTGAAGGCAGAGAAATGACAACAGCTCAACAGCTGCCTCCCTGTCTGGGGGATGGGGTGGGAGGTACGAGCATTTGGGGGAAAAGAGAATTAATCTGAACAAAGCACAGGCCAACTGAAGCCGAAACTCAAACTCAACTTGCCAGCTCAGATTTAATTTTGTTTCAGTAAATGCTTGGTTTGAACAGAAGCATGAAACCAGCACAGACACAAAGGCTGTTCTTTATGGTGTGCTCACCCTGACCAAAACAAGAAATGTGGTCAAAGTTCTGCAAGAGAGAGCTTGTTCTCTGTTCTAAAATTTACACCCAGTTTGAGAAACCCAAGGGGTTAGCAAAGAGAACTCTGGGTGGTGAGTTCATTAAGCACAGCACACACAACTCAAACGCTTGAGCACCTGCCTGCACTGACCCCAGCAGCTTTGGAGCCCCAACACACCTCTCATGCAGCCAGCAGGCAGGGGCTGCCCTTTGCCCACCTCTGCCAAAACAAGGCTCTCTCATTAGCAGCCCATTTCCTGGGTGTGAACTCCAGCCCCTGTAGCACAGCCCATTTTTTAACCAAATCACACCTCTCATCTGCACTGGATATGTCACCCCACAGGGAGGTGCCCAGAAAGAGTTGGGGGGACTTTGCTCCCACCATCAGCACAATTTCTTGCATTGGTGATTTACACTGGGATTCCAACACACCTGAAGAGCATTGGGGAGCTCACTGATTTTGATTGTCTCATGGCTTTCATGATCTCCAGATGCCCCCAACATACAGCAGCCCACTAGATTTCCAACACCATGGCCTATTCTCTCCTCATAACTCCAAACTTCCCTCTACCACTTGATCAGTAAAAACCAGTTTAAATCCTCACCTTCCCCTCAAGACCTTTTCAGTTCCCCCAGGATTTGAAACACCAGTGAGAGACTCCCTCCATTTCTCCCTGTATCCCTCTGGCGTCACCCAGACAGATGCACAGAGGAAGGCACAGCAAATCCCTCCAAAGGATAATTGCAGAGGAATTCACCAGTAGGTCAAATATTTACCCAAGACTCATCAATGCAAATGTTTTCTAATCCTCCTGCATCTTCCAGGGATGGCAAAGGAATGGTGAGTGCACCTCTGATTTATACAGATGCGTACAAATTAGAGTAATAAAGAACTCAGATGATTTATTATGTAGTAATTGTATCACCTAATCAAATATCTTTGTTGTGTATGTGTATCAATACAGGAGTTAACAGTATAAAAGCAATACATACATTGCACTAACAGCTCCTATACTTTTCTTCTGGCCAATCCTCTGTGCTATTTGGTGTCCTGGCTGCTGCTTGTCTACATTTCAGAGAACCACTCTGGCTCCATGAGGTGCACAAGGCCTTCCCACAATTTTCAAGCACAAGCTTGTTTGTAGCTACGTGCTGAGGGCACCAGGCACAAGCAGCACTCTTGGTGGGGAAAGGGTGCAGAGGTGAACCTATAAATACAAACCCACTTGGGGGAAGCAGCAGCGTCTCAGAAGAGGTCATTCAGTGGGATGAAATAATCCCAGGTGTAACTGTTAAACCCAGCAGCTAAAGACTTGGCATCAGATCCTCCACTGGGAATGCCTTTGTGTTCCTGAAAAGCTGAGACCCATTAATCATCAGAAAAGAATAATCCTGAGTCCAGGGGCCAGAGGTGTCACAGCCATGGGTGAGAAAACCCTTCACACATGCAAACAAGAATGCGAAATGCCATGGGTACAAGACAAAGCCTCAGGTGCATGACACTAATCAGCTTAATCGAGCTCAAGAAGTACCCAGAGAAGTCAAGTGGCTGGGGAAGGAAATAATTACTTTTGTGCTCTCCCTCTAGATCTGTCTAACCTGTCACCTTTGCTTCCACTGATGGGATCACTGACACCCTGAGTCTGGTGGGGGACATTCCAGGTCACTCACCCACCCATCCCCTTGCTTCCATGCAGGAGACACACCTCCATGTCTGTATTTCCAGGGATATCCAGCACCTTCCTGCTTTGCCAGCTTTGTGCCCTCAGTGACAGCTTCCTCCAGGGCTTTGCTCCTCAGTCCCTAGGAAATTCTGCCCAGAAATGCCTCAACAGCCTGTGCCTGTGCTCACACATACCAGCAGTGAGGACACTGACTGCTACCACAGCCAAATAGTTCTTGGGCATTTGTACTGCCCAGAAACTCAGGAGTGCCTCCCAGGTTGTGCACAGGAGGGATGTGCCAAGTGCCACTGGCAATCTTTTGAAATCTAAAGCTGGAAGGCTCTTCTGTCCTAACACGACAAAACAGGCACTGCTGGTGCATTTAACTACTCTGTAAGTGACACCTGGTGTTTATCCCCACTGCATCTGTCTCAGAAAAGGGGGATGTTGGCACAAGCATTACCTGCAGGAGCTTGCAGCACTTTCCCTGCTCAGCTTCCTCCCCTCCCCCTGATATTGCAGGGCAAACAACAGAGGGGCCTGCCCTGAGCACGGTGCTCAGTCTGGGAACAGGAAAGGAAACACAGGGACAGCTCCCCACAGCACAAGGACAAGGGGACACAAAGCCACATTCAGACAGAGCAGAGAGGAAAGAGTCAGAACAGAAGCACAGATCTGCAAACAGATCTGCAGACAGAGATTATTGGCCAACACAGATGACAAATATCCTTCTGTCTGTCCATAAACCACAACCGTGCGGTGGTGGTCTGACACATCCTAAGTCACTGCAGCCCTGGCACGTAGGAGGCCTCTCCAGGAGTCAAATTCAGCACCACACAACCCTCAAGTGCCAGCTCACTTCAGGAACCTCGGTCACAAGTATCAGGCGTTTCCTTAAGGTTTGAGCAACCTCAAAGCTGCCTCCTTCTCATAGAGGGAGGTCTAAGTACAGTCTTGATGTTATTTCTGTATGTCCAGAGCATGCTGGAAAGTCCCATGGAGCAGGGGATCCTAGAGCAGACCTCCCCATGCTGTTTTCCCCCTTGTAGCCCTCAGAGTGTCACAGATATTTCTTT
>NW_005054334.1:3859376-3859987 GCF_000277835.1 Geospiza fortis | reverse complement strand
CCTTTCTTTTTCTTTTTAGTATAGTATATGTATATATAATAAAATAATAAATCAAGCCTTCTGTAACAGAGTCAAAGATCTCATCTCTTCCTTCACCCCAAAAACCCTTGTGACCACCGTCACAATCAGAGGATGTTCTTCAATGGGAAGTCCCCCTTGAGCCAGGGAAGGGAGCACATCTTCCCTTGTGCAGTTTATGTATGATCTGGATTCATGTCTCACACCCAGATAGAGAATCCCTGATGTGACAGCTCAGGAAAATCAAATGAAGTGTCAACCCTCTTTCATTTTCCAGCAAAATAACCCCCATATGGGAGCAAACACAGTTTCCCCAGACATCTGCCACACGTTGCAGAAAAATGCATTACAGACATGCCACTAAGTGTGAAATAGATCTCTAAAAGTTAAAAAGCTATTGGATATTTAAAGGATGTGTGACATATCACAATATGCTGTAAATGCATTTTAAAGAAATAACAGCACCTCAAAGATACGGTGGAAGGATGCAATTAATTCTGTGCTTTGAAAAAGAAATCCTGAGTTATGGTTTTCTGGAGGAGGAATGGTTTTTTTAAGTACCTACTTTAATAGTTAATTATGGCATTGTAGGG
>NW_005054334.1:3801217-3859366 GCF_000277835.1 Geospiza fortis | reverse complement strand
CAGAGAGAGCTGACCTATATGGTGGAAGGCTGCATGCAGCTACACTGATAACACTAATTTTAATTAATCCTACCACAAACTCCTCTTCCTTCCAACACCCTGTCTCATTTGCTTAGAGCTTCATTTGATTGGCAGCTTGAGCTGAGACTTACATAGCAGGTATGACTGCTATGAGGAAACCTAAGTTGAATGTCAATGACTGCAAATAAAAAAAGTTATTTTGTCTGTTCTTAAGTGTCCCAGATGGTTTTTTTTTACTAGCATTTGCTGCTGGATGCTCCGAAACACTGCTTCCACATGGGGCAGCAGGGTAACCCAAGACCCCTTGCACTCATCCACTCATCCTCTAATAACCCATCCAAATGGGGAAAAATTAGCAGCTGCCATAGCAAAAAAAAAAAAAAAAAAAAAAAAAAAAAAAAAAAAAAAAAAGTGCTTTGAATATGCTCAGGAGAGACTGTTTGATATGACCCAATCCAATAAATTCAGACAGAATTAAGGATGAATGTGGAATCTCAGTTTCACCCTCTCCACACCACATTCACAACACAACCTTTCATGGCAGGTTCACATGCTCAGGTTTGGTTTTTTCCCCACAGGGAGAGATGGCATCAGTGAAGACAGTGATGTGACACCTCTTCAGCCAGGGATCTTACAGGAGTTTGCTGGCAGAGGGAAACAGAAATCAGTAGGAATACAAAGCATGAAGGCTCTAGGGTAGGGACATGACTTCACTCCATGGGGTGCTCCCACCTCACCCCTTCCTGCTGCAGGCTGAGCCCTCCAGCCCAGACCTTCTCCTCACCCACCCCTCCATTATCCTCACCCAGTCCAACCAGCCCACTCTCCAGGTGCTGCCTCATGCCATTGCTGCCCAGCCCCTCCACTCTGGAGGGCAGATACCTGGTGGACAAGCTCTGCACTCCAGATCCCTGCTGGCTGCCTGACCCAGTGGCCTTATCTTCCTCCTCAGCTTCTCAGTCCTCCACTTCAGTATCCTTCCCAGAGTTTCACCTGATCCCTGCCTCCCAGACCTCAAATTAAGGTTTTATTAATGGATAAAAAGGAATAGAATAGAAAAGTTGGACAGGTTTTGAAAACTATGCTACTACCTCATGTAACAATGGAAATTATGTCTTCCATTTCTTTGGTTCTATTCATGTTCTGGCCCTAGGATGAACTGTGTGAGATTCTTGAGAGATCCTACTGGGCAGGAAAAGAAGGAAAAACATTACTCAGCAAGGAAGAAAACATATAATATGAGGAGTTTGTCTACACAGGGAAAGACAACAGGGTCAACCTACAAGAAAAAGGAAAATTGGGAAACCATAGCATGGGATGAAAAAAATGCTACAAGAAAACAGTGAGAAGACTGCTGTCTCCAAAGGACTTTCCTGTATAAAACAAGTGGGATAACATCTAGAGCCTCCTCCACTCACAAAAATCCCACTTCCAGAGAGGGGTCCAGATGGGAAGATAAGAGCAGTTGCCAGCACAAGGCTGCTAAACAGTGGGTCAGCAAGCACAGAGAGGAGAGGAGCAAACTCCCAAGCTGGGAAAGATCCTCCTCCATCAAGAAAATTAATCAGAAAGGAGCCAGAGGGAAAGAAAAAAGCAAGAAAAAATTGCTTTGAGGGAAAAAAATCCTTCATTAAGAAATATCACAGTTGGCCAGTGGCACTGAACATCAGGCAGTACCAAAGGCAATATATTATTACTGCTGCTCTTCTATAAGCCTGTCTTTTTTAATATAACTCGCTCATGATAAACATGTTCAAGGTCTGGCCTGAATCTCACACGTGGACAAAGCAGAGCCTCTCAAAATCACCTACAAACCCAAGAGACTTACTCAAAGCAAAAATTACATCACAAGTTGATAAATATGTGAACAAAAATAATTACATAAAAACTGCAATACATAAAAAACCTACTTTTCTCAAAGATGTTTTAGCTTGATTATTGTTAACAATTCTTGTTAACATCTGCTAGCTGGCTGGTAAATGATCTGTAGAACATTTTGTAGAAAATAAAGACATGGTATTCTTAGGGGAACACTAGAGTGAGGCGTTCTTGGCTGCAAAGCAAGATGCAGGATACAGGTAAAGACTGGGAGATTTCCTTTTGGGGTGTGTGAATGATGGGGAAAGGCAGATTTGCCAAGTACTGATGTTTCAGTATGCTTCCAAATAATAAGCAGGGCTTGAAAGATGAGCAGATATTTTGGATCTTTGATGTGAGAAACTATCAACCTCTGCATGGAAGAAAATATTTCTCCACCCTCAAATATTGAGCTCCTACATCTTTCATGCCATGAAAGAGAACAGCTGCTGTTTGTTGCAAACTGCCTGTTCCAATAGGGAGGTTAATATTTTACCATGTGTTTTCTTTCCTTCTTTCCCTTCTTGCCTGTTGAGGCAAATCTCAGAGCTAGCATTACAAGCACTGGATTCAGCAGCTTTCTCCTGGATGAATTTGTACTGATGTTAGCCTTTTTAATCCGTGACTCTGAGAAGAGAAATCCCCCAAGAGGTACATTTGGTTCACTCTGTCTCTCCCAGCATCCAGTTCCTACAAGTCTTAAAGCCCTTGTAGCATTTCAGCAATTTTTTGCTACCCTGGGGAAGTAGTGACAAACAATACCCAGTTATTAAAGTCAGGATGAAACAGCCCTCACAAAGGTCCAGGGGTCAGGAACAAGGCTGAGACAGCACTGTTGGTTCAACTTTTGCACGTGAATCCTTGAACACCTTGCCCAGCTTCCAAGCTGGGGCACAGGGCCAGGAGATTGCAGGCACACAGCTCCCAGCCAGCATGCTGAGCTCACATCTGTCTGTGCCAGCCCACAGGAGCCAGACCTGGTTAGCAGGGATCAGCAGAGCACCAGCTACAGCCCAGAGAAGGCCAGGGCCAGCTGATCCAGCAGCAAGGGTCACCCAGGGCAGCTCAGGAGGTGGTCACCTCCAGCAGCCCGGCCCTGCTCCCAGGTGGATGCACCCCTTGGACTCTGCAGCTCAGAAATGAGCTCAGTGCTCCTGCACACTGACAGCTCAGCATGGGGGTGTCAGAGGTGCCACCAGCGTGTCAGAGAGCACAGGAAGACAGCAGCTGAGCTGGGCTTGGAATGCTCTAAAGGGGGATGGAAGCAGCCTGTGAGTACAAGGAAGGAGCAATCCCACCTTGCCATGTAGAAATCCCTTCCAGAGATAGCAGAAATCTGCTGTTTTCACAGGTAAACTCACACCTCTGCAGAGCCCTAGCCTTTTTCCTCATTCTAAACAAGCCAATGGGTGATGTCCTCTGTTTAAATGCCACCTCCAGGTCTCCCCTTTAAGCCCTGACCTTTCACCCCAGGAAGCTGGGTGTCCACAATACTGGCCAAGGGAGGCACCCACCAGAAGGAGCCAATTCAAGGGCAGGAACAGTCAGTGCAGACAGGCTGCTCGCAGCAAAGCCCAGGAATGACAGCAGGGGAAATAATAAAAGAGGGGGAAAATGACAAACTGCCACAGACAGAGAGGAAAAGGGATAGACAGGGTGGCTAGTCACAGGGGAGTCTGCTAGAGGAGCTGCAGGGACTCAAACATCAAATCACACTCAAGGAGGAGGAGCAATGGCTTCTTTTATAGACTGAAGCACAGTAGGTGATGACAAGAGGAGACTGGAGGAGAGAAAACTAAAGGAAGAAAGGATAAGCAAAGAGTGTGATGTATCATTAGCCAGGACAGATTTATCTTTCCTCTTGGATGAATTGCAGTACGTAAGTGTAAATGGCACCATTGTCTCAGGGGGACAGATGGTCCCCACATCACAGCTTGGCACATCCCCCATCCCCCCTGAGGGAGCTGCTCCCCTCCCCAGGCTGCACTGATGCAGTGGGCATGGAGAAAGCTGGAGAAGGGAAAGGCCAAGATAAACTTTCCATCTCCATCCCCACATGCTGACCTTGCGGTCAGGATGGGCAGGTGAGAGCTGTTCCAGCCCCAGCACTGCTCACCAAGTCCATCCCTCAGAGCAGCCAAGCCACCCAAGCAGCTGTGCAGGCTCTCCAGCCAAGGCTTGCACTGCTATCACACCAGCAGCTTCTTACTTCACAGTCCTTGATGGCAGCCAGAGATCAAGCACTCGTGCTGATTGCCCCAGGTCCATCAGCTGCCTTCAATCCCACTGATTTCAAGGTTTGCTGAGATGCCTGCCAAGGTCAGCAGGGATTTGCACCACCTGTTCCCAACCTAGATAACCTCCACATATCATTCCCCGTCAGTATCTTACATCTTCATCACCACACTTCATCTCTCATTTTACAAGTCCAGCTGCACTCTGACCTGCCTTCCTTGCTCATCTCAGCCTCATTCCCTGGCTACTGGTCACAGCTCTGTTGTTTTCTTGACGTGGGATAAAAAGCCATTCCCCTGAGCTAGCCTCTCTCCTCCTCCAAAGCTTTTCCTGAGATGATTCCTTCTCTTCTGCACAGCTGAGCCCAGAGAACCCCCCCAAGGAGGAGAGGCAGGTGGGGCAGCAGCCCCTCCCTGGTAGAGGAGCACAGGCAGCAGGAGATAGCACAGCACAAACTGCCCAAGGAGCAGCAGTGACAAAGAGAGGGCAAGCCCAAGCCACCACCAGATCTGTCTCCAGAACAGGCAGCCCCAGCTGGTGGCCCTTCCCACCACCCTCAGCCCTCATCCCATTGCCCCACCTGCCAGAGGCTGTAAGAGAAGCACCATTTAAGAGAAGCACCTGTCAAACAGGACGTGTTTGGGCTGGGCTCCCTGCCCCCCAGCACACAGGGAAGCACAGGAGAGGCAGTGGCACAGAGATACACCAGGCACTCCAGGAAAGGGCTGACCAAGGACCAGAGGGCAAAGCGAGCAGAGGACAGAAGTGGGTGCAAGCCTGAGCCTGGTGCATCCTACACCACACTAGAGCCTTCCTAGACCAAAACACAGTGCCTATCCAAAGACAGTGTTTCTCCAGGAACACAAAGATCTTTCCAGCTTAGAGCCTGACAGCTTGGCAGACTCTTTCCTCCTGCTCTCTCCACAGGTCTGTAATGGGCCAAGTGTTTCACAGCCTCATCTCAGGCACACTGGGACCAGCTGCAGGCCATTTGCTGCAGAGGAGCTGCAGCTCTGCTGACTGTTCCTCACCTGAAGCAGCTCCTGTCAAGTATTATGCTCACAACCCACAGCTGCAGGCCCTTTCCCATGGTCTAGGGTAGGAAGAGTGTCAAGTCCTCAAATAAGCAGCTGGTCAATTTGTTAGTGGTTAATTCTATTAATTCACATTGTTATAACAAGACATGCAATTAGAGGTCTGGTCAGAGTGTTTTATAGGTCTTGAACTCAAAAGGAGCATTTTTATTGCCCTTTCTATTCCTACAAGAGCCCCTTTGCCACTCTAACACACCCTGCTCCAGTGTTCACAAAGGCTGAAAAAGGCAAACTGGCCATTTTTCAAAGAATAAATGGTTCTCATCTCCAAGGCAAAATATATTCCAGTGAATAAGCACAATATGCTCCAGAAAGGGTTTTCAGCATTTGTTTCAGTTCAGGAATGCACTCCTCAGAGGGATGGGACGTCCCTCAGCACAGGCACTGCTACCATCCCTGCATCCCAGCTGAGCACACCATCCCTCTCTTCTGGTCTAGCAGTACCAGATACCCCCAGATTGCCACAAATACACGGTGCTGTATGACAAAACAAGACCAGTCTCCCCAGCCTCACCTGAAGATCAATGGCTGGTGAATACAGATTTGTTCTTACTAGGTAGAACAGAATAACACTGATTTATACCAGTCAATTTTATGACTTGCATCTTCTATGCTCTCTCCCCTGCTTCCCCGCACTTTCCACATTCACTAGCCATAAACCCAGGAACCTCATCAAAAGCTGTTGCAGTAAGAATCCTAGCCCTGCTTTCCTAAAGCATCAGAGCATGGAGTCCTACAAGTTCTTTTATTGGGTTTGAAACACATCAGGGAAACAGGGCACTACAAACACACAGCAGAAAAACCCCTCTCCTAAAGCAAGGCTCCTCTGTGCTTTGCAGTTATTGCCCTTCCTCCAACAGTAGGGGTCCATCCTTCAATAACAGCAAAAATGCTCAGAGCTTTGAATGAAGACAGTAAGGACGCACCACGGATCTTCAGCTTTATTTCCAGTTGTGTTAGACCCTATGAACATTAAATCTTCAATCAGAGCCCTGGTTTTGTTTGTGCTGCTGTCCTGCTTCATTTCCAAACCATGGTCTTTGAGTTCTCACTATAAAAAAAAACCCTCCAGGGATTAAGCTAAAGGGATGGGAGGCAGGGATTTATCCTGTTTCAACATTTGTGCTTAGATACCCAGGGCCATCTTGCAAGCCAGCCAAATTTAGACCTCATCCCTTTACATCTGCCCACTTGCCTGAAATTGCATACATCTCACATACACACAACCCAGCCAATTTCTTACAGATCTCAAGCATGCAAATCCCCTTCAAACATATCCATCCCTTGTGTGCTACTAATGACAATGCACGAGTTTAAATTCCATTTACACCACATCTGACTGTGCAAATGGTTCCTCTAAACTTCCCTCGTAAATTTGCACATCAAATGACCCGCACTAATGGCCCTCCCTTGCCACTAGTTTTGTGGAGACAACTTCCTTCCCAACGACTTGTGAAGGCCCTGAGCTCTATCATGCTTCCCCTGCCACCTGCCTACCAACCACAATCAGCTATCCTAAGAAAAAGCTGGAATTCAGAGAATTACTTTTCCCCAATCCAGAGTCCAGGTGGATGGGGTTCTTCTTCTCTCACAAAATGAAGATTACCCAATATTTCATTACGGAAACATTAAGATGTTCAGACTGTGCAATTTCCAAAACTAAACCCGCTCCCTGTCTTTGCCTTCTTCTAGAGCATCTGGGAAACCAAACAGCATAGCAATCCTAAATGCAAATGCTACAGCCTGCTATCCAGCAACTTCTTCTTTGCTAAAGCAAGAACAGGAACTTCCAGAGATCTGCTTCTCCCTCTGAAGAGAGAGGTTCAGCTAGGCACACTCAATTTCCTGCTGCAGTCTGTCAAATACATACAGAGACCTTGGATGGTTTTCAGACAGGTGGAGTTAGATGGGGTAAAGCCTATCAGCTTTCCAAGGGGAAAATTAACAGGGAAATTAAGGGTCAGCTCACAAGGGTAAGACATGTCTGCTTTAAGGCACACTGCTAACACAAAAGGGGAGGAGAGCACTTGATGATAGATTGATCCACTGCATTCAGTGCCTTCAAATATTAATATTAATCAAGATACCAGACAACTGACTTATTAGAAATGACCCTTATTTGCTAATAGCAAGCTCCATTCCAGCAGGGAGGCTGGCAGGGTGGCAGAAAACCCAGCAGAACCTAAAGCAGTCTTGCTCCCTCAAAGCTTGAAAAGCATCTGGCGCATGCCCATGGGAACACCAGTGCCCCCAACACTGCACACCCACTGCACAGCTCTGGCCATCCCAGCTTCCCATGCAACAGGAGCAGCTGCAAAGTTGACTCAGAATGTTGTGGAGTGCAGAGGGGTCAGATAACCTCTTAGAGAAAAAGAAAAACTCGTGCAATTGGTGGGGCTTGGCTGTACAGACATATCTCCTGGGCTGGAAGGAGGCCACAGCAGCAACATCTGCCAGGTTACCTGGAATGATACAAAGCTGTCAAAAGTCCTCAAGTAAATGCCAGACTCTTCGTGTGTCTTCTGAGAGAGGCTTTTTAAGAGAGAGGCAGGAGAGCTGCCCTTAAAATGGAGACACATGAACAACATATAAATTTTACTGTTTTTCAAATGTGCACCTAAAAGCTGATACCAATGACCCCAAGAGCAGAAAGCCATGATCCCCAGGTTCTCAAGAATGATCAATGCTGCTTAAAATTCATAAGCCACTCAATTTTTGATGTATTATTACACTTTCTGGTCACATTTCCAAGCTTCTCTCTACTTAGAGATGCAGAAAATCATTATTTTTATTTATATATACAAACACATGTGAAAAAGAAAAGTAAAATTCAAATGATTACAGGAACTCAGGCCTTAAGACAGTCATCAACTACTACAAGATTTGCAATAAATTTGCAGATTATGCATGTTTATTATATAACTACAGCCAGTCATTATGAATACTGTGTCCAGGGTTTGACAGTGTACAAATTTCAGGCAGAAACAAGCACAACATACAACAGAACGTGCACATAATCTTCACTGGACATAAACTAATTGCCCAAACTGGTATCTGACATAGGCATATTTTACATATATAACACATTCACCCAAAGCTTAATGAGCAATGGGGTCGTTGCCCCCTTAACCACAGAGCACCCAAAAGCAGTGATTCTGGCAGCCCACAGTCCCCATGCACTGTGGCACTTCCTGCCACTGCCACCAAGAAAAGTACCAATCCACTCGCACATTTTTTCTTCTCCAAAATTTCATTTTGCACTTGGCTCTCAGGGGGCAGTGCCAGTGTGGAACACCACTATTGCCATCACCAGCCATTCAATACTGCACTGACTCATACATAAATTATCCCTGTGGGGAATAAAAGCTGAGGTTTCCTTTGATTCCAACCAAAATGCTCAAGGCCAGTCCTGTTTCCTTGTGCACGGAGCACACAGTCCAAGCTGACAATGCCACCAGTGAAAGGCATCTCCAGAAGCAAGGTGGGATTTTGGCAGCATACAATGGCAAAGCCCCTTTCAGTGGATTTTAAAGCTAATGAGCTACAAGGCAGCTCCTCAGTACACACAGTCATGCCACAGCTGTAAGAAGTCACCCTGCTCAGTACTGTGTAAAACACAGCTCCCAGTAATAAAAATTAAGTGTGCACATAAGCTTTGGCTCATCTGGGATCTGACCTGCTGCTCCTACACCACTGAAATCAGCTGGAAATGCAACACTTCACTGCTTGAGAGCAAAACAGAAGCCCAAAGGGCCAACAGCTTCACCAAGAGGTTGGTACATAAAAAGCAAGAAAATGATAGAGCAGTGAACTGCAGAGCCTCTCATGAGAATCCATTTGTAATGGGTATGCCACATGGCACCCTATTTAGTCCCAAACATTCTAGAAATTCATAAGATAAATGCTATGCAGTTGACTTAGAAACATTTTTTATGCTTTTCATCCTATTCCCCATCCAAGCTTGACTTCAAATCCTACATGATAGAGTTTAGGTTTTATAAAAGAAAAAAAAAAATCTTCCAGCCATTCTCATAGCCATATCTCAAACAAGGACTGTATTAACATTGTAGCTGCAACAGCTCCATGATCTACAACTCCAAGTAGTCCAGCCTTCTGTTACCAAAGCACAAATTAACACAAACAAACCAGCTGGCTGGTTGCTCATTGCTGCATCACAACAATTCCTTTCTAATCAGGGGACAAGCCAGGCTCCAGGTGAGTGTTGAGTTGCATTGCGCACTCAGCTGAAACAGCGCTTATCTGTCTCTAATAAGGTATATTAGGAATAAATTTTAAAAACCCTGCTTCCCAATAAACTGAATTTATTCATGCATTCATTTGAGCTATAGGTAAAGCCATCCCAAAAACATCCAAATCACCAAACTCAAAAGCATCAGGCTCCTTTTCACCACACACTACAACAGCAAAAACACAGCAAATACTCCCTTTGGGGACAAACACATGGACTTTCACAGGGATCATAGTCCTCTTCTTAAAAGGGAGTTGGGATCTGCAACTTTTGCAACGACAGCATCACGCATCTCTACACTAACATGCTTCCACAAGCAATTTTAAAGCAAAGAAATAAGTGGTTCTTTCTCCTATTACTGCACTGCAGCAAAGCAATATGGCAGCTGTTTAATAGCACATAACAAAATTGCAGGACTGCTCACAAAAGGAAAAATAATCTCCAGGAGAGGGGGATTTAAGTAGTTAGAAGGCAATTACCTAAATTGAAATTTGGTGGTTAATGACCTCGTGCTTAAAAAAATTGTTACATGGCCCTTAACTATCAGAGTTTCCTTTTTAAATCTCACTGACAGTACTTCCACAACAGCAATCGTGAAGCTCTAATCCAGGAAAAATTCTACAAGAAGATTAATAGGCATTTAATTAATATACCCCATCTTTTTGCTGAATCTTCACAAAATGCCAGGTGTTGACCTATGACAGTGACTCCTCCTGTCCCTGCTTAGCTTAAGCACATTGGAGACCCAATAGCTCAGTGTAACAAGGATGAAAAGCAGGCAAGCATAGAAATTCCTAGAAGATATGGTTTGATTTTCATAGAAGTATCTCTTATGAAGGGTCTGATTCCCAGCCAGGCATCTGCCACCAGGCCATGTAAATGCATCCTGTCTATGATGCTGTTAAAAAAATTGTGATGCCAAGAGCATATGATTACATGTGAAAAGCCTTCAGGGTGCAGAAGCAACCCCTCATTTGAGGAAAAAAAAAAGGTAATAATTTATTTCATCAGCCTTTTAAAAAGAGAAGTACAAGGGGTTGAAAGCAAATCAGAGGAGGGGCTGAATCCTCACCTCTCCACTAGTCATGTAATCTCCCAACATCACACAGCTGAGCTGAAACCTCAAGTTTGACATAACCCTTCCAAGAGGGGCTGCTCTTCACTCCCTGGTGGCCATATGTAAGGTCATCAACAGGTGATTGGATGAGGCTTTTTCCTCCTTTGTCTAGTTTCTAATAAGAAAAAGTCATTTTCTAAGTCAAAGAACACATTTGTCTGCAGATTAGGCCAAAATAACACTTGAAAACTAAACCAGCCCAATTTCTTGGATAATAATTCCAACAACTTGAAGCAAACTCCTTGCAATATACCAAATTTGAGGGATTACTGAGTGACTCTTTAGCCAGCAATAAGGACAGGCTTTTGTCTCCTTCCACAACCTCCTTCCCTCATCCAAAAGCAAGCCTTCAGTCCAAACCCACGCTGTCCCTCTTCTTTCACTTCCCAAATCCAGCCTTTTATCGTGACACAAATGTCTTGGGCTTTTCTCTGAGTCCTGCTCTACCACATGCTGGGACAAGATTCCTAGGACATAATAACTAGCACAGGCACACTGTCATAGAAAAGCAATGCATAATTCAATACAAAGTTTTAAAATTTTATAGAGCAGCCAGTGGAAAAGAAAGCAAAATATCTAAATCTCCAATGTGTTCTCAGCCATAACCTGTGTTTGAGACTGCAACCTCTCTTCAGTGGCTTTTGAACTTTAAGACAAGAGCTCAGAGCTCAAACACAAACCTTTACCTACACTTGAAATTAAAACAAATCTCATCCATTTAAGGTCAGCTGTTACTGCTGACACTACTTCAAGTCCTTGCCCGGGGTTAGGCTCTTAAAGCTGAAAATACTCTTAGAAACATTTTGCTAGTCTTCACTGTATGCCCAGACATTCAGATTTAATGTATACATCAAAACCAGAGCAGGCATCCTCATAGCTAATACCCACCTAACTAGGAACTAAGAAACTTCCCTGTAGAAAGTGCTGCAAGTTGAGATCTCCAGCTAGAAAATAATCCACATAAAACCTCAGACCAACCTCTCTGGTGACTCTTCTTCTTCTCCATTTCCTCCACACCATCCATGATCCCACAGTTCAAGGAACAACAGCACTTCTCTACCTGCCTTTTATACCACTGGAGCCACAGAGCACACTGGCAGACTCCTGGTGATGAGCTGTGCAGGTGGGTGCCAGTGGCACTGCTGGGCTGCAGGTGGATGTCAGTGGCACTGCTGGGCTGCAGGTGGGTGCCAGTGGCACGGCTGGGCTGCAGGGACGCTCCCGCCATCGAGGCACTGAGCATGAGTGACAACACCTGTGTGTGACTGCTGACCACGGAGGGGAGGACATGCCTGTGTCCCACAGATGTCTCCCAGGCTGTGTGGAACACACACTCTCCTGTTCACTCCTGGCCAGAGATCCCAGCAAGGCACTGGCAGGACAGTGACATGTACTACATGGAAAGGCAAGGAACCTGGATTTCCCAGGGTGCAGAAGGAGTGGTGGTTCCCTCAGTAAGGCAAGGTGAGCTCTCAGTGAAGCCTCTGTTTTCAGACACCTCCACTGCTCATGGCAGTCTGAAAGGCTTCTGGGCTGGCAAATCCTACTCTCTCCCAGGAAAAAAGGGGGCTGGGAAGGGGAAGTACAGGCTTTCTAGTGTACAGGCTCTCCTCACACCTCCACTCTCCCTACTCCCAGTCCCTGTGCCTGGGACTATCAGCAGCTCTTTCTGAAGTCCCTTCTTTCATAATCAATGTCTTTTAATCATGCACTAAAACAGCAAAGGTTCTGTTTAAACACAAGCAATGAACAAAGAAGGTTGTTAAAAATGTAATAAAAGTTATTCCTTACCTGCAAGGCACCCCAGGAGGGCAGGATGAGGGGAGGACGGGGCAGGAGGGAGCCAGAGGCAGGGAGGGAGAAGGAGCAGCTCAGAAAGGATATGGGTTGCACACCATTTTGATGCACCAGCTCCGTGGGCTGGTGGTCTGCTTCAAGCAGAAGAAGACAACAGGGGCCAAGTCTGGGTACGGGACGTCAGGATCTGGAGGGGATGCGGCTTCTTCATCCTCACCCAGCTCCAGGGAGGAGGGTGGCTGCTCCGGTGGTGTTTGCTGCTCCGAGATGCCCAGATCCACAGGCTCCAGGGGGCAGCTGGCAGAAGTGTGAGGGGGCTGCGGGCCTGCAGGCCAGGTGGAGGGAGCCTGGGGGACGTACTCTGCCATGCCAGCCACAAGCGAGAACCCCTGCAGGGGAAGCGAGAAAGAGAAATTATATCCCACAGGGAATCAGCAGCAAAAGCACAGCACATCTGGGCTCTCCTAGCAAATCCAGAGCAGGGGAGAGCTGCAGGACTGATGGCTCTGATAAGCCACTTGGTGCTGAAGCAGTTTTAAGCTCTTTTCTACCAGCCACCTGTCCACCAAGACTCCTCTGGCTGCTCCCCTCCATCACCATTTAAAGCATCCCTGCAGCCCCTGAGACACCCTGTCAGAGGGCTGCACCATCCCAGACATCTCAGCTCTTCTGGAAGCAGCCTGAGCACCAGAACACAGCACAATGTTTTGAACAGCACAGGCCCATCCTGACACAACAGAGCCATCCTGCCCTGGCAGTCCCTAACAGAGCCCTGCCAGCTCCAGGTGCAGCTTTGCTGTCCCAGCTCTTCCATCCAAGGGCACTGTGGGCTGGCCCTGTGTCACAGCATCACACAGGCTGCATCAGACTGCCACTGAGAAATGCATGTCAAACCCATACACAGCAGTCACTCATTCAAGCAGTGAGCTGTGACACAAGCAGGATTATACATTAAGCACCTTTTACTTGAGCTTGTTGAGCTCTCCTATGCTGGAGCAGTGGAAACACCACGAACACGAGCTGCAAAAGTTATTTCCCTGAACAGAATGGTCAGAGAGCATGGGTGGGCATGAGAAGAGCAGGTCTCAAGCTCACTGGCAGCCTGTGCTGGTTTTGGCTGGGGAAGGGTTAATTTTCTTCACAGCAGCTGGAGTAGGGCTGTGGTTTGGATTTGTACTGAAAACAGGGTTGATGATACCAATGATTTAGTCCCTGCTGAGCAGGGCTCACACAGCACCAAGGCATTTTCTGTGTCCCACATCACCCCAGTGAGTTGGCTGGGGGTGCACAAGGAGCTGGGAGGGTTCACAGCCAGGACAGCTGACCCCAACTAACCAAGAGATATTCCATATCCTATGATGTCATTCTCAGCACATAAAGCTGGGGGAAGAAGGAAGAAAGGGGGACATTTGGAGTGATAGAATTTGTATTCCCAAGTCAGTGTTATGTATGATGGAGCCCTGCTTTCCTGGAGATGGCTGAACATCTGCCTGCCCATGAGAAGAGGTGAATAAATTCCTTTTTTTGCTTTACTTGAGTGCACAACTTTTGTGTTACCCATCAAACTGCCTTTATCTCACTTTTTTGCCTTTTTCTCCCTTTTACTCTTTGATTCTCCTCCCATTCCAGCTGGAGGGCAGTGAGCAAGTAGCTTTCTGTGGCTTAGCTGCCACCCAGGGTTGAACTACAACACTCCTGTGCACTACAGAGCACCAAACTTTTGCTAAAAAATATCATTTTGCTGCCTGGGTGCTGTGCATTCAATATCAGAGTGGAAGTGGCTCCTCAAACTGAGGGGAATTAAATAAACTCCAAGGCTTGGCTTTGGAGGGGTGTTACATGGACACTCTCAGGAAAGAGCTTGGCCAATGACTGCTGGTTTTCTTCCCTTCACCTTGCTGGCATGTTCAGCCGCCTGGAGCGCCCATGCTGCAAGTACAGATTTAAAAGCCACACAAGAGCCCTCAGACACGCTCCAGTGCAGAAAGGGATGATGAGCAGCAGGAAAGGATGTGTCTGTCCAGACCTCATCTCCTCACATACCGGCCACAGGTTATCCTCCTTGGCACTTGTCTCAGCTCTCTTCACTTGAGGATCACGAAGCCCATGAGCAGCTCTGTTCACACTGCACTGCTCTGCCTCAGCAATGCACCCTTGACATTTCAGCCCGTGGCCCTTTTGATGCTCACACTGCTGGATCTGTGATCTCCAATGCTCTCCACACCACTCATCTGTCAGGCTTGCCAACCACTCCACCTCATGTTGCAGTGCCCCACCGTTCCCAGATGAGACCCTGAAACCTCTGCCTACCTATCCTGTTTTCTCAGCCTCCTGCTTCCAACAGACACTTTGATCCAAAGCTTTGCTTGTTCTTCGAGGCTTGGTATTTGTCAGAATAAAGAGCAGCAAGTGCAGGGGTTTAGAAAGCAGACACAGTGTCCCTGAGGGGATAGCAGAGAGACTCTTGGAATTCATTATCCCAAAGGCCTGCAGCTATTGGAAAGAACAGATACCATGTCTCCTGACTGGCTTTGGGAGGCTGTTCATAATTTTTTAAGCCCTGTGAAAAAAATTTACAGTGATCCTTCTCACTATGTATCACTACTGTTTTCAAAAAAACTTTCAGCAGATTTTTGACTCTGGGCACCCATGCAACTGCTTGTACCACTTTTTTCATTCCCTATTCCCACCAGCTCCCCATTGCCTGCTCTGAGCTGGCTCCCTTGCAGTCTATTAACATGCTGTGGCTGAGCCCAACTTCCCTCCCATTACAGCACAGAGGAGAAAGATTAGCAGAGACAGCCAGGAGGAATTACTTATTATGGTGCTCAGAGCATGCACACTGATGAGGGCATGACAGTTCCAAACTGCAGCGTACAAAGCTTCATAATTACCAGTACAACTGAGAGAAGGAATAGGAGCAACAACCTCATCAGCATTTCCCTGCTTTCCCTTCAGCAAGCATCCAGGGCCTCTTCTCCATCTCACCACTGCTGGATGCAGCTGGGACTCAGGGATGCTGCTCTGCCCATGTGAAGCACACATGCACAAACTGGATAGTGTGCTTATCACAGACAGTTCATCACTCTAATTTGTGTAGCTCAGACTGACTCATTAGGGCTCATATGGACACAGGGCCAGGTGAATCCCTTTGGAAGCCCTAAAGCTAAATGCAGTCCTTGAATGACAGCTGCCCCACTGGAGATGTGAGTAATACCCGTTACCTTCCTGAGATTAAATCCTGCTCTGCCTCCCAAGGCTGTGATCACGATGTATTTCCTACATTAAGCAGGATTAATATTCTGTGTCAAAAGAGAGGGAGGGGAAAATCAAGCAGTGGGGCACTTCCGAGCTCTTCACACAGTCAGTCCTCCCATCTCAACTTCAAAGAAGAGTAGAGTGGTTTTTCTGCCAGAGATAGGTCCAGGGTTGTCTCTGCTACCATTTCAGTTGTGGAGGTTGGAATCAGCTATTTCCCCTATTGTTTCTCAGGCTGCAACTCATGCAATACTATTTTCTCTGGGCTTGCAATCTGCGGCCTTCCCTTGCTGTAGGATTGCTCTGTAACTTGGTTGGAGTCAGCCTGCTACAGTATTTCAACCCAGGGGAGCCCTGTTTAAATCAAAATGAGGAATGAGTTTGGCAAATGCATTTATCTGCATACACAGAGAAATGTGCATCAATGGAGAGGGTTCCTACCCAGATAAAAGGCAGTTATAGTAAGACTCAAGAGAATTATAAATCTCCAGAATTTGTCTTTGGGATGCCTCTAACCTCCCCTTTGTGCAAGTGCAA
Source organism: Geospiza fortis (assembly GCF_000277835.1). Taxonomy (NCBI): domain Eukaryota; kingdom Metazoa; phylum Chordata; class Aves; order Passeriformes; family Thraupidae; genus Geospiza; species Geospiza fortis. The sequence goes on along the minus strand of NW_005054334.1, from coordinate 3,843,201 downwards.
GCCTAACCCCAGTGAGTACAGCAGGCCAGACCCACCACAAAAGAATCAAATCCTCCCCAGCCTGGACTTATCTGGCCAAATGTCCCCCAAATACACGAAAACATTCCGCTGCAGAAGTCACATACCACTGGAGGAGTGATGCTACACCAGCTGCACTTCCCTCCCAGGGGAAGGGAAGTTATTTGTGGGCTGGCAGCTCCTCCTGCTTCTCTCCCTGCACAGCCTGTGCCAAACCCTTCTGTGGAGCCAGGTCTTGAGTCTGCACTGTCTGTGCCCAAGGACCATTTAAAGCCACCAGCATCCTGAGCTGAGCACCCACTGGTGCTGCATCCTGCACTCACACCTGCCCTGGACACGTGTGCTGGCAGGGAGCTCCTTGCCTTGGCAAGCACAAGAGACGCTGACAGCCTCTGGCTCAACCCTTCCCCAGAAGCACCTGGTCCTGCCAGACTACTGAGCAGGAAGGGAGAAGGATGCTCTAAAGCAGCAAGAGAAGTCATGGACTTAATGAGAAGTGGAAATTGGTTAGGAATCAAAGGAGAAAAAATCACAATGCAGGAGAAGTGCTACAGGTTAGGGGTGTCTGTCCAAAAGGCCGATGTCACCTCCTGGCATGCACTGCAGAAGTCTCTGCTCAGACACACTCCCCCTTTAGGGCTGCAGCTGGCATCCCAGGGCTGTCAGTGCCATGACCTGCCATGAGTGAGCTAGCCCAAGGTGTCCTGCAGGCACCACGCCCCAGCCAAAGCAGCCTCCCAGCTCCTCTCTGCCCCCTCGGCAGAGCGGCTGACAGGACTCCTACAAGGCTCATGCAGCCCTTTCTGAACTATTGCAGCTTGACAGTGAAAGGGCCTTCTGCAGCCAGCCAGGAGAGGGAAATACCAGACAGAGGTCCCCACAGCTGTCCCAGTGCTGGAGGGAATCCACCCAGAGCCCAGTGGGATACAACTCCACTCTCACGTGGGACCATCCTCAGAGCTCACCTTCCCCACCATCATCCCTAACCCTGTATCCCTTGCCAGCCCACACTGCCTCAGAGCTGTTCCTTCCTGTCTGTGCACTGCTCACACAGACAACACTGGGGTCCACATCAAAAATGAAAGTGCAGACTGCATTTCCTTTAAATGTAAACACAGCACCTCCCATTCTGAGGGCACACAAGTCCTTTCCAAACCATCCATCACCATCAGTCACCCATTACTTGGAAGCAGCAGGAAGCACAGCAGCCACTCTGTCCTGCTAACACCCTTGCAGAAGAGGGACAAAAATGACAACCTCCAGCTGATGTTGCAGGGGAGATCAAGATGGTCCCATCAGCTGGAGCAGCACCTGAGGCACACATATTTATTTATCATCTCCAAACATCCATCCAAAAGCTGACAAGCATCTGGGGCACAGCTTTTGCAGCCAGCTGTGCACAGGCCCAGACTTATTTAAGGAGGTCCCTGAGTGTGTGGCATATTTGGGAAGGCGTGTGGGTGACCCCAGCCGGAGCTGCGGGAGCCTCCCGGGGCTCTGCTGAGCACGGCCATGAGCCCGTCTTTGTTTGCTGCTGGAAGTGGCAAGCGTTACCTTTGATGCCTGTGTCTGGCTGCAGGGATGTGTTAGTCATGCAGGTTTCACATTTGGAGCGTTTGTCGTGGTACAATGTAATTAGTGGTACCCAGCTCCCTGTGTGTGTGTGTTCAGCTGGCACTGGCGTGTTTCTCTGCCTGCTCTCATCTGCCTGTGTGTGTGGGGGGCGGTACGAGTGCCAGGAAGGAACAGGGTCACTTTTCTTTGCACTTAATTTGAAACAGGGGCTCTCACATCTCCATCATCTCAGCACCTCCATCTGCAATGGGACGTGGCAGAAAGCCAGCATGGAGTGTTCCAAACGGTGCCCAAATCCATTGCTTGGACATGCTGGTGCTCCCACAGGCCCCTGAAGCACAACACCCATGGCCTGCACCAGAGCCAAGGTCTCCCAGGCTCCCTGCCCTGGTCAAATGCCTGTGACCTGTTGCCTTTGCAGCTGCATGCTGATGGATTGCTGTGCCTTCTTCCACACACGCTATTACCCTCTACTAGATTTGCTTGAGTGCTTGACAGCCTCACCCTGGTCATTTTGCATCCCTCCTCCCGTTAAGGACCGGGAGCAGAAGAAGTTCCTGCATCCCACTGAGCAGGGGAAGGAGCAGTCCAGCCAGCACAGGGCAAAATAAGCAAACTGCCTGTCCTGAAGTCTCAACAATGCCCTGTCTTCAGCCTGTACTGCAGGCAGCATTCTGCAGCTGTAGGAAGATCAAGCCCTGATCTCCTGGACACTCCCACCCTCATCATCATAGTCAATGTCCAATGTATGCCTTCCCGGTCCTGTGGCTGGGACAGCCCCCTCCTGTCCATACCTTTGGTCCCTGGCACAGCAAAGTGGAGATCTGCTTACATTGCTAAGGAGCCTTTGGCCAAGACAAAGGAGATGTTATGGAGATCAGTAAAATTTTGCTGGAGAGATGGAGGGGGGAAAAGTAAACAATGAGAGAAGAAAAGGCGTAGGGGTAATATGATCACTTTGGGTATAGGCAAACAGAGGAGAAAGAAGTTTCCCACTGGAAAATCTTTACCTGACCTTAACTATGTGGAGTGTCTGAGACCCAGAGGTGAGTGCTGCTGAGGACCCTAACCTTATCCCACTGCTTCCCAGAGGATATGCATACTTGTTTTCAATAAAGCATCTCCATTTTTGGTGTTCCAAGTAAACAGACTCTAAAAATCTCCTTCTGGGGATGACTCCTTACTGCAACAGATCCATCTCCATGTGGAGACTCTGCCCCAGAGTCAGTGTTTTCCCTTTCAAACCCGCCCCGCTCTGCCGGTGCACGGCTTTGTTCTGCACAGCTGCCAGCGATGCCTCCTCCTTCTCCTCGTGCACACGGACACCTTTCACGTGAGACAATTCCTGTCGCGTCCTCTCACTTAAAGCCACCGCTTAGCCAAGACGCACACCTTTAGCACTTAATCCTCGCTCGTGAATCAATCTCCTGAGCCCCGCCGTGGCTCCGTGCGGATGTCGCTGCAGCCGCTGCAGCGCTGTGCCGGGACCGATGTCCCCAGTGTCCCCTGACCGCAGCGCTGTGCCGGGACCGATGTGCCGAGTGTCGCCTGCCCGCAGCCTGGCTCTCGGGCTGGCCACAGGGCCGGGCTGCCAGCCCCTTGGCTCTTGCTGGCCCTGTCACACTGCGAGTCCATGTCTGATGTGCCATCTACTGTGATATCTTGTGGCCTGAGCCGTCCCTTCCTTGCCCCTCACCAGAGCCCATATTTCACATTTTTCATTGCCTCCAGATGCATCAGCTTGCATTCTTCCTAAGGTTAGTCTCAGTAAGTTATTTCCCACTCATCTTTCTGGCCTTACTAGATCCCTTTGTGTTATTTTACTGCATCTCCACAGGCAGGCAAAAACCTGGTTTATCATCACCCAAGGAAGTCATTAATGTGCTGTTTACACTCTCCTTCAGGTCAACGATGAACATGGCAATTAAGATGGTCAGATGAGGAAGATGAAGAGGAAGACAGTGGTGTCATAGGCTACCAGCAACGATGGCTTTGAGGCCATCCTCACACTCTTAGCCCTTCAGGACCCAGATCCTGAAGTGCTAGCAGGAAAGACAGAACGTGCAAATACCTCAGCTGTGCCTCCAAGAGAAGCCCACGCCGGGAGAGCAGAGCTGCAGCTCCTGCCCACCGCCAGGACAGGTGCCCCAGGCTGCAGCTGGCAGCGCTGCACCTCTGAAGTGCATGGAAAAGGGCATCCTGGGGCTGCTCCCACACCGGCTGAGCCAGCAGTGAGAAGCTCCGCTGTTTCACACCATCCTTCCTGTATCAACCTCTCTGCCCTGTCTCCATCCCAGTGCCCAGCCCAGCCCAGTGTCCCCTCAGGACCTGCTGGAGTGAGCAGGAAAACAGCAGCATACAAGGAGTGGGGAGACCCCAGGAGACTCCCTGGTCCCTGTCACAGCACTGAATGCAGCTTCCCACTTCTGCACAAGCATCCTCATCACCTCCAGACTTTGTCCCAACTCACTAGCACCACTCACATCTGGAGAGGAGATTCCCTGGGGTGAAAATGGAAATGGGGAGGTGGAGACAGTAAGCAGCACATCTAAAGAGAACACGATATGAAGAGCTTCGGGGAGCATCAAGGGTTACATCTACAACCTCTCTCCTCCCTAAAAATTACTGCTCCCCCTCAATCCCTCCAAAGGAGATAATCTGCATAAACACAGCTACGCATTTGGAGCAAACTAACTCTTGGCAAAAACAAAAACAGGAAGGGAGCTAAAGCTATGTGGAGTGTGATGATCCCCCAGGCTCTGCCTCCAGAAAGGAGAGAGGATATGGGAAAGGAATGTAGCTCTGAAGATGGGAATCTTCTAGAAGCAGGGAAGAGGCAATGTTACTAACTCTTCTGCAAAGGCCTACAGAGTGTTCAGTCTCAGGTCAATAGATGGACAGGACCTTGTGATGGTTCCCCTGCATCCCACATGACTTGATTGCTGACACTGCTGCTCATTTACATAAGCTTAAGAGTCCCCTTCTCTCCCAGCTGTCACCAGGGGGGAAAAAAGCAAAGCTGGGACAGTTGCTTGAATAGTGACCCCTGAAAAGCAGCAAAGACACCAGTGCGAGCATATCTGACCACAGACCTGAAAGGGAACCCTATATCCAAGCCAAATCCTTGCAGCCTTGCCAGAAAACCCAGTCTGAAAGAGTCCATAAGGAGTTTCTCTGCCCCCAACCTCCATCCATCCCCTCTGCCAAACTCAGAGTGGTTTTAAAGGCAACATAAGGGGGAAAAATGCCCAAGGATGCCAAGCCATTGAGGGCATCAACACTGCCAAAAGTCCCCTCTCAGAGGTGAGATGCAAGATAGTGCTGGGCACACTGCACACATGCACACACTGGCAAACACACACACATGCAGCAGCAGAAACAGGATCCCAACCACTCCTGACAGTCTGACCTGCAGGAAAATCCATTCCTAACCTCTGTCCTGGAAAGCAACTTAATTGAGCCTGCCAGACAGACACACTAAGGCAGCACCTGAGCAAGGTTTAACAGCACTAACCCCACCTGTGCGCTCCATACAGCAGCGTTTTTGTAGCCATGGCCAAACTGACACCGCAGAGAAAGGAAACATAAACCTTCCCCACCCTCTGCCCCCCATCCCAATGATCATACCAGACAAGCACTTCCAGCAGCCATATCACAGCAGCAAAATCCCTGGCATTTGTCACTTCCCCAGCTACCAACAGCACAGGTCAGCAGCTCCTCTCCACCCTGTTCAACCCCACGGCCATAGCCCCAAATCCAGTCATTTCATAAGGATTTGCCCTTTGCTTGCCCTCCAGGGATGCCCCCATGGAGCTTCACATGAAGGCACAATGGAGCAGGATGTGTAGCTCATGCTGCAGATGATGGTCATGTCAGAAGCAGAGACCAGCAGTACCCTTGGTACTGGTTTTTTTTTTTAATACACACACACATTTGATAAGAGGCTAACAACCTTTGCTTTTGAAGGCACCCTTCCAATCCTGCCTTGATCACACAGAGATGGAGCTTCTGCACTGCATTCTGCAGGTGCTGAGAAGCACAAGGTACTGCAGAAAACCCCAACAAGCAGGAATCCACACCAGGAGCCCACAGGCTGCAAGGACTGGGATAAATCTGCAAAGCCCCTGCTGACTGAGGTTGGCTTGGCCCAGAAACCACCCCCCTCCTGTGCCACCACAGCAGCACACACCTCCAGTTCAAGGCAAGAGAGGAGGCATTTTCTGACATCTCCTCATTGCAATTAGTCCCTGATACACTGGGCTGATTGCTCTTCAGGGCACACTGCGGTGCTTCAAACACCGAGGCCTGACAAGCTCCGGGAGAGAGAGTTTATTACAAAGTTACTGGGTTGATTTATGCAATTTGAGTTATGATTAGAGGACTTAAATAAATTTTCTATCAGTATAAGATATTTTTCAAACCACTATGTGATTTCTAGGAGCTTCAATATATGCACTTCAGACACAGATGAATAAACCAATAAGCTGCCTATACTAGATCATTATAAACAGCAATGTACCTCTGCATAACTGACAAGAAAATTCTACTTTCTAGGAGCAGTTTGAGGTTTTACAGATCTTGGACACCCTTCAAATCAGCTCTACATTATCCCATCTAATAATTTTTTTAGTATAACTAAGAAATGGTACTACATGATCTTGCAGATGCACCTGTACCACTTGATTTCTGAACCTGTCCATGGACTCAGAGGTTCTTGTAATGCTCTTGGCAACTACAGGAATTCACCTGCTTGCTTGAGTGTGCAGGACTGGGACTTCAATTTAATAAAAGATTAAACTTATTTTAAATCAGTGCCCCATTCTTTTAAAGATTCCTAACACTGTGTGTGCTTTTCATGAGTTTCCAGCTGTAGACACTTGTTCTCTTTGAGAAAAATGAATAAAAATTAGTTTCAACTTTTTTTTTTTTCATTAGGGGAAAAAAGCTGACCAAGCATGTGGCTTCTTTGCAGCACAGCCTGGAATTGCAGGCTTTTCCCAAAATCAGAGGTGGCCAGGGCTCAGCATAAGCCACCCGGGTGTGGGACATCCTCCTGGTGTGCCTTGCTGTCATGGGGCAGGGCAGGGCTCTAAACAGGGCTGTAGGCTGGCACCATGTCACACTGGGCACGGACACATGGGTTCTCCAAAAGCGGATCAGGCAGCAGAGATGCAGCCAGGTGGGACGTGGGTTGCTGGAAGGAAGCAAGCAAGCCCAGGACTAGAGGAGATGCCAGAACTGCAGCCTGGGGCACAGGTGCATTATTGGCACCTTGAGGGTGCTCAGGACTGCACCATCAAGGAAGGTGCTGCTCTTGGTGGGGACAAGAGTGAGGACACAGGAAAGCTCACCCAGCATTGTAGGTAGACCCCAGAAAGCCCAGCTGGTCTCCTCATACCCCAGCCAAGGCCACTGTGCCCACCCAGAAACAACCACAGGCAAGCACTGAGCTCCTTGTGAGACAGCATCCCCCTCAAATGATGCTTCCCCTCACTCCTTTGATGGCTGTGGATGCCCTGGCCCTGCATCAGCCACATCCACAGCCTGAAAACACTCCCAAGGCAGCAACAAGGGGAGATTTTGAAAGATAAAACATGAAACAGGTTGGCATAACCCCCTTTATAATAGGCACTGTCAGATTGATCCAGGCTTCACAAGGCAAACCCCTTAGATGTGGCAGATCAAAGCTGCTTCTTTGTCCCCCTGACTCTCCTCTGAGATATTCACTACCAGATCTCCTGGCAAGCCACGTGTGCATCTTCTGGTGCATGGAGGTGGCCAGTGTTTAGACACAGCTTTCCAGTGAGATCTGCAGGGAAGCTGCTTTTCCCCACCTTCCTGCTGCAGTCAGGGCCCAGGCTTTGCCAAGCAGGCACTGCCCCCTTGCCCAGCCCGCCTGGAGCAAGCACCCTGGCAGTGGGCAGCACCCCAGTGCCATGCCCAGACTCCATCCCTGCCTGCTTGGGAGAGGATCGTGGCACCAGACCTTCACTGACAGGCATGCACTGCAGCCCTTCTGAGGGAGCTCATATCCAGTGGCCATGCCATGAAACTATTTTGTTATTTAATGGAGAGAGGAATAACTGCTTTCAGTCCCCTGCAGGCAGCTGCCTCCTGCCTGAGGCTGCGTGCCTGCCCAGACCGCAGGGATGGGGCAGTGCTGGCCAGGGGAGAGCTGCTCAGAAGGTGTCCTTAAAAATATAAAGTGGAAGAGGGGCAAAAATGGGGCTCTTGGATTCTCTTTGCAGTGCTCTCAATTAAAAGTTTCTTTGCAGCTAGGGTGTTGAGAAAAGAATGTGCTTGAGGATTGCTTTCCACTGATAGAGAAGCTTACGTGTCAGAGTTAAAACACTGAGGGGTAAGCAAGATGAGGGTCAGCAGACCCCTTCCTTCTTTGAGATAATAACTCCTCAGTCACCAGCCCAAATCGAAGATCAGGAGCTCTGCAATAGCACACGGAAACAACTGACAATTTACATAGCAGTCCTCCAAGTGACAGGGACACAGAACCAGCAGCAACCCCCAGATCAATGAGATAAACACCTCCTATTAGCAGAGAGAAAATGCACAACAAGTTCTGCTTTAGAAACAATGGTAAAACATTGTTTTACCATTGTCCTCTGCAATAATTTTCAGGGAAATTATATATATATTTAGGGGTTTTTTTCTCTCTGGCCTTTTATTTTTTTCAAGCCACTGGTACTTTTCACACAGCTGCTGTTACCAAGAAGCAAAAGGTAACCATCAAGAGGGTTATGAAAACCAGTACTGGCAGAAAATATGCCTGATAATTGCCAGTCAACAAGGTCTAGCATTATTTCTGTTTCTCTTCTTTTCTAATTCTTCTGTTTCCACCCCACTCCACCCCCTGACTCCAGCCAACAGCTTCCAGTGATGTACAGAAGATGATGCATTTTGCTCAATTAAAGTACATCCTATTCCACGTCCCTTTTCAGGATGTTGCACATGCAATTGAAATGCAATAACAAGCATAAACAAAACAAGAAAAGACAATTTAGGAAACCTGAATCCAAGACCAAACTCTTGTTTTGGAAAAAACAAAACAAAACAATATCCCAAACCCAAGAAGACCCTAAACAGTGAGAAGGTTTTAGGAAAAGTTACGTATTTACAAGTCTCAGGCAGTTACCTCTCCAGGGAGGAGATTTTGTAACCCTCCCTCTTTCCCACCATCCTTCCCCATCATAACAGAACAAACTAACCAGGGCTAAATTTGAAATTCCTGAAATATTCACACTCCTTGTATCATTTACAGTAACATGTAAAGAGCTGCTGATTATCTGTGAGATACACATTCCCTGCTGCAATTGCTCGTGGACATGAACTACTGGACACACAGTTGTTCCCTTTCCACCACCACCACTGCCCAAAACACAGACCAAAATCAATTATTGCTACTTGTTGGGTAAACAGAGGCAGTTTCACATACATGGGCGCTGCACTCGGACATACACGTACCACCGGACATGCACACAGAAAGAACTTTCCTCTCTGGAAAGACAGAATTATTCCCATTACAGACATGTCTACCCTCAGCTTTTACTTCTGCCAGAGAGGAAACAGGTATGAAAGAGAACAGGAATGATGCAGGTACATGGGTGGGCACAAGTTTTCTATTAAAAGGACAGCAAAACGAGACAGACACAAGGTTAGCAGGTGTGCATGCGTCTCACCTACCTTTGCATGGAAAAGAAATCTCCGAGGGAGAAGTCTCCAAGTCAGAGAAGCAAAATAAAATAATAATGAAGATGCTTTGAAAAAATTCCCCCACCAAGATAAAAAAAGGACCCCCCCACCTCCCCCCCTTGCACACAGGCACACTCACACGCAGACACGCACACCTCGGTGCCCGGGGTGGGGAGAACAGGAGAAAAAAGATCAGGATCAGCTGAGTGATGGGGAGCAAAGAACCTGCCGGCGAGGAGCGGGGAGTTCTGTTAGATCCGTGCCTGCGAGGACTGAGCGTGTGCAGGAAGGAGATGGTTTAAAAGGAGAATACATGGTAAGAAATTGTGGCTGCTCAGGCTGGAGTCTGAAGCTCTAGAGTCAGAGCAAGCAAAAAGAGGTTAAAAAAAAGGACCTCTTCCTTCACAGGAGGGCTTGGGGGGGTTTTGCCTCTGTGTGTTTTTCCAGGCGAGTGGTGTTAAGAAGTGACAGAAGCTTCCTTCCAAAAAGACCAGAGAGAGGGTCAAAATAATTGCAGGACGCTGAGAGGTGATGGAGGTGTGGGTGGGGGCAAGGTAAGCTATTCCATGGTGGGGAAGTGAGGAGGAAAGGCTGGTTTGTGGTTTCTGTCTGTCTCGCTCTCTCTCTGCCTCATGGTACGTTCACCAATGGAGCGAACTGCACAGAGAGAGAGAGAATAACTGTACAGGCAGAGAGAGAGAAACACCGTCCTTACAGTGACACCAAATGTCTTTAGGGGAACCTACAATTAGAGGCACAGAATGCAGGAATTCTTACAACACAGGAGGAAAGGCAGAAATCTCCTTGCACAGCATCACACACCTGCATCCACAATGGGGTCTCAGGACAGCTGGTTTGCCCCTTCCTTCAGCCCACTCATCCTTCCTTTTTGGGTGGACACTGCCTTCACCATGCTTGCCTTTCCTTGAACTTTTAAGCATGTGTCCCTCCACAGATCAAGCAGGTTAGAGAATTATCACTTGGGAAGAGTTAAAAAAACAAACAACCCTCCCCCCAAAAGTCCTTCCTCAAAACCAATCCCTCCTCTCCGCCCCATCCTACTGGCAGATCTGTTACTGGAACTCAGGGGGTGGGAACAACTCTCTGCAAATTAGTTTCCCATGGCACTTTGTGAAGCCAGGGGAAATGAGGGGGATGGATAACGCGCAGGAATCCCACCTTCCAGTGGCTGGAACAGAGTACAGCCTCCCCAGCCTCATCCAATGGAGGCCCAGCACAGCCATCTGCCCCCACTGGTCCCATTCTGTGGCTGAGCCCTACCCCTCGTGAGCACAGGCCCCTCATTCTTGAAGCATCAACCTTCAGTTTTCCTAGCAGGAATCCCAAGTCCACCCTGGGAAAGAGAAACTACAGGAAGCCATCACACTCCTCAAGGCTTTTCATGGGTTCAGGCCAGTAAAATTCTGGCCAATAAAATTCCACATGTTACAAGACATGGAGATATTTTTGTTTCTACTATGGGCATATATTGTAAATAAGAAGCTAAAAAAAATGCCCAGCTGCCAGCTAGGGCATGACACAACAATGCAGCCCAGAAGTTCTTCTGCTTCCTTGCAGTGTTCCACAAAGCCTCTCCAAACCTTCCTCACCAAGACAATGTCCACTCCAGCTGTCACAGACTTTGCAGTGCATGGCTAGAATAGCTGGGTCAAGGTAATTGACACATCTAAACTACAAATGGCTGGGAAACCAAGCACTTTGATCATACTGAGAAACAGAACCCTTGGATGTTAACTCTCCGCAGGAAGGCAATGGAGCAAGCCCACCTTCTGGTAAAGTCAGGACCACTCTGGCTTTACCTTAAGGAAACTCACACATGTTCACCACCTAGGGTGAAAACCATCCTGTAAATCTCCTCTTCTCTGCAATTTATCTCCATGTGGCTTGGGTTTGCTATGCCAGGGACTTGAGGCAGAAGTCAAGGAGCTTCTAGCCACTTACATCACATAAGCCAGGCTCCTTGGAGCTTCAGCAACATGGTTGGCACCATCACTGTCTCTCATGAGGCCCCTAAAAGACTTTGGGACAAAGACAATGGTTGCTGTCCGCTTTTAACACAACACTTTTGTGTTTTTTAAAGTGTTTAATCTTGTTACCTCTCCTGAAAGGTAAACTCATCCCTTAGAGGATTCTCAGGCTGCTCCAGAAGTGCTAAAAAAGAAAAGAGAGCAGTCTTACAAACAACAGGAGCGTTGGTAGCATCGAATGTTACCCGATGAACAGCTTCCATGAAAAGCAGCTCTTCCCCAGACAAGTCCAGCCTGTCTTTTTTCACAGCTTCTGACCAGGCCTGCAGTTCCATGGTACCCACGCATCTTCCACAAGCTGGAAAGAGATTTTATTCCAGGATAGTAATTTTCTGTGGTAGTCAGACCTCTCCCTGCCCAGGGTCAGAGCCTGTTTGCATGGGAGCTGTGCAAGACACTATCTCTGGTCACCTTTGGCCCCAAAGATGGTTGTGCTTACTCTGAGGTCATTGTCCTGCATGAGCTGGAAGGCTCCCACCAGGAGCAGGGAGCCATCCACAACAGCAAGCCCTTGAAAGTGAAGGATTTTGGGACATACCAACCTCAGCTTCTCAGTATGATGGGGATGTGGTGCTGGGCACAACCACAGACCCACAGAAGAGTTTGGGGTGATACCAGAACTCTGTAAGTGTCCCAAAAGCTGGCTGAGGCAGGTGCCCAAACAGATCTCTAGAGAATCTCTCCAACTACTCAGGTGTCAGGCTGCTCCTTCCTTAACCAATTCTGGGCGGTGCCCTCAGAGGTTCCCTCCTCCCTAAGGGCCCCTCTCACACCACACAGTGACCATGCAGCGCTCACAGGCGCCCACATCCCACTCACACACACCCACCCACATGTGCCTTCCCCGCGCCTGCAGAGGAGGGGCTGGCTGACCTTCTACCCCTCTGCTAGCAGGGCCACTCTGTGCTGCCAAGGTTAATCTCCTTGGCTTCTTCCTCACCAGCTACAAGACACTCACCATTCCCTCTCCTCATAAAAATCATCTATTATTCCTTCCCAAGAAACAGAAGGGCTTCAATTCTGTCCCAGAAATGATGAATCTGAGCATTATATGATTTCAGATGCCTGTAATTCACCAACAAGCCCCTTCAGGGGGAACAGGGAAAAATGCGATTAAATTTATTCAAGCATGAATATCAAATGAGAAAAGGAGAATGAGGAGGGCAGGAGAGAGACGGTGAGGCAGGGTGGAGAAACAGGGCAGTAAGGAGAGGCAAAAGAAACAAAATGTTAAAGGGAGGTGAAGAGTACATGCAGAGGGGCACAGCAGGACAGAGGCACATAAACACACACTCAGGACAACCTGTGGGTCATCTCTCATGTCTTCATCCTAGGATCATATCTGTTTGCCTTCCAGCACATCCACAGCACAGGCAGAAAGAGACATTTGAACTCTCACTCAGACAAACCCTCCAAATGGATAAAAACATGCTACAAACCTGGAAGGAAGGGAGAGAGAAAGGGGCTGGGTGGGGAAATGGAGCTGTGTCATTCAACACATCACAGATTTGGAGCTGGTGAAAAGAGCAAGCCCAGGGCAGCCCATGCTCCAGAGCAGAGCCCCCTCATCCCCACAGCCCACCCCCCCATCCATGCATTCTGGGGGGGATTTCCATGGGCCTCCTGGTACATACAGCTCAGGCACCCCTCCAGAGCAGCAATTCCAAGCCTCCCTGAGCACGGCCCTCCTCTCCACCATCCACAAGGGAAGGGACTGAAGATGGTCTCCTTGTCCTGTAGCTTACAGGGCTCCATCTGCCACCCCCAGTGCACTTTCAGAGAGTTTTGTCATCGGTCCTGACACAGATGGGCTTTCTTGGAAGTGACCTGGGGGTAGATCACACCAGACGTGAGCACGGCACAAGCTGCTCCTACCATTGCATCCAGAGCATTTCCAAGAGTTCCCCTCTGTTCTTTCTGTGATTTTTGAGAGGAACAGAAAAGTCCACATTGTTCCTGTCACTACCTGAGCCAGCAGCACTGGCTGGTGAGTTAGTAAGGAAAGTATGTAATTCACTGTAGCTGCTTAAGAAGGTGGACCAGGGGAGAGGGGAAAAGCAGGAAAGGGGGAGTCATATCAAAGCAGAGACAGCTCAGTGAGATGCAGCCCTCCCCTCTGCAGGTTTGCAGGTGGCTGTGGGCTGAGCCCACCAGGCAGCAACCTACACTGGATTTAAAGGCATCTTCTAGCCAAGTCTCACAGGCACCATCGTGCCTCCTGCCAGGCTGAGCCAGCCCCAGCCCTTGCTGCAGATCCTGCTCCCCTGCATGGCACATGGGAGGCAAACACAGGGAATCCTGTTGCTGTGGCCACAGGAATGGCTGCACAGCCCATTCCATCCTCCAGCTCATCTGCACAGTGCACAAAACCCTTGGAGCTGGGTCCACTGCATGCCCAAATTAGCCATGGCTGCATGTTGTCCACGCTCATCCCTGGGCATGCAGCAAGGGAGGGGAGCAGTCAGACAGAAAGCAATATTTGCCACAGTGCTCCCAGGTAGGGCATCAGGTTCTGCATCTGTTGCTGTTGTGGGCTTATGTTTGCTGCTTCCAGGAGACAGTGCCCAGCTTTTCCCATATCCTTCAAAATAGAAAGAGAAAAATAAAACGAGAGAGAGAGTGTAAGCTCTGACGTGAACCTAACTTTAGATCCAAGGGCTGATGACTCACTCCACTGGGGGAGAAGTGGCTGAGCTGGCTGTAGGTTTCTGTTTATATACCTCACTGAGCTAAATATGTAGACTGAGAAGTTCTTCTGTTCTGGCCCAACAGCTTCAATCTGCATTTTATCCATCTTAATCTTAATGTTCCCTTCCCTACCAAATCTTTCTCTCTTTTTCCCCAGCATTGCCTTCCTAATCCCCTTGATGCTTGCTTTGTTGTAGGAAATTGAAGAAACACATGTCCCCACCTTCCACTCCGGTGTTTATGCTTAGACTGACAGGGGATTTCTGGAAATGATTCAGTGTTGTGACTCTTAAATACAGCTCCTCACACAGAACTGCCAATGCTTTCCAGACCTGGCCCAGCACTCCCAGCCACAGTGCTGGCAGTCACAGCCTCTGATGCCTCCTGATCTGCTGGTCCTGATAGCTACACAGCTCACAGGATGAGCACCAGTTCCCTCCCACTGCTCCAGCATGGAGCTCCACTCCTGACCCCACCCACGTGCACCAGGGCTGGCAAGGTGCTGTCTTCTCCAGCCCAATGCCCTGTGGCATGATGTCACTTTGCCATCATGCCTCAGGCCCTAGCTGTCACACCATCAGGTGCTCCAGGAGGAAAGGCTGACAGCCACTGCCAGCTATTGTCCACTTCTGAGACCAGAAAACAGATTTTTGTCATCAGCAAAAGGTAGGTCTGTGAGAGCTCCATAAATCATTTCACTTGCCAGAGCATGGCTGGCGCTCCCAGCACTGTCCCTCACACACTTATGGCACGATGGGGCCATGGTCACTCTCCTATTTGCCACGGTCACTCTCCCATTTGCCACTCATCACATTTCAGACATGGGCTGCAAACTGTCCATCAGCTGCACAGGAGGTCACTGTAACATCCTAAAGTTGGAATATCCTCATCCCTCCTCATCTGAAACAGCAAGGAAGGGGATGGTAAAAAAAGAAAAAAAGAGCTCAGAAAGAGGCAAGGAGGAAATTATAAATTAATTCCTCCAGTAGAGAAGAGAAACAAAGAGCGTGCAAGAGAAAAAGGAATCTCCGCCCCAAAGGACAGATCAACTATGGTGGCAGACAAGTTTCTAGATAAGAAACAAAGACCATTTACCAGAAGGTGGTTTTATGAAAACCAACAGTAGAGAAGAAAAGCATAATGATAGAGTGGGTATTTGACAGAGAGGTCTCCAAGGGATGAAATTCAATTTAACACAACAGCTCAATCCAGGAAAGGAAGATCACCTTTGCTGTTCAAGCAGATGCTGGGAAGAGGAGCTTTGTGTTCAAAAGCCCTCTATAAATCTTCTCTAGATGTAAGTCTGTGGGACCCAATGGTGAAACCTGGATCTGAGGTTCCCCACGGCATCCTTTGGGTTTGGACCTCGACTGTGGTACATCAGTTCCTAAGGGACAGTCTCATTACCTATTTGTCATCTCGCTCCAAACCCTCTCATCTTCAGGCAAGACATTAGAGTGGATTTCCCAGCAAGTATCAAAGCTGAGCCATTCTGATCTGCTTCACCCCACTGATCATCCAAAGGACAACATGGGGAGTCTTCTCCATGCAAGAAGCACCAGCACTTCATTTTGGAGAGCATAGACAATCTAACAAGTATGTCTGCAAAATGCCTCTTGCCGAAGGACAGGCTCTGTTTAGGCTGAGGTCAACAGCATCCAAGAGATCCAATACTCTCTTGGCTCAGCTGTGCTCCTTGGCTCTGTCAGGCAGCCCCTGTCTGCCCTCACACAGCCAGAGGGAGGCCAGAACAGGCAAGAGGTGCCCTCTGAGCAGCAGCTACTCCAGGAAGCAGAGAAAAAGGCAGCAAGGGCTAGGGAGCACCGAGGGCAGACTGCAGTCTCCTCTCAGGCATGTTCACTGCTCCTTAAAAAAAAAAAAAAGAGAGAGAAAATCTGTACCTCAGATAACAGAGTCCTTCTCATCACCCATCCATCCCTTTGGCTTAACTCTTTGAGGCTCTGTGCCATGTTCTGCACAGCTGCTTTGTCTCACCTGGCTTTGGAGCCAGGGCAAACATCTGCACTCTGCTGAGTGGCAGGGAGCAGCAAGGGGTTGGAAACCAAGAGGACTGCCGGGGCTAGTAAGAGTAAAGGAGGAAGATTTAGAAAGGCAAAATAAAAAGAAAGGCAATCTTGTGGTGCCACCTCATGATGGGTTTGCACAATGTAGCCTGGGCCAAGAAGCCCTGGGACCAAGGGCAGAAGTGGAAAAGTACTGAGGTGGAAGTCTATATGGTTTAAGATCAACAGAAAGTGAGAGCCATTCATGTTTGCTACAGCTCAGGAAAGGCATGACCTTGACTGAGACACTGCTTTTCCTGAGAGCAGCAAAAGCCCAGGGAAGGCAGTAGATAACTCCAGCACAAATGATAGAGAACACCTAAACCACTGATGGATTCAACCTTTTTCCATCATACTGTACCCTCTGGCAGAGAAGCTATGGACTAAAGGAACAAAACAATATAGGAATGAAAAGGAAAATGTGCTTTTTATTGTAGGACTCACCACTGCAGTGGAGGGGTAGCTGCAAAGATGCCTTTTGCTGAATCAAAAACATAAACTGGCACAACAAGAAAGGCTTGAGACTCACCTGCTCTCCCACATAAGTGAAAATTTATTTCATCCAGTGATCCTTATTCTGGGCTCTGGGGCAGGAAGAAACAAGATCAAATCCCCAGGACATAAGCTTGGAGGAACCTTTCCTGTTGGGGTGACTATCTCCTCAACACTCTCTCTTTCCAGCTCTATCTGAAGCACAGTGCATTACTGATTCTCCTTCATCAGAGGGAACATGCCCTTTCAGGTACTTGATGGTACCAGCAAGGAATTTTCCAGGTCTAGAGATTGCTGATATACTTTCTCTTCTATTGTTGAAGTATAAAACAAGGCATCTCCTCCAGCATATTTCAGCTGGAGAAATGTTACATAAGCATTTAGTTCTCATCTTAGGGACAAGGAAACTGAGGTCCAGAGAAAGAAGGTGATCCATTCAAGACCACCCAGCAGAGCAGATGTAAATTCAGGTCTGCCCAGTCCCTGCTCAGCACCCACAGAGCGGGCCATCCTCTACCAGCAGCCAGCTGGGAGAGCCCCTGATTACCAAATGTCACCTAACAGAAACCAAATCTGACATTCAAGGTGTGCACTGCCATGGGGAGGGTGAGGAAGGTGTTTCCTGCCAAACTTTCCTTTACACAGTTCTGTTTTTCCCTGTGATAGGCAGTTTAATTTTTCTGTGAAGGGAGGGTATGGGCAGAAATTCAGATCTTGGAGTAGATCAGCTAAACCAATGTGGCATACCCCGTGCTTCTAACTCTTCCCAAGTCCCACAGTCCTCTTGAATATATTTTCTAAATAAGAGAAGAAATAGGAGAGACAGAAAGATATAAATATTGAAGGCTAAATTTGAGCTACAGCAGCGCCTGAGGGAGAAGAAAAGAAAAAAAGAAAACAAACAAACAAAAAAGAATCAGAGAACAGTTTATCAGATGCAAGGTTAGGAAGGGACAGGGGTTATGGCTAATAATAAGCCAGTTTTGGAGTGGCCCTTATATACACCCAAGGGCTGCTCAGGAGGCCTGGGCAAGGTCAGCAGGGTTTATTTCCAGCTTGCAGCACAAGCCTGCCTGCCTCTGGTCACCCTATCCTGCCCTCTCTGATGTGCAGACTTTGAGCAGAAAAGCCTTCTTCCACTCTGAAACCCACTGGGACACGAGGTCAGGCCCAGCAATGTGCAGAGCAGGCTGGTGCTAGTGGGTTGGACAGGGAGGAAGGGACTCCAGCATTTTAAACTGTGAGATGAAGAGTAAGAAGAGTTCCATATGAAACAGCTCCCTGCAGTACACCAAGAAGACACCCACAAAATACTTTGCCTGCATGTGGACAGAAAAAATATGTAGCTTCTTGTCTCCACCAGTACCCCAGAGCCACCATTTCAAAGAGGAGATGCCTTGATGTCAACTAGACAGCAAGGCAAGGGCCCCAGACTGGCCACGAGCACTTCAGAAATGCTTAATCTCATCTGCAAATCAAGAGAGCACAACACCATCCTCCCCAGCTAAAAGGCTGCCACACAGCTCCAGGGAGAAGGCTGCTCATCTAAGACCCATGCCTGCTGATTGCCTGTCTATCAAGCTAACTAACTGGGGCTCTCCAAGCCAAATTACAGAGCTCTCAGCAGCCAGCTCTGAGGTGGGATAGAGCCCTTGTTAGCCAGAAAACTGCTGTGCCATAGCAGGCTCAGACTCTGCCTTCCATCCCCTTCCAGCCTCCCTGCTGTCATCTGTTCCTGGTGAGTCTCCTCATTTCCCTCCCCTGGCCACCATGGGTCTGAAAAGCAGCCAGGCAGAGAGTTCAGACACTGTGAAAGCCGCCAGGGTCAGGAGCCTGTCTGTGCCTAGACATGCCCTCCAGCACTCACATACCTGCCTACACCTGCTCACAAGCACTCACAGCCAGAACAAGGTCAGCCTGTGCCCACACAGGGACATCTTCACAGACATCACCAGTGGCAGGGTGTCTCAGGCAAGCACAGCCAGAGACAGGCAGGACTGCCTGCCCACGGGAAGCATCAGGCAGGGCTCAGGGCTGCCTGCATTTCCCTCCCAGCTCAGGCACAGACAGGCTGGGCACCTCTGTGTGAGTCACCTTCCCCCTCTGAGCAGAGGGCAATATCTCAATCATTTTGCTGAAGTGTGCTGGAGCCCAAGGCTGAAAGGCAGCCTGTAGGGTTATTGTGGGTCCTGAGCACACACTCACTGTTCTGCATGTGTCACTGCTGTGAGCTGAACCTTCAGCAGCCAGGGACACAGGCAGGGAGAGAGACAGAGAGGACAGGGGACACTTCAGCTGCGTGCAGCAGGAGCAGATGTGGTGAAGAGGGGCCGGCAGGTGGCTCCCAAAATACAAGTGCCAGCTAAGGCTCTCACAGCCACTGGGGTGAGATCCCAAGGCAGAAAGTAGCACAAGGAAAAGCAAGTAGGAAGGAAATAATCTCAAAGCTGGGAACTGCACCATCAGGGAGATGAGACCAAGGCTGAGTGTTGCAGTGTGATGCAGTTCCCTGTTTTAGCTGTCCCGGTCCTTTCCCAGGTGTGGCAATACCTTCCCCCTTCCCCTCTCCCTGCCTCCTGCTGAGAGCTGTCCATCAATCTCAGTAGGCCAGCAAGGCCATTGTCTGATTGGCGAAGTTCAAAAGATGCCTCTCAGCCCTGGGGACAATTGGCTTGTCTAGGTGTCATTGTCCCCGAGACTTCCCCCCTCCTACCTGGTTGGTGGCATACCTGCCCCTTCCCTCCCCCTGTCCCCGGGGTTTAAAAGGACACTGAGACCATGCGGTCGGCATTCTGTGGAGCTGTTACCAAGATTCAGAGATCTGTGACCCTGGAATAAAACTCTGGATTAACCCTCCGGCAGAATCCGTCTCCTTTTCCTCTTCACCTCACCTAAAGCCTTTCCATCAGAGGTAAAGCCTGAGTTCCTCCCTGCCTGGACTTGTTCCAAGAGCCAGCTGCAACATACAGCCAGCCAAAGGTGTCTCTGAGGTGAAACACCACAGCTGCTGCCTCTGGCCAAGCAGCGAGGGCCAGAAGAGCCCAGGCACGTTCCACACAGTAATACTGGGATTATTTTCCAATAGCTGAGGAGAAGACTTCAGCCATAGCAGGTAGGCAGAACCTACAGCCATAAGTACTGGAATACTGTGTTTGGGTCTGAGGCTCCCAGCAGAAGAATGACACAGACCCACTCCAGCAGGTCCAGAGGAGAGCCACAAAGATGATCCAAGGGCTGAAGCAGCCCCTCTGTGAGAAAAGGCTGAGAGAGTTGGAGTTGTTCAGTTGTTCAGCTTACAGCAAAAGGCTCCAGAGAGAACTTCCATCAACCTTCCAGTACTTAAAGATGTCCTGCAAAAAATGAGGAGGGACTCTTTACCATGGACTATAGTGATAGGACAAGGGGTAATGGCTTTAAACATAAGGAAGATAGATTTAGAGTAAATAATAGGAAGAATTTTTTTTCTGTGAGGGTGATGAGGCACTGAAACAGGTTGCTCAGAGAAGCTGTGAACACCCCATATCCCTGTGAGTGTTCAAGGCCAGGCTAGATGGGTCTCTCAGCAGCCTGGGCTAGTGGAAGGTCTCCCCTCCCAGAGAACTAGAGGATCTTTAAGGCCCTTCCAACACAAACCATTCTATAATTCTGTGATTCTGTAAGTGGGCAGAAAGAGGATGAAGGTAAAGAGAGGTGCTTGAATGTAATGAGATATCAGAGGAGAACGAGTTTCTGCGAGCCCATAGGACAGACAGGGGGAATAAAAAACTGTGGGGATAAAAAACTGTGGAACGATGAGATTGGCACAATCTTCCTATATCATTTTCATGTGCTGCTGTGCACCCTGGATAGAGGAAACAAAATCCTGACCATGCAGATATGTTGGCTGAGGGGACTTAAAGGTTGGTTTTGAAGGCAGCCACCCAGGGAAAGCTCATCTGTTTGCTGACTGCAGGCAGTAGAGTGGGTTTCCACTGCTGAGATGGTTTTCCAAGTAGCATGGGAGCTTGCACAGAGTGAATTGAAAGGTTCTCCGCCCCTTAGATCAACACTACAGACATGTTCAAAAGGAGACACATATACACATAAAATCAGTTCTCCTTTAGACACCTTTTTGGCTCACACCTAAGCCAAGATTTAGCTAGAATTAATTGCCTTAGTGAACAGCAATACACTCCAATCCAAGCCTTGTGAGGCAAATCTGATGAATGACTTTGGTTGTCTCAGAAAATGACATGCAGTCAAAGTGGTATTTTGAGGAGTGAAGGATAGCATGCCTCTCTGTAAGGACTTACAGTTCCACGGGTGATGGACAGGTTTTCTTCCATCATCTTGAGAGTGATGGGGGAGGAGAGCACAGGGCTCCTCCAAATAGCTGGGAGAATCATGCCACCATGAGCAGAGATGCAGAAAGCATGCCCTACCAGAAAGGTACTGAGCAAAAGGAAGCTGTTTAGACTACAGAAGATTGAGAAGGGGTGCAGTAACCATCCTCAGATGCACACAAGTTTGCTAAAAAAGGAGAAGATCTCTCAATTCTTAGTGTCCACAGTGGACAGAAGCCACAACGGGCTTACATTGCAGCACAGGGATTTAGTGGTGAGGAGGGCAATGCTCAGACTGCCTGAGGATCATCCTGCACTTCAGGGCTTTGAAACCAGGCCAGCCCAAACCTCTTGGGAATAATGCATGCATTGATCATCCTGGGATGAATATGAAGTCAATGACACCCTGAGGACGCAGCCAGGCCTGTCTTCTGTGGGTGTCTAATCCCAAATGGCCTGTGGCCACCACCACGATCAAGTGTTGCTATTGTGGTGCGTTTTGTGGAGAAACAGCAGCTGTTTCTCCCCTGGCCATTTCTTCCTGAGCAATACCCATTTATTTTGTCTTCCTGAGAGTCTCACAGAGCCCAGCATGTGTTTGCAACACTTTGTGAATAATAACACTCATATATCTCCAGCAAAATAAAAAACTGGGTCAGCTAAGGCATATGCCTGTGTACATGAGGAGCAGCCAATGCATCTGCCAATGAGCCCTACAGTGCTGCAAAACCCAACCCACCAGGCCCACAGGGGCTGCAAGGCAGTGTGCCTCCACAGGGGAAAGAGGGGAGAGATCATCTATAACTGGGAACACACAACCATTTTAGTGACATTTCACAGGTGAAATCATGAATAAATCAGGACCTGAGAGAGGGTTCTAACAAATTGCTCATACTAATATCCTGGCCACTGGAAGAGAGGGAGAGAATGTGCAATTACCCCAGCTCCAGAAGCTGCCTCCAGTGCCTCTGATTTGTGTGCATACATATCAGAAAGGGCCAGGTGCAATAAACCAGAGACAGGTACCTACCTACTGTAGTGTGCAGGAGGGCAGCTAAGGAGGAACGTTCAGAAGGAAAAAATGAGTCAGGGTAGTTGGGGAAGAGCAGAGACAAGACAAGAGCACATCACACTGCAATACAGAGACTTTTTTAACCCAGAGGAATTTAGAAAGAAACCAGAGGCCTGGCTCACAAGCTGGAGCAGGCTCCACACAAGTGGTCAGAAGGTCACAGCCCCTGAACCTATATGTTTCTCCAGTGGCTGCAGCCCATGCTGTAGATGCCAAAGTAACTGCACTGCATTAGAGAGAAGCTAAGCTTGGGATGCTTGTGAAGAGACCAAAATGAGGAATCTTTGCTCTGTCCCTCCCCAGTGAGCAGGACCTTCAGCCACCTCATGTACACTCGTGTGCCTGTGCACAGCTGTCCCTCTTGGGCAAAAATCCAGGCTGAATTCACACTCTCTGTTAGAGACAAAGATGTTTGCTGAAGCAAGGCAGCCAAAATGGAGAGAGAATAAACCTCAGCAATGGGAGTCACAGGTAGGAGCTGCCCAGTTGGCCATTTCTCCTCCCATATTTTACCAAGCCCTGGTGAGCAGCAGTGGGTTCCCTGAAAATGCTGTGCTGTGTGATCTCAGCATGACCCCACGTCCTGCACATTAAGGTACAGCCTGGAGAAGACAGAGAGCTGACTGATGTTACCCACTGCCCCTCAATCATCCCTGATCACCTCAGTGAAACTGGCTTAGGTCAGTCCCCTCCCCAAGACATGGATGGGAGACAGGAGAGGGCAATTGCCAATTTTAATGCATCCAGCAATAATCAGGATGGCAAGGATGTACAGAGCACAAAATCAGGCAGCAGGAGCACACAGGCAGGGAGCCGGAAATAATTACCATGATACTGTAACCAGAAAACACAAGGCCAAGCTATTTACCATACTAATTAGTGTTTATCTCTGTTTATGGCTGCACATGGCAGTGGAATTGGAGGCCTGATTGGAGGAATAAATGCTTAAAGGAACAAGCTCTGGATATTAGAATTAGACACCAGGTCAAGGGAAAGCTTCTGCTGAGCAGAGGACAGAGCTAAGCCATGCATCCTCTCTGCCTGTAGCGGAAAGTTGGAGCTGCTGAAAGGAAAACCCAGATGGTCCTTCCAGAGCACAGCTATGGGGAAGTGCCCAGAGACTGCTACATGCTATTTATCTGCTAATGCATCTCCATGTCTTCATTTCCCTCAGGTCTTTTTTCTGCTACACTGTTTCTCTTGGATGCTGCAACCAGATTAAAGATTTCCCTGAAGTGTTCCTTAATGTTCCTCCCTCTAAACTGAGTCTGTTTCAACAAAATAAGACACAATTTTCCCAATATTACTGCAGAGTTATTTTTCCAAGGCAGTTTTCCCGCATTTTCCCCCGTCCAACATATTTTGCTTTTTTATTTCTGAACAGATTCAGAGTAGAGGCACAGGAGAAAGGGAGGGATCTGCTGCAGTTTGCCTGGTTGCCACTGACAAAGGTGAGCACCAGGATGAAGATTCAGGAGTTTATAGCAGGACCCCTTGCTCCAAACCCTGGCCCACCACTGCCTTGTGTGTGACCTCTCACTGGGATGTTCTGCCCAGCAGCAGCCAGTCAGCCTCTGCTGCCTGTCCTCACCACTGCCTGCAACAAAGCTGCCTTGACAACAGCAAGAGGTAGCTGAAATACTTGCCTAACCATTTTTTAATTTGTTTAATACTTTAGGCTATGTCATAGGGAAATAAGTCTCTGGAGGTGCTGCTCATGCTAGGGAAAAGCCTGAGTGTTGAGGCACTGGGCACTGACGATCTTTCCAATCCTGGGTCCATCACTCCATCCTGCAGGGGCTGATTCACTCTTCCCTTGCACAGCTCATCGCCCACAGAGTCTCCCCCCCCCTCAGAAAAGCCCTGCAGCTGGTCTTGTCTCTGCCCCCTGCACTTCATTCTTCAGCTCAAGGATTAAAACAGTGCCTGCCTCTGTCCTGTGAAGCTCTCTCCCAAAATAAAATCAAAAAGCAGTGTTGGCCCCAATCTGTCCCTGTATCTTCCCTCCATGCTACATTACCAGGTGCTCTCAAGGAGCTTGGCATGTCCTATTTGCTTCCATCTAGGATGTGATATCTGAAAACCCCTGGGAGACAATGGCTTTCCAGTCTGGAGAATTTGCCTCCCCCTCTGCGTCAGATGTGTCAGAGCAGCATTTCATTTACCTTTTCCAGTGATTTTTTTTATCGGTCTAGTTATTAATGAGGAAGTTTAACCCACTCCTGGGCAAATCCCTGGAAGTCAAACAAGTTATGGTGAGGGGGAACAATCTCAAAGCGAGACAGACTCCAAGCAGGTGCTGACCCTTTGGTGCACGAAGAATGATCCCACCTCAGCTGATTCTGTCCCCTGCAAAGGCCTGTGGGCACCCTGCCTGCCCCCAGCATGGCTGGCTGTGCACTACAGCCAGGTCACTCTCCCTAGCTCTCCCTGAAGCAGCACCCTGCACTGCTGTGCTGAGAAGCCATGGCAACCATGGCCACCTCAACACAGCTTCTAAACACAGCCAGGGCCAAATCATTGGTGCCTATCTGGGAAAGGCATTTAATTTCCCAGATAAAAAATAACTCACAAAATCTATTTGAGTCTGTTTGTCTGATGTTCTTCTTTCCTTTATCCTCTTCCTCCAGGATAATGTCCTTACTTGCCCAGTACCCAGACTTTCACCCTTCTAACCCGTATTTTCCCCACCAAAGGATTCCACCGCACACCCTTCACAGTCCAGACATCTGAGAAATTGCCATCATGAAAGGAAAATAAACTTCTCAAGGGGAAAAAGTGACTACATCAAAACCTCACTCTCATCCTTCAAAGAGGGCTGCTGTAAGCTGCCCAAATTCCAGTGTTTCCAAACCTCCCCTCCTCCATGCTCTTGTCACTTTGACAGACACAGACACACCTGCAATGCCTCCTCCACACCACTGCCCTTCCGACCAGTGCTCCCATCATGCCAGAAGACAGCACAACTCTATCTGCATTTACATTCTGGCCACAGGTGAGGGGAACCCAGAGCTGCCCACAGAGTTTACCCTGGCTCTTGTACAGCTGCAGGAGGGAGCTGAGCAACTCCTCCATTGCCACCAGTCCGTACATAACACACCCTGACACACAGCAGCTGCTGGCCCATGGACCATGGCAGAAATTTGCACGCCCATATGTTGGCAGCTGAAGCAGTGCAGAGGCACACCTTGGCCTGTGGTGCAAGGGGCAGCTCAGCAGCTCTTCCAGAGCAACACCCTCCCTGGGTGCTCCTGGAGATTCCTGGTGTCAGCTGCTGCACCAGGGGCGAGTGCTCAGTGTCATTTGTCCCTAATCCTGGGTGCATCTCAGTACAGTTGGCTCAAGAGCCAACCTCTGCTGGGAGGCAACTTAGGGAGAAGAGGTAGAGAGAAAGAGAGGAGGGAGGGGGAAAGCAAGCAAAACAAAAAGAGAGCAATGTGAGTAGGAGCCCATAAAACAGAACAACACTGCTAGGCAGAGCAGCAGCTGAATTGGCTGTGACAGGCAGACCCTCTCTGCACCTGGGATTCAAACACAAGCTTATTTTCCTGGTTTCTTTGAGAGACAATGAGTCCTGACTACCTGTCACCATGTACCCAGGAGATGTCACCAGCAGAAAAGGGGCCCCAGGTGCTCCTGACCCACATGGCTGACACAGTTATGAAGGCTGAGGTCACAGGTTACATTTCTCAGAGGAGAGCAGTGAGGAGCTTAGAGGGAAAAGAAAAAAAAACAACTGAGCAACAGCAAAAAGCAGAGATCTAAACCAATGCACCTGTCATGACTCCTGGAGTTCCCAGAGGATCCAGGACAGCTTTGCCTCCTGCACAGCTCCTGTTCTGCACATCTGAGGGGCAGGGGAGCAGTTGAGCAATGTGTGCCTCCAGACAGACACACTTCATCCCCAAGTCCCAGCAGGTGCACAAGTGAAGACATTCCCTGTCTTTCCTCAGCTTGCTGAGGGGCCATGAAGGACATATTCCCAGAGAGGTAAGGTCAGGCTGTGCCAGGTCTCCTGACAAGCAAGCCACACTCTCAGCAGCCCATCAGGACAAGGGTATCAAAACCAGCTGTTCCTGTTCACCCATAAGGGACCAATAGAGGATCTCTTGAAGAAGACCAATTTCACCCTAGAGCATGGCTCCCCTTCCCAGGGCTGGCAGCTGGTGCACAACCCCAAAGTGAGGGGCCATCAGATGGCATTTTTAGCCTCCCTTCCTGGGAAGGAGCAGAGCAGCTCATGCCACATCTCCTGGTGAGACACCCAGCCACTCCTGTGCACTCTCACGTGTCCACACAAAGGTTCCCCCTATGACTCAGCACCTCCCCCTGCCTCCTCCTCCTCATCAAACCACCTGCACACCCTTCACTGCTGCAACAGGCCCAGTAGCTGCTTCCAATTAAAAGCTGCTGTTCTCACCAGTTTTTAATAAGAAAAAAAGTAATTGAAATTTAATTTAGTCAATGACCAAATGTCAGGGTGTGAAAACAAACCAGCATTGGCTCAGGTTCTATTAGGAATGAGCTTTGGGAGGGGATGGGGGAGCTGCCTGGGGTAGCTGAGGGGGATCTGTACAGGAGGTTTTGAATCAGGGTCTCTTGAATCACCACATCTGCCAACCATATTTCTTCCCTAGGCCACCCCCAGCATTACATGTGAAGCCTCCAGGCACCCTCCTTCAATAATCCCCGTACTCCAGTAAAAACTTCCCTTCCCATCCCATCCCCACAGCCTGCAAGCAGAGCCTCTTTCCTTCCTCTCCCCAGCTCTGCTGTGACTAGAGCCCCGTCAGAGCTGGCAGCCACAGGCCAATCAGCACAAACTGCTGGCTGGGAGAAAGGGAGAGAAACAGAGGAGTCTTGGGGGCCCGAGAACAAGACAGGACTCGTGAGTCATCCTCTGCATACCCACAGCCCCCGCCGGCTACCGCCGAGCTCCGAGCTCCGGGAAGATGCTGAATATTCGATGAAGGGGTTTTTTTTAGACCTGCTGAAAATGGCAAGGGAAACTCCACTGACAATTTTTAAAAAAAAATAAAAAAGGAAAGATCACAATCTCATCGCCACAGCCAGTCTTACACCTTCCCTGAGGATATGTTAGAACAGCCAGGGGTGTGAGAGGAAAGCAGCCCATGGCGATCTGTTTCTGGCAGGCAGAGGGAAGGGAGGATGAGGGAATGGCTGCCTGAGGGTGCAGTGTTGCCATCCCCACCGGTATGGATGTGTGCAGGTGCACAAGCAGCCCGGGTTTGCAGGAGAAGGGGCAGAGCACATGCTGAGGGAAAGCATCACCATTGCCTGGCTCTGACACCTCTGCCGGAGATCTCAGCATCTCTGCCCTGGCTGCCACTAGAAGACCTCCCTTGGGAAAGGCAAGGTTAAATATGATACTTTGCAATGCCAATCCCTACAGCAAGGACAAGGGGCACAGGCTGTTTTCACACAGTGTCACATGAATCACTACAGAAGTGTGGGGTGACAAGGGACTACATGGGGTCAGTTTGCTCTTCCTCAAATCAGTGAGGCAAAAACCACCTCTTGCTAATGTTAACAAAGTAGGCATTTACTCCTTAGCTTGGAAAGCTCCTTCACATCAGCTGACATAGAGTCAAATCTTCCCAGTCAGTATAACCTCAGCCCAGTAAGAGAGGGAGCTTCTGTTGCACCTGGGTGGGACTGTCAGAAGGAGATATGGCACAAACACTCCATTCTAAAGCGCAGTGCCTGGCTGGGGAGGTGGAGAAGAGGGTGGAAGTCAGGGATTGCAGGCAGGGATGCGGAAGCAGAGTTCTGGGCTGAAGCCCCTCAGCTCATCATCAGAAGAAACAGAGTGCCACCAGAATGGTGCCAGGGGAAGTACTCAGCACAGCTGAGGGAGGGGAGGATACTTCTGTGTGTGAAGGAGCAGGATGCAGAGATTTACAGAATGATAGAAATTTTCTCCCATTTTCCTCTGCCCTGTCATTTTCTCTTCTCACTTTTTCTTCTGGTCTCTGTCTCACCTTCTGTCTTTCCCTCTGTAATCACTTGTTGGCAAATCTTCTCCAAAATACAGTTATTTTGAATGTGTGTTCCTCTACACCCTTTACAATATTTTCTCTCCCATTCTCAGTTATCCTCCACACTGGCAAAGCTGATCAGTGGAATCATAATAATATTGAACATGGTGAAATGGTTTCTTTCACACAAAAACTAATTATTCAATGCTCTGCTTTCAGGTACCAACCACTTTCATGCTTTTCCTTGTCACTTCAGATGCAGAAACTCAAATATCAGCTTTTTTTATTCCCCTCTACCATCTTTTCCACTTGGAAGGGAAGGACATTCTCTATCATATATTTTTTATCTGCTCCTTGAGAAAGCCTGAGAAGTAAAATGGACTATTTTAGTCCTATCCCTCATTCCCAGTCAGATGCCACTCTTGGGAAAGCCAATCTCCTCAAGTTAATGGCTTGCCTAGTGTGGAAGTAGCAAGTGATATATTCCTTGTCCTCCTGACATCCAGACCTTTGCCCAGACCCCATCCCCATCACTTTTGTGCTCACTGCACAGACATAACTGCCCCAGTGCAGAAGCTGATGGTCCACAGTAGGGTCATGCTTTTTGCAGTAAAAGAAGCAGGCAGATTATTTCTGCTTGTGATTCATCCTAGGAGAGAGAACAGTGTGGGCTCCCCATTTCACTGTGCGTCACAGAGCCTGCCCCCAGTGGGAGCCCACAGAATGACTGGTGACAAAAGGCATCTCAGGCGGCCTCCAGTCCAAATCCCTGCTCAAAGCAGGGCTAAGTTCAAGGACACAGCAGGTAGCTCAGAACCTTGTTTGCTTGAGTTTTGAGTACCTCAAAGGAGGCAGACTCCAAAACACCTCTGGGTCACCATCTCACAATGGATTCACCCTCATGTTTATGGTTTTCCTTCATACAGAGCTGATATTTTGCAAGCTGCAACTTGTCTTTGCTGCCTATTGCCCTTGATGCTCACTTCTGGGAAGAGTCCAGCTCCATTTTCTCTACACACATCCCCCATTGCCTCATCAGTCAGGTCCCCCTTAAATTCCTTTCCTGCAGGCTAAACAAAGCCAGCACTCTCAGCATCTCCTTACATGTTATGTGCTACAACTCCTTAGCCATCTTCATGGCCCTCCACTGAAGCCACCCCAGTTTGCCACTCTCTGTCTCACAGTGGAGAGGCAGTACCTGAGTCTACCTCTCCTTGTTTGGGATCTCCCTAGGTTGAGCTAAACCTTGCTCTGAATATTTCCTCCTCATTTTACTGTTAAATGGATGATAACCAGCCTCAGGCTGTCCAAGTCCTTTATGTTCAATAGAAACTGCAGTTTGGATCACCAGGTTCATAAGACTATATCTAGATTTTGCTATCAGCAAATCAGATTCCCAGTGCACAGGAAAAATTGCCCTGACAAAACCAGGATGAGGTATCAGATGATTTTGTAAACCTCTTATCAGGGATGGGGAGCCAGAAAACAGACCTAGTCTTGTCTTTCCTGCCCAGCTGTCACTGCAGTTTGGCAATTAACTCACCATGCTTTATTTATCATCAAAATTTTCAGTCAACAGCCAAAAGAGAAAGGCACATTTTTCCTCTGTAAAATGTACTCAGCCTTGTCTCAATCTCTCTCAGCATTCACTTCTACCCAGCATCCTTAAACCCCTTCACTTGATTCTTAAACAGGAGGGAGACAAGCTTCAGGAGTTCCATCTGTGCTTGGTAAAGGGAGGAGGAAGACAGATTCACACCATCTTGACATAAAAACAAACAGAGAAAGGAGCAGGGCCCCAAGACAGCGGCGTGGAGAAGACTCTATTCCTCCTGCACCAAGGATGATTGACTTGGGGAACTCACTGCCGAAGGACACTGTCAGTGCAGGCAGCTTGAGTGGGTGTTTAACTGGAGGTAAGTGGGTTTAGAGGCAGAGATGGAATTTAAACCTTCCAGTAACTGTGGCAGCATCTAAGGGCTTCCAGGTGGGCATTTGTTAAATCATCAGGGATCTCTTCTTCCTTCTTTCCTGTGAGATACCTCAAAAGAAGCATCACATGTTGAGGGTCAAATGGGAAGGATTCTCTTCCTTCTGACAGACCTGTGCAATAGCTCTTCCACTTTGGTGGAAGTTACCTGGAGACCCACACACATTTGCCCCGTTAGAACAGCTCTGTGAAGAACTTCAGTGTTGCCTCAAATTACCTAGGGGGAAAGTGCCACCATTCCTGGGGAAGGCCACTGTATTTCAATTACATGGAGATATTTGAGAGTGATTTTCAGTGAGATGCACAGTCCCACCTATTCCAATTCCCCTCCCTCAAGCTCCTGTTGCCATGGCAATGGTACTGACAATTTCAACGCATAAACCCAAATTTGCATTTTAATGGAACATAATTAGAATGCTGAGATAAACGATTCTTCCTTGATAAAAGGTAACATAAACACCACATCTCACAAATATGCTCTACCAAAAATTATTGTACATACACACACGCACAGAGCCTATACATCACTGGGCTGTGGGAGCTGGGAAGTTGCTTTCAGTTCCTTCGTGCCTAGCTGGGAAATTTTAAATCCATCACAAAACCCCACAGTTTCCAGAACAAAATGTTAGAGTTACCAGATGTTTGCTGCAAACTGACAGTCACCTCTCCTGACTGCTGCCCTCCTATTCAGTCCTCCCAGGCCCAGTCAAGGTGAGCCCACATCTGCTGTCCCAACACTGGACCCTGAGATACTCTGTGTATGCTGACAGCTCCCAGGGGACAAAGAAAAACCACTCCCTCTCCAACTGTCCTAATAGTTATTTTCCTTTTGTTTTTAGCTAAATTTGTTGTGAGATGTGCTCTCACTTGGTTTTCTGCAATATGCCCAAGAGTGTATTCTCCAGCTCTAGGATCAGGAAAGGAGCACATTGGTAGCACTTATCTCACACTGTCAGCCAAGAGGCCAAATTGCTACAAGAGGTCAGAAGGAGATTTTAAAAAATAAATGTTGCCAAGACATCTTTCTTTACTTCAGCAAAAGGCAGGGAAAGGGAATGGAGGAAGAGGAGAAGCTATTCTGCACCAAATATGAAATCAGAAAATGAATTTCTCCTGCCCTTGAAACAAACTAAATTCCAAGCAGGCAGCTGGGAGGAGTGCATACAGACAGAAGAAAGAAAGAAAAAAACCTTAAAAATAAAAAAAGGAAAGAACAGGAAAAAAAAGCAAACACGTGAATCAGAAAAACTGCAAACTGCCTGGAAACTTCATTTTGCTTTTCAATTGGGAAGTGAAATGATGTGTACTTGGGTAGGGACAATTACACCTGGGAGAGTCCTAAAGTAGCAGCAGCCCAGACCAGCTTCTCCTGACCTGGCTGAGTCCTGCTGGGCCACCCAGCCTTCAGGGGACTTCAGGCAGCTCTGTGAACAAGGGAATGGCACAGGAGTCACCTCTGCCACGAGGCAGAGTCCATCTGCCTCATCTCACCTGCCTGGGCTGTGAAAGCAAAGCCACACGTCCTGCTGAGCAGCACTGACAGTGCACCACTGACACCGAGTTGCTATCTGCCAGTGCATCACATAAATGACACAGAAGTTGCTCCTCAGAACTCTGTGGCCTAGATCTGTCCATTTCTTCCTGCAGAGAGCTTTCCAAGGGGTCTGCTTCAAGTCCTGCACCTTCTATGAGCACTGGCTAACTAGCCATGTCCCCTCTATTAGATTTGTATGACTAGGGCCCAGAGGGTTCAAGCAGCTCACTGCTCCTGCTCCATCATCCCACACAGTATTCAGCCTGGTAGAACCCTCATTCCTCCTCCTAGAAAGTCTTTCTGTCCTACTTCTCTAGGCTGCACAAAAAAGAGCATGTTTGCCTCTCACCACTCCCACCACCCCAGCTAGCAACTCCATTTAATCTTTCTGCCCTCCTTCATTCACCAGAATCAAATATTAATTGGGCTGCTCTGTGATAAAGTGACTGTTAATGTGCCTTGGCACGGGAACAAGCAGAGCTGGATTCAGCCTCCAGTGCAGCATGCAGTTGAAAGAGCAGGGCAAGGTGAGCCCAGTTGATAAGTCTCTAGGGCTCCCCAGCAATGTGGTCAGCCACAAAGGCTGCAGGTCCTGCTGGTTTGGATCCAGTTGCTTTCCCATCCTCTCTAGCACTGACAGCTGTGTAAATGCACACACACACAGTCACCTACAGCCACCCAAACCATACACAGTGATCTGGCTGTACAACAGCAGCATGGCACACCGTGCCTGCCATGGCACTGCCTCCCTTTGTGCAAGTACTCCCAGGGAAGACACTCACGTGGGTGCTGACGTGTATATGGGGTGTGCTTTCATCCCAAAATAAATCATAGTGTTCCCAGTGAGACAGGGAGAGGCTGTACAGCAACACACAACCAGACCAAAACACTTCCCTGGAGCTGATGGCTTTCCACATGACCCTTGTTCAAACTGCAGTTGATTAACTTAAAAATAAACTAACTCTCCTAAACACCATCTGTGCCACTGATACAGTGGTTCATGGGACATTTATTAGTTACCTACTGTCCCTTAAGACACAGTTCACAGGTCCTGCTCAGTAGGGACTTCTCAAAGGTTGCCGACACAATCCTAGGGTCCAGTTTACAAAGTTTAAGGAACAGAAAACAGAGTAATGAATATGAGAAAGAAAAGAGATGGTCTTTCGATTTAGAGGAATTCAAGTGCTGTGTGTGAAGATCAAGAGATAAAAGGCCCTTGTTGCACTCATGCCCCACATTTTCAGCAACAGGGGCCCATGGCTCCAGCCACTTGGCTTCCTCAGCAAGAGGAAAGAGCAGCGCCTGGCAAGCCTCCCTCCACCACTCACCCCCACCATCTTTGGGGGCTGCCACAGTGCCTCCCAGCTCTGCCAGAGAGATCTGTCTGTGGCCCCCATGGCCACTCAGAGTACAAAGCTGTGCTGGGCCCAGGGCTACACAGGGGTGCTGGCAGATGGGACAATAAACAGCAGTCCAGAGCTGAGCACTAATTAGCAAGAGACTTGCTGCCCAGCCAGCATGGTGACCACAGGAGATGAGCACGACTCAGACAAAAGTCACCCTAACGCCCCGATGACTGTCACACAGGATGTGTGCTCCATGGCAGTGGTATGGATTTGCACAGGATGTGTGCTCCATCGCAGGAGTATGGATTTGCACCCCAAAGCCCCTGTGTAAATTGCTGGATCTGTTCCCAAAGCTTGTCAGGGATGGGTAAAACCTACAGCAATTCCCCGTCTGTCCTGAAAATGTCTTCCGTGCCCTCCCCCCTGCTTCTGGCAGGGCCTTCCTAAAACTCATCACTCAACTCAGCACACACCTCTCCTGGCCGCAGTGCTCGTGGCAGGCGAAACTCAGCCTCACAGTGACATCTAGTGAGGAGAGCCCTGGTGGCACCATGCACCCGTGCAAGGAATGGCAGCAGCCTCGTCTCCCGCTGGCATTTGTTCCCCGGACTTCAGGGGACAGAGGCAGAGCAGATGTGGCCTTGGCAAAGGCAGCCTGGCCCGCGGGGCTCTCATGTCACAGCCTATGGGTGCCTGCACCCAGCAGCGCCAGGGCTGCCCCTGCGCCCCAAGAGAGCGGGAGCGCCCCAAGTACCTACTTTAGTGCTTGTGCTTAAAGCTTTAGTGCTTTCTACACTGTGCAGAGAGGGGACATGGCTGAAAAAGAGAGAAGGGAGGAGAGGAGAGACCCAAACATATCATTTAGAGAGACTCAACTGCTAGGAGTCAAGAATAAGTAGTAAAAAGGTTGAACTGTCACCCTCCCCACAGCCTCAGAAAGTGCAGATCCTGTTTGGAGAAGCAAAAGCAGTAAAAAGAGACAGCAGTCAAGGAAGCAGGGAATAAGACAGGGAAAGACAAAATACAGCTATTAGAGAGAGAGAGCAAAGGAAGGAAAGGGGGGAAAAATGGAGAGAGAAAAAAATTACAAAAGCAGAGTGCAGAGAGAGAGAGGCCTGGCACTACATTGATGAATGCAGCATGCCAGCATCTGGACAGAATATCTTCCCTTGATCTGAGAAGCCTCACAAATTATTCCATGCAGTCCCAAGCAATTCTGAAAAAAAATCCCAGAAATTAGGATACCACAGTGTGTTCTGTGGCTGTAAACATCCAACCCTTCAAATCTGAAGGGAGTGGGGAACAGCAGGGGAGATGTCCAACCTTTAGCAGGTGAAGCAGGGACATGCATGACATAGCTGCCGCCATGGGAAGATCGGGCTGTGCCAGCAGAGGACAGAGCAGGCAGGAGCTGCAGCAGCAGGCAGTGCCACCCCAGCTCCCCTGGCTCTGCTCTGCACCAAGCTGCACAGACATCCTCTAACAAGGCCTGCCTAAGGCAGCAAAACCTGTGATGGCCCCAGCCTACCTCCTGTCTGTCTCCAAACCTTTAATAATTGATGACAAGCATAACTAGCTAAACTTTGCTGCATTCTGAGCCAGCTCTGGGGCTTGTAAACATTTTAAGGAGCGGAGAGGCTGGGAAGAAAACACAGAGCCTTCCACCTCATTGTCACTGCTTTGAAAGCAGCCATGTTCAGCAGCCACTGACATTCCCAATTTCACATCTACGCAGCATGAGGACATATAAGCTCTCAGCTCCAATACAATGTCTTCTCTGTGTATTTCTAAGCTCTTTACATGAGAAATCATTAATTCCGCTGTAACCAGGATGAAATACATCCCTCCTGGAAGAAACAAGATGTTATTTCATCAAAGTCCACAATATTTCCAGAACAGAGAACCACTACTGCCTTTTTACAATCCCCTAGTTAAAGAATGTTATACACTGAACCTTGCCCCAAAATCCTCATTTCAGTTTCTGTCCATTTTCTCTGTATTCAGTGGGGAACTTTCTTAGGGTGAATTTCTCAGATTCTGGCCAGTAAGATCTATATTTCTGACTAAAAAAAACAAAAGAAAGTCACAAAGCAGGAAACAAACAAGGTAAGGAAGGAATGAAGAGTAAATAGAAAGCCAAAAGTTCAACACAAGAAGGCCAGGTGTCAACCAGGGAGGTCAGTCTGCAATTTAAAAAGGAAAGATCAATTCTAGAAGCACAAAAAGGAAAAAAAAAAGATAGGCTGAAGTCCAGAGGCAAGAAAACAGAAAACTAAAGTCAGCAGGTAACAGTCCAGTGGCTTGAAGCTGATTTAAATGGAAAACAGAAGTCCTGCACACGTCACAGTGGAGACAGCCACAATACAGAGAGTATCACCATACAACTTCAGAAAGCTTCAACCCATTTGTCCATACAGAGTGACACCATACCACATCAGAAGGCTTCAGACACCTGCCCCTACAGAGTAACACCAGCTCACTCCACAAGACTGCACACAACCCTTCTTGGTTTTGTGGTGGCTTTTTGTTGTTGTGTGGGGTCTTTTTTTTTTTTTCTTTAGCCCAACCTTTTATACCCTCATGTCCATGCACTGCACCTGTGTGCCCTCTGTTCTCTTTGGTGGTTGATCCGTGCCCCTGGGCACTCCATGGTTCATTGCTGTCAATGCTGCTCACCTGCTGCTCACAGCTGCAGCCCATTGGGGATGAGGCTCAGCCACAGCCCCACTCCCAATCACTACAAACTGTACCTACACTGGTAAACTTGGAGGCTCAGATGCTGATGGAAGTCTCATCAAACTCACACTGACTGTAAGTTCCAAAATAACAAGAGAAGACACTCTGGAAGAGTCTGTAAAGACTTCCATGAAACAGCTCTAAACTTCTGATCCAGCAGTGCCAGTGACACAAAACCATAAAAATTAACAAGTCAGATCCCCAATAAGCAAGAGAGGGGTCTAAATCTCTCAAGTTCTCAGTAGTTCCCAGTGTGAACATGTGGCAGTAAGGGTTGTCCACAATTTACTCACTTTTCTACAATGCTTTTCATTCAGCCTGAAAATCTACAAAGCAAACTTGTACTCTGTCCAAGCCCTGCCTTTGCCCCTTCCTGTGTCTACCATCTGTTACACCTGTTCTCCAGCAGTTAGCAGTTCCACAGCTCCTGTATATTTTGCTCACTCGGGCCCATCCCTGCTCCTAAGGATCTTTAGCATCTTCTCCTAGGTTCTTAGGAAAAGAGAAAAGCAATTACAGCAGGATAGGTTTAGGTCTTTCAAACTGAGGGTAACAGAGGCAGTGAGGTCTGCCCTTTTCTCCCAGAGCCAATGCTGCAGGAATGAAGAAGGTGGGGAGGGTAGGAGGAAGACCCAGACACCATGTCTGTGGCCCACAGAAGGGACAGGGCAAAGTCAATCACTCTGAGGCCTAGGATCCTTCTACTCCTTCATCCTTTTGACATTTAAAAATAGCAGTGAGAAAGAGAGAGAAAAATTGTTCCCCTCCAGCTGCAGAACTGTTTTGCCTGCTCCACTCTAGGAGGTGTGCAAGACCAGCAGATGCTCTTCTGAAGAAAATTTTCCCTTCAGGGAAAAATAGAAAGTATGAGGGCACTGGACATTCAGGCATTTTTGTGAGGCTTCTAAAACCCATTTCTCTGGCCACAAAAACCTTGTGACACCAACTCTGCATTTTATATAAATTATTACTAGCAAAATGCTTTCTTCTGGTATTCTAAGCCCTGAAGAAGGGCTCGTTTGGTTTTTTTGGGTTTTTTCCAAACACAACGTTTTATGTACTTAAAAATATTTCCTCTATCTACAAAGTGGGCTCTTTGAGCTACTGATGCTTATTCTCCTTCTATTTGGAGCAAAAGAAAACAACAGGTAGAGGACAAGGATGTCGAGAGTTGCTTAATCTTTGTGCTTCCTTATCTCTTCTGTATAGGATGTCTCTTTCAGGGGCAGAGTTCATTTCTTGCTACAGCATCTTGTACAGTGGGAAGCTGATTTAATTTTAACCTGCTCCAGCATTATCCACAGACTTGTGCAAGGCAGAGCCAGATTCTTGGTGAACTGGAACAGGTCACTGAAAAGTGAATGGAAGAGGTACATGTCACACTGTTAAAGGACAAAGGTTCCTGTGCACTTGAGGTACAGTGATCCATGGCTCTTTGTAGGAACGGTGACCACAGCACAAACTGCTTCAAGTTGGCAAACACAGCTAAATATTAATGACAGCAGCACTGGGTATTGCTGTTCAAGAGAAAATACAGAGTATGGGAAGTGGTAAAACTGGACAGCTGCTTAAAGCAAAGCACAGTCCATAATCCACATATGAAGAAACATGCTGAGGTGAAAATCTGCTATAAATCAGCTTGAAAATCAGTCTGATTCATTTGGGAGACAATACAGATATATGTGTCAGTGTGGACTGTACCAAGTGTTCAGACATCAGGATCCCATTTCCCAAAATCATAAAACTGTGTTTTTTTAAAAAGCCCTAAACTAAATAAATGCTTGTGTTTGTTACATTTTGCTTCTAATGCTGCCCTTAGCTTCTGTCTTCTCACATCCTTCACAACATTCCTTCAGACTGAGACTCCTACATAACCCTCTGAATCCAGAAGCTGGAACATAAAGTAAGACCAAACAGACAGCTATTATGAACTGCTACAGACAGCAGTATGATTAGACATGAATATCAGGTACATCTTTGTTAGCATGTAACACAGAATAATAAGCTGGAACAAGCTAAATCAGATGTCTTCCAAAGCCCAGAATAATAGGGAAATAATAGTTGTTCCAAGATGAACCAGGAGCTTTGTCCGCATATTCAAGCAGAAAAAATTACCATTTTTCAATGCCATAAGAAAGCAAGCAGAAAGTGAACTGATAATATTCACATAAGGAAGTTACTTCAAACTCCAACTGATCTGTAGGCTGGGTTATTTAGTACTTGAAAAGCCAGCTACCCACTGAGGCATGAGATTTAAAGAAAGCTATAAAACATGAACATTAGAGTCAGGAAGCTTTCGAAGACATCTTAAATCTCAGAAAGAAAGGCATGCTCAATCTGAAATGCAGCACCTGTGGCTTTTGCCATCTAAACTCAGATTATTCAGGCTCTAAGATAGTGATTTATTTGGATGTTATACATTTAAATGAAGAACATTTGGCATTCATTCTGTCCCCAAAGTGCTTCAAAGAGCTAACTGAACTGATTTTTGAGGGATTTCAAAGCAATGAAATTTTAATTTTATTCATCTTGGATGAAATTTTAATTTGAATAGAGGCCTTAAAACAGTATAATGAAATACTGGATTTTTTTTTTGTACTGACATAGACAAAGTCTCATAACATTAAGTTTTTAATAGTACATACTAGTCTGGAAAAAGCTATTTGTAGGGTCTGCTCAGTTGCTTTCAACATTGACTGAGTAAAAGAAAGGCTTAGTTAAATGTATATATCATGATGACACAAGGAGCATATCACCACTGAGAGATTGATAAAGCCATGGAAGCTCCTGTAAAGAGAAATATGGCATTTCATATGCTGTGCTCAGCACAAAGCAGATTTATCAAAAAAAGGCAGTTGACTTAATCTAAGGTCAGCAGAGGATATTTTACAGTTTACAACATGGAGAAAACATTATGTGATCCAAATGCCTACATTCTACAGCTGTAGTAGAAGTAGCATATACTACACAGGCAAAACCCAGTTCATATTAAGAGATTATTTTACATTCCTAATATAAGCCAACAAATTTATCTTGTTTAGCAGTGCAGGGAACAGATATAGAGCATAATTCTCTATGAAGATCAAAGAGCAAAGGAAGACTCTGCACCTCTGTCTGCATGAGCATGGCAGGTGTTGGTTGTACCAGAGCCACCCAGCAGGAGCAGGACAGATGCTGAAATCACCATGTCTGGTAAGACCAAGCACAGGTGCCTCCAGAATGCAGTCAGGAGAAACACCAACAATCATGCCCTGAGAAAAGCTGCCAGATCTTGTTAAAAGGAGATGAAGAAATGTAATGTATTAATAATAGGTGTGTGATTTCACCAGGTGTTAAAAACTCCACAGCCTCTGTTAGACCATGATCTTTGGCAACAGATCCAAGCCGGGGGAATATGTCAAACCACAAAGTGTGTATCCATTTAACCTCTTGGTGAACTAACCAGTTTCAAGAGCCTGACCAGACTCTGAGGCAGGAGGCTGTGAATGCAGTTAAAGAAAGTGCCTTGCCTTCCCTCCTCAGCAAAGTGACCCCTGTATGCTCATTAAATTTTATTCTGCAGGTAATTGCTGACTAAAATCACAGCAAGTCTGCACCCAGCCTTGCTGGTCAAGGAGGAGTTACCTGCATTATGGGTCCTTGCTACTGAAGGTATTTAATAAGAAGGAACTCAGATTTTCTGAGACACCTACATAACTGAGAATGTTATTAATTGGCACAACAGAAATGGAAATGAGATGGTAATGGTTTACTTTTGAGGTAGAAAAGGGGATATGTGTTCCATGAACAGGATAATACATCAGTGCAGCTTCTATCACACTAATTTGTTAAACATGTTTTGCAGTGTTGGCAAAAAAGATGTTTTTCCATCAGATGCCTGCATAAGGCATTTGTGAGGTTGCACCATTCTGACACAAAGTATGTATAACAACGTATTACATGTTTAATCAGTAGAATAAGCTGTCTTGAATATACTGTGTGATATGAAACCATGAACAGCTTACACAGAACATGTAAATTGTATTTTAAGAGCTAAAAGAGAGTGTTTGACTGATGAAGTATTTTGAAAATACCTTCCCCATGGCATTGGCAGCTATCATTTATCTCACTCTGACCAAGATGAAGATAATGTGCATATACAAGCAGTAACAACTTTTCTGCTGACTATAATATTCTTTGTTGCTTTCTTCAATTTCAGCAATAGGCTATTAACTCGTGACTTGTTCAGCTTGTTCACAAAGCTACAACAACCTCTTTGTAACTTTGTGAGCTTTCACACAAGTGGAAGGACAAATCTGGCAGGGAATAAGAGCTGAAGAGGTTCAATTTTTCACCAGCTACTAACAGAAGACAAGAAAATGAAGTGTTCTGTGTTACATATCCAGTGACTGTTCCTCCAAATCCATTTTAAAAAATATAGCTCATTGAAGGGAAAACTAGGAGTGAGAAGTGACATGCTAAACAAGCAGCAAATGGTTAATGTTCCCCAGCTCTGAAGCCAGGAATAGGCACCACGTAAGTCCTGTCCACAAAAACGAATTAGCAGCACTAGTGGAAGCTGACACAGGATGCTGATATCCATCCAGGGAGGGATTCAGAAGAGAAGGAACAATAAAAGACAGGCATTGAGGTGACATCTGCAGGGGCTGGAGAACAATTTCCAGAGAATGACTGTCTTTTAATACACAGAGGTTTAACTGTTATTGGTCCCTGTTACAGATCATTACTATGAGAAACAATGAGAGCCATTTGTATTCCCTTCTCCCTGCAGGACATGTCTGAGGGAGAATAAACTGCTTTCCTCCTCCAGTGTCAGCTTGTTACTGGCAGCACTGGCTATAATTGAATAAGCTTTATTCAAATGATAGCTAAATTTAGCAGATATTAGCATGAAGTCTCTAGAGGGGTGAAAACTGGAGAAGAAAGCTTAAAACAAATAGACTAAAGTAACCCCAAATAATATATGCAATATATGGCACAGTCAACCTCTCGGCCTGATGAGTCTAGCACAGTTAAATCTGGATTTTGGGGCCTTGCTGAGACAAAACATGACACCATCCCCTTTCTTCCCAGCCTGTGATGACCCCTGAGATGGCAGGACCCCTTGTGTTCACAAAATCAGATTCATTACCTGGTGTGCAACCAGCCAATAATTACACGCTTAGGAGAGACTTGATTATTTATTTCAGAGTTGTGTGAGCCCAGGTGCTCGGTGACATTCCCCAAACCAAGCACATCCAGCAGACTTTCCACACCATCATTTACATGCAGAACTTCAGGGTTTGTAACTTTCCAATTAGAGCCCCTGTGTTGTGATGAGTTAGCAGGAGTAATTACATAACCCCAGTTAATTTCTGTGCAGGCTCAGGGGAAGGGCCTTCACCTGGCATGGGGTCTGTTCGACCTTTCGGCGTGACTTTTAGTATTATAGAGGACATAGATTGGCCTTGAGTATTTTGCCAAGTTAGCAATATATACATAGGCATACATCAACATCTTGATTTACTACATCCTTAAAAGTTGTTAGTTCCAGGATATCCTTGAGTATGGGATACTAACTGCTATCTGATCTACTGATACAGATCATCCTGACCAACTACGTCCTCAAAGTTTGTTAGTTCCTGGATGTCCTTGACTAAGGGATGCTGGCTGCTGCCTGTTACACCAATTAAGTCTTTTTCCTTGCTGATTAGCATGAAAAGTATTCAAAGATCTTGCATCAATGAACTTCCTGACTTAAGATAATCTGGATATTCACATAATTTAGCCGCAGTCCCTGCCAAGTCAGAGTCACCTAGAGCAGATGACACAGAAACATATCCAGATGATTTTGAATGTCTCCAGAGAAGGAGACTCCCGGTACAGCCTGTCCAGTGCTCTGCTGCCCTAACCGCGGAGAAGTTCTGCCTCGTTTTGAGGTGAAAATTCCTATGTTTTAGCTTGTGAAAAACGCCAATCACTTGTTTTTAAAATTTTAAAAGTTTAATAGTAATAAAATGGTTATAAAAATAGTAATACAATTAGAGTAATAATAATTTGGACAAATTGAATTAGGACAATATGAGACAATAGAGACAAAGAGTTATGGATGTCCAGGTACCTTTTTCTGGGCAGCACAAACCCGAAAAAGGACACCCGCTAGCAGAGGATTAACCCTTCAAAACAATAGCCTGTTGCATATTCATACACTTCATACATGATGCATAAATTCCATTCAAACACAGGATTCTATCTGGTCTGTGTCAACTTCTTCCTCTTAATCCTAAGAGCGCCTTCGAGGTGGGAAGAAGTTCGTTTCTTCCGATAAGAGGGCAATAAATTCTTTTTCTCTGAAAGATTTAGGTGCCCTGTGGCTGCTATCTGGTGCGAGTGCCTCATTCCTTTCTTAAAAAAA
>NW_005054334.1:3789331-3800802 GCF_000277835.1 Geospiza fortis | reverse complement strand
GACTCCAGCGAGGCCGGGCCGGCCCCAGGGCGGCGGGCGCGGCGAGGCGGAAGAAGAGGGCCCCGGAGCCCGGCAGGAACAAAGCCACGGTGAAGGGCAGAGTCGTGAAGTCGGCGATAGGTGAGTCCCGACCCCTCCTCAGCCCTCGCACCGGGGACCTTTGTGGTGTTCCGTAGCCACGCTGCCGGTTGCTGTATCCATCCCATCCCGTCCCATTCTCCTGCGTGCCCTCTTGGTGTCGCCCTATTTTGTGTCGCTCACTTCAAACATAGCCTGGTTTGTGTGTGCACCCCTATCCCTGTAGCGGTGTCTTTCCTCCCGAGGCTTTGCTGATCCTCCTCTGTGTCTCCTTGTGAGCTGCCTGGATGAGCAGCTGATGTGTTTTGTCACTTTCTGCTTTGCCCCAGAGGAGTACCATAAGAAGAAGCCTGTGAATCACTTGAGAGAAAACCTGCAGTACATGTTGAAGGGACGACTTGTTGCAGACAAAGCCGTCACAGAACAAGTAAGACTGTAATTTTTTTGGGGATGGGGGTCTGTTTCCACAGAGGAACACAGGTGAATGGGAATCATCCCTGGATCTTCCAGATTTATACCTTACACAGAAGAGTCAGGTTAAGTTTCTGTCTGCAGATGGCCTTGAGGAATTTCTGTGTGCACTGGCAAAATAACTTAGTGAGATTTAAACTGATGTTGAAATGTTGCTAACATCCCTATGATGTTCTCTGATACTAGTGAAAATCATAGAATCAGATAATGGTTTGGGTGGGAAGGGACCTTAAAAAATCATCCAGTTCATCATTCACCCTGCCACAGGCCACCCACTACATCAGGTTCCTCAAAGTATCCTGACAGTTGTTGGCTTTTCTTAATTACCAAAAATACTTCATAGTTTCAGCTGGCAGAGGTGCCCTGTGTAGACCTTCTCATTACTGTTGATCAAACTGGCCTTCTCCATAGTTGGAGGCTGATTAACGAGGAAGCAGATGTGCTGCTGGCTCATCTAATAGGAATTACTCAGCTTCCTAAATGGTGTTTCTCATAACTTGAGAATTTCTTGAATGGTCTTCCCCAAAAGGTAGTCTCATGCCAGGATTTGAAGAGAATAATAGATGACAGTGCTAGAATCTTGGGCTGTTTTTAGGAGATATAGGCTTTTAACTTATATAAACTAAGAAAGTGGTTTAGGCCAGTGTTCCTCAGGCTGGAGATTGTGACAGGAGGTGACAGTGTATTAGAAAATGCTGAGGGAATTCCACCAACTTGTTGGTTTTTTGGTTTGTGTCCTGGAGAGACAGGAGAAAAAAGAAGGTAATAGTTTCAGAAAATTCTGAATTGAAATCCATGTTCTTATCTCTGTGACAATTACTAGAAAATAGTTTTCATATTTGACTCCAAATAACAAGTTGGTATCTGCTGTTGTCCCAGTGACCTGCTTTGGTTAACATCAGTGGTTTGCCTCTCACTTTTCTTTGGAGGCACTCTGGAAAATAGCAGGGTTCTTGTAGAACAGCAGGGGTGCTGCAGGTGAGCTTGAAAATCCCTGTTTTGTGGTTTGGTGTGGATAACAATGACAGTTGTTTTTTCCATTTCTGTATTGTCTGAAGGTTCTTGCTCAGAACAGAGGCAGGAAGTCCAAAGATCAGCCTCCAGAGAAGACAGAAAAGAAGAAGCCTGAAGGCACTGTGTTTACTGAGGAAGATTTCCGTAAATTTGAGAGGGAATACTTTGGGATCCCATAAACATCGTGACAGGGATTCTTGCAGTCTTTCTGCAGCTTCTCCAGTCTGGCTCTCAGGCCTGGCCATTTCCTTGGCGTGTTTGAGATGGCACATGGGGGATGTGCCTCTGTGTGGGACTTGCAGAGCAGCTCTGCCTAGATGCAGAGCTCGTTACTGGCTAGCTAAAGCCACAGAGGTGCTCTTGACTCTGAGGCGTGTTCTCCTTGTAATTATCTTCCTGCAGCCAACATGTCTTGCATTCTTGATGTAGAAGGGTGGACCAAGCCAAATAAAAATCTTTTTCCCCTTCCTCAGGATATAAGGCTCCTGCTACCTGTGTTATTTGGCAGGGAGTGTTGAAAGTGCTGTATCTGAATGGAGAAATGTTTTCAAC
Organism: Geospiza fortis; assembly: GCF_000277835.1. Lineage (NCBI taxonomy): Eukaryota > Metazoa > Chordata > Aves > Passeriformes > Thraupidae > Geospiza > Geospiza fortis. The sequence continues at coordinate 3,798,687 of NW_005054334.1, read as the reverse complement.
CAGCATTAAGAAAGGAAGGATGCTTTGAAAGACTGTTAAACTTGAGTAACCCTGCAGTTTGGGTTGTGATTACAGCCCCTGTCAGGTCTGTCAGTCATTGCAAAAAGTTTTTGTATGTTGTTTGATTAAATAATTGTTGCAGACACTGTCTCTCTTTGCCTTTGTAGTAGTGATTATTATGACAGGTGATGAAGATGAGCCGTGTCATTGCTGTGATCCAAGCATTCCTCTTTAGGATGACTCAGTAGTGTGAATGGCCTCTCCAATTCATGTTAACACATGTATTAAATCATCTCTCTGACATGCTTAGGTCTTCAGAGAGTGCAGCTTGGAATGGAGATGACTCCTCTATTTTGGCTACTCACAATCTTCCCTTTCTCCAAGGAGGAGCTCTCACACGGAGAAAGTGTCCTTTGAATGTTTATAGCTGAGTGTCCCACCAAGATGTAGCCGTGCCATCAGGGCACCACTGCTGAGTGTTGCCAGGTCCTGTAGCCAGGAGGTTTTATGACCCAGATGTTAGTCATGGCATCAGATTAAAATCTGAGGATGAGCATGTGTTGCTGGGTTGAAGGGAAGTTGTATTCTCTCAGACTCCCACTAAGTTCCCAGCTGTAACAAACAGACGGCCCTGCAGGTGGGAGTGTTGTTCCACAAACTTCCTCACTAGACCACTCTAAATGTGCTTCTTGGGTGGCTCTGCCACTGCCTTATCCTGCCCCTTACCTAAAAAGATGGAAAATGTGTTCTCTTTGTATTCCCTTGGAGGAAAAAAAAAAAAAACAGCTAAGGAGAAGGACTAATGCCAAGCTTTGGTTAAGCTCAGGAGTTGATTACAAGGGGCCTGTCTGACCTGAGCAGCAGCTGCTTGATGCCAGCACAGGCAGGAAATCACTTATCCTTTCCCTGCCCTCTGATTATAGTTCCTGGTGCTGTCATATTAACTCTATACCTCCTCTGTTGAGGTCTTTTCCTGTTGTGTGCATAGGAGGAAAGGTCACTTGGATATATGAGTTCCAGACAGGGGGAATAAATAGTGAATGTACTGAAGTGTGTGTACTGGAAATTGGGTAATAGCACGTGGGAGAGGATGTCTTGTAATAGGATCAGATTCAACAATCTGCAGCCAGAAGTAGTTAAGTATAGAACAGTTCAAAGAACAGTTCCCTTTTTTTAGTTTGTTCTTACTTCCAAAAATTAAAAAATGTGGGGAAAAAAGCTTCTTAAAAGAATGGAAGCACTATTGTTTGAAAAAATAGTTGAGCAAAATATGTATTCAGCACATGTCTCCCTAAAACTTCTGCACTGTGTGCCTGCTGCAGTGCATGTGAGCTGGCCTAACACAAGCAGCTCTGTGTGGAGCTGTCATGAGGATAATTAACTGTGTGAAAAAGCTGGCTGTGCCACAACTTGACTGAAGGAGGTAGATTTCTGGGCTGTTACTTTGTTTTAAGCCTTCATCTTCAGTATTTGGCATTTCCTATGACCCTACAGAAGTCCTTCATGTCCTTTCCTGCTCCTCCTCCACCCATTCCTCCTACACACTGTTGTTTCTGTGGTTGTTCAGCTCCTGGGCCCTTCTCCTGCCGGCTGAGGGAAGCAAAGCCATCCTTCCTCGCTCCAGAAAAGAGCAGGAGGGTAATGTGGTTCAGTCTCTTTGTGCAAAACCCAGCCTGTTTGTTTGCAAATGTAAGCAACAGGAAAGTTCTTCTTTCAAACTAATGAGGAACTTTAAAGTGGGGCCCAGAGCAGTTCTCCATGGGAATAATAATACCCAGATCAGTTGAGTTTCAAAATTGGGTGGCAGCTCTTATTGCTGGCTGGAAAGACCATTAAGGCCAACACAAGTAATCAACATACTTCTTGAGGCATTATGTTGTCAAGGAGAGTAAAGCTACCTGACAGACTGAATTTTGCCATTTGAAACTAAACTTGATTGTAGAGTCAGCAGTATCCTTAAATAAATTAAATTTGATTTTGTGGGAGGAAGAAAAGGAAGCAGAAGTGAATGGTGGCTGATAGAGATACCATCTGCAAGGGCAAACATCTGATATGTTGCAGCCTTGACTTTTCCCCCTCTCTGGCAGGGTATGAGCTCCTAGGAAAGAAGAACAATGCCACCTGAATACTGGGTAGGTAAGGACAGGTAGTACCCCGTGAAAGGAATGTCTTCAAAGGAGAGGGAAGAACAGGTCTATTCTTCCTGTTGCACAAGCCTGGTGTTAAGCTGAATCCAGGCACCTGCTCATACTCCCAGCTGTCTCTCTAGCCATGCCCAGAGGATGCCAGCTGTGCTGGGACCCCAGGAGGTGGCTACCTTGGAGCAACCACCTGTAAGTGTTTGAGGCCAGACAGGATGGGGCTTCAAGCAACCTGCTCTAGAGGAAGGTGTTCCTGGCAGGGGGGTTGGAATGAGATGATCTCTAAGGTCCCTTCCAACCCAAACGATTCTATGATTCGTTATCTTTGCTCTTTGCAGCCACATTTCTCCTCCTGATGGAAGAGACAAGAAGGGGTTAAGGAAGCAGCAGCTGCTGTGGCTGCTTTTCCTAGATGGCCTCCAACCTGTTTCCCACGCTGGAAGCTGAGGGCTGCAGGCCACAGCAACCTTTGGACCTGCTGGACAGCATTTCTGTCCCGCACATCTGCGAGCGGCGGTGCGGGGACGTGTCCCACTGCTGCCGGGCCAACGCCGCGTGCTCGCTGAGCTCATCAGGCTGCTGGCTCCCTTCCCAGCTCTGCGACACCAGCTGAGCATCCTGCAGCAGAAAATACAGGCAGCTGAGCTAGGGAATGGTGAGGGTGCCATCTTACAGGGCATCTCCACCCACACGCAGCAGGGAGTCGAATGGGCAGCAGTAGCAGCAGCTTTAATATGAATGCAAATAAAAGCTCTGGAGTGTTATTAGTGTGGTAGAACCTTTCCAGGGAAACTGTTTAGAATAGTTCCCAGATGCTCAGCCTTGAGCTAGCTTAGTGTGAATAAGATTCATCAAGCCTCTTAATGGCCTATTGCTCCCTTGTTATGTGAATGGAAAGCAAAAAAAGGAAATTTGTTCCAGTGGGTACAAACTAATGTAAACCCATACAGCCTCTGCTGTATCAGCAAGTCTTCACTATGTGTGTGTCAGAGAGGGGAGGACTGCAAATGTAAACCAACATGTTTGTTCAGGACATCACCTTCTTGCCTCTGAAATGACATAGCAGTAACAAACCTGGCTGCCAATGAACTTGCTCAGGCAAAGGAGATTGAAAACACTGAAAAAGCTATAGGGGAAAATCAAGGGGGAGGGGGAGAGTCCTAAAAACCTTAGCCAATCTTACCCTCTGGTGTTTTTTTCCGTGACTGCCTTACATTTCAGTCTTGTTGATGATCAACACAGCATGAGCACCTACAGCACTTACAGGCTCCTGAAAGCTTCAGGAAGGAGACTGGTTAATGTTAAAAAGGGTACACAGCAGCAGAGCCCTGAATAACTCAGAAAAGTTACAGTGAAAGGAAGTTCCTCATTTTAAGACATAAAGACCCATCAATTCAAGTCAAAATGAGGAGTGTGAAAGGCAGACTGCCTATTGTCTGCTTACAGCTCAAAATGTGCAACTCCAGCCAAGGCAGGCTGAAGGGTTGGTAGGTTGGAGAGGGATTAAAGGTTTGCATGTCTATCTGTAGTTATGTTAAATAGGATTAACAGAGCCAACCACTAACTGGTGGGGGTGGGGGACACAAAAAGCATGAAGGTTGATCTGCAGCTGTCTAGAGGGTTACACACACCTTTTTCAGAAGAATAAACTGTTGGCAGGACTAAGCAGTAACACAGCCAAGCTGGTCTGTCCTGAGCTGCAGTGTTTGCATGCCAGCAAGATCATTTATCTCCTTTAATGGGAGGCAAAGACCAGGGCTCTTTCTCCACCTGCCTGCACACTGCAATGGAGATGCAGAGGAGTTTCAGGACTAGGAGATTCTCTGCCCTATATAAATGAAGCTGACACATCTGCTGCACCTGGAACTCCTTCCAGCCATTCCTTAAAAGGGTGTGTGCCTGCAAAAGAGAGGAAGACAGCAGCTGAAGGAGAAGTGAGAGGTGACTGGCCATCACTTGGAGAGCATGCATCTCTGTAATAGGGAAACCGGAGCTTGTGGGTGCAGCCAGCTTCCTTCATTCAGTGACTTCATTCACTTCTGACACTGCATGACTGCACTGAAAATAATGCAAAGACTGTATAGCTGGGATACCTGAGCAGCCAAAATAGTATTGCCTAGGTCAGGGGACTGAATTCCTCTGTTAATTCACAGGGCCTGAAGCATTTCAATGAGAAAGTCAGCAAAGGTGAGCACTTCTGGCCCAGCAAGGGATGGTCACGTTAAGAACCCAAGATGGCCTTTGCACTGGAAATGAAGTGTAACAAGAGTTTATGTGCAGCACTGCATGGGAAGGCTGTGAATATAGCAGGACAGAGGAAGGTAGGATATCTCAGAAGCTATTTGGACCATACTGAGAAAAAAATTAGTATGCACAAGATGGAAATTATGCCTATAGGAAGGACAATAGAGATCCTGTTTGGGGTTTTTTTTGTTGTTATTGTTGGTTTTTTTTTTCCCTGAAGGCCTAAGTCTATGGGAAGATTAAAAAAGCTGGTGTTCTTCTGGCCAAAAAACTATAGATTTCCTACCCCCCAAAAAAGGCTATGAATGGACTATCACTGTGTGAAACTGCATCAGAGTAAGCCACATTTTCTTTGTATAGTCCAGCTTGGGAGCACTGGAGGAGTACTAATCTCCCAAAGGACAGCCTGTCCTTGCAGCTATTTCTGGGCTTTCTGCCAGGGCAAAAGCTATTTGAAAGATTTTATCATCATTCTTTCTTCATTCCCCAACACTGCAGCTGTGGATTTATTTTTGTAAGCTTGCTGCAAAGGTGCATCTGATTCTCCACACGCATGTGAAGAAGTTGTCTGCAGTGATGGTTTCCCCTTTTCCTTTTGAAAGGAGGGCATGCACCTGGGTCCCTCTAAAGGCAGGGTGAAGAGGAAGGTAGTTATAAATATTATGATGACAGCAGAAACAAGCTTGTGAGAAGGGGCTTTGCGAGCAGTGAACTGTGAGAGGTTGGCTGGTTATGTGGGGAAATGTTGGACTCCTGTTTACCACAAAGCACAAAATTGGCTGAGGGATTGGAGCCTGAGGGTCATGCACGCTGTGCGTGTGAAGTCTACCTCACTGCCCTTAATTCAGAGGAAAAATAAGTGAGACAGAAATCTCATCAGCTGTGCCAGTTTCAGATTCAAACAGCTTTTATATAACACAGATTGGGGGAGTTCTGCTGTTTCCAAGGATGTAGAACTAGGCTCCTCCAGGGGTAAAGCCTGCATTTCATGCACTACAATCTAATTTTGGACATGGTATCATGCTCTATCCAAGATGCAAGGAATCAGTTGAAGAGCATTTGTTCTGTGAGGCTGTGAGAAAAAGGAGAGGGCTCCTGCAATTTGCAAAGTATAAAATCAGTTACTAGGCAGGAGGCTAGCAGACGTCTTACCCTTGTGGGCTGGAGCTTGTGACGGTGTCCTGGGTGTTCCTTGGCTCCTGCTGCAGGCTGGACAAGCTGCTGGGCTGCAGAGCCAAGTGGCGTGATGCTTGCTGTGCCTAACTGAAGCCTGGAGGAAAAGTCTAGATAAAAAATGCAGAGGAAGAGTCAGCCCTGATCTCCAGCCCTTGTAAAATCTTAACTAAGTTACTAAGTATGGAAACACAGCGTCATTTCAGCAGGCGTTGCAGGAGATTGCCATATGGGCTGCCTCTGCAAAGCCACAAGCTCAGAGCCTCAGCAAGCCCTGACAGTGCTGACTGCTCTTAAGGGCAGGCTTCTGACTCTCCAGCAAGGAGTCCTGTGAAGCACACACAAGGCTGCAGAGAGCAAAGCAGCATGGATGCATCATGCATTCCTCCTCACCTGTTACAGCTCTGATCTTCCTTCCCTGGAGTGAGTGTCATTTGGTAAATTGGACCTGCATACCCTCTGCAGGGCTGTAGAAACCAGAATCATGAACTTACTGGCCAGCTCATCTGCCTGCAGAGCATGAACGCGGAGAAAAATTGGTTTTAGCCACAAGTGGCGCACTGACAGTCCTGCCAGGGTATTTATCCCCTCCCCACCCCACAGACAAGGGTGGGGAGGGGATAAATGTGCTGCCAATTTTTTCAGGCTTCAGGAGAACTGAGTACGGGTAGCAGAACACAGGAGATGCTCCCTCAGCCCTGGCTGCTGCCAGCTGTAAGCAGAAGTTGCTATAACTCTAAGGGAAGAGGAGGTGGTTGCCCTGTGGGGGGAAAGGGGGAATCAGTGTGAGGAGGAAAGGGGGGTTTTACCCTGCACAGGGAACCCACCAGCTGGTAGACTCACAGTCACTTTTCTGTGGCTCAACCGAGACCAAGCACAATTGACACCTCAGGTGCAATTTTGATCAAAACCTTGGGGCTTTTCTGCCTCTAATTACCCCCATCCCCTAACCTGGCTGATACAGCTCATTTGAAGGACACCTATTACATTGGTCTACCTGCTAAACCACAACAGCGTCCCTGGTCCCTGCTTGCAGCCTCCAGTTTGCAGTGCATCCCATTCATATAGTACCTGGTCACCAGTGCCCTCATCCAGGAGGCTAGAGACTACTCAAATTGTCTCATGATACCAAGGGGAGGGTCTTAGTTATCCACCCCCTCCAGTGGCACAAGCCCTACCTCCTCCTGATGGGGAGCCTTCTTGTAATTTACGTAGCACCCAGGCACAGCTGTAAGCACAGACAGGTGCCACTGAGGGCCTGGGCCACTCAGCCCTCCACGGCAGCAACCAGCTCCTGCTGCCAGCAGCACCATCCATTGGCTGGAGCAGCCTCGGCACACCAGGGCCCCCAGCTGTTATCCCACCTCACCTAAGGGCTTGGGCAAGGAGCAGGGATGGACTGCAGCCCTAACCTGAGGGCTTAAGGAGCTCAAAAGTCAGAGACCATGACCCCCAGCAGGCTGCAACTGGAAAAACCATTCTCCAAGGTTCCCTTAAGGAGCTTTACCCTCCCCACCCCAGCACGGCCTGGAGCCCTGATGTCACTGCACTGCATGTGTGTGCCAGCCAGGCTCAGATGGCCAGCACCTGAGCCCAGCAGCTGAGGAAGGCACACTAGTCGCATGTCCATATGCCAAAGGGATTAAGCAGTGTTAAATGCGCTATCAGTGGCCAAAAAAAAAAAAAAATTGAGCATAGATGAAGTAGTTTAAAAATGGCACATCCCAAATCCTTAACACTCAACACCCCCACACAAACACAGGTGCTCCAGCACATCAGTACCTTCCCTGCACAGCTGAGGCAGGACTAGAGCTGAACTAGTTTTATGGATCAACTCGGCTATAGCCTCGGTCAAGGCAAATTTATCTTTAAAAATTTGACTGATCAGGGGCTGGCTGCAGACTTTCACGCCGATACAGGAACACAACCCATCAGTAATCCCATCCACCTGGCCCAGTTCGCATCAGTTTGACACTACCAAGCAACAGCCCCTGCTCCAGTTTGGGCACTAGGGAGACCCACAGGCATTTGGGTTAACAGCAACCCAAGGGTAGTTAACATTGGTGCTTGCTCTGGACTCATCTCCTAGCAAGCTTTCTTGAACCAGTGCTCACAACTTTATTCCGTCCCTGGACCCTCTTCTTCCCTTCAGAGAAATACCCACGTCTGACAATAAGCACCTCCCACCACACGGTACTACTGATCTTGCATCTTTCATGAACTCTCTAATCTCACTTGTTTTAATGGGTTTATGAATTTGCTGAAAACCCAGAGGCACCTCAGTGTGACGCCCTTACTTTAGAATACATGTGAATTGTGGAGGGGCCAGGTCAACTGAGACACTTTACACACGCTCCAGTTCCAAGCACTCTGTGCACTTGCACTGCATCCACACCCAGAAGAAGCAGCACAAGTGACACACTGCACTCACCAGACACACAATAGCTTCTTGTGCTTGTACTTACAACCAGGTGTGGTTCAAGTCATGCCAGTTTTACAGGTACCACTCATCACACACCATCATTGCACATTTACTACAAAATTATTTATTAGACAGCAATACACAGCTTTAGCAGGAAGCTTATATACATGCACACAACACTGCTGACTACCCTACTCGGGGACTCTAGCTCTTTTGCCCTTGGCCTTGCGGACCTCTTCTATCAGATCTTTTAAGTACTGAATTTCCTTACTAAGGGAATCTGCTTTCTCCTTCAGGGCCTGGTTCTTCTGCTCCAACTCTCTGCACTCCCCAGACAGTGCCTCCTGCTCTGCCCTCTTTTTCTGCCGGTAACGTGTGGCAGCAGTTTTATTCTGCTCCATCTTTTTTAGTTTCTTATCAATTTTCTTTTCTCCTTTCACCTTTGCTGACACTACCTTCTCTGCAGGGTGATCGTATGGTTTGGACCGCACAGAGCCACAAGGGGCATCTGCAGGGAACTGGTTGCCATTGGGGGATCCAAGTGAATTGGTGGGGCTGTGTTGGGGGGTTCCCAGGTAGGAGTCTGGGCTCATGCATATTCCACTATCATCTGAGTGGTTCTCATCCTCTTTCTCAGACTTGGTGATCACCACCACCACAGTGGGGTACTCCCGCTTTCTTTCTCCTTCCAGAACATCCACTTCACTTCCTAGTTCTAAACTAAATGAGTGGTCAGAAGTGGAGGTCAGGGACCCTGGGGAGAGGGGAAAAGACCAAAGGGAAGCCAAGGGGGCCATTGGATCTGCTCCAACAGGGAATTCAGGGAGATGGGTGATTATGTTATTCATCAGTGGAAGTTCTTTGTTGTGAAATTCCTGGATGGTAGCATTAAATAGATCACACGTGTCTTCCAACGTGGCCATCAGCTCGTCTGGTGAGACGGTGGCTTCCAGATGTTCCATACCTAACAGGGCATCAAAATCAAATTCCTTCAGATCCATCTTCTCCACCATCCACTCCATGCCAGAGAAGGCATCCTCTGCACAATACAGAAAGTAAATTACCACTTCAGTAAACCATCACACAGTGCAACTCAAGGTCATGAAAACAATCTACCAGTCTGTCATCTCAGCATCTTTCCTCTCTCATGTATTATAGCACAAAAAGGAAACCATCAGGAAAAAAATACTCTTTCATTAAGCTCCTAAAAACTGCAGGGTACAACACAACCAGCTCTTGTGACATTCCAACCCTCTCATTTAAATACCAGAAGAATTCAGGGACATTGACAACACACAACCATTCTTTCTTACTGTTACCTCTGCCAAGAAACAGAAACAGCTGGTGTGTTAAGGCCAGCACAAGAGGCACTATAC
>NW_005054334.1:3787947-3789290 GCF_000277835.1 Geospiza fortis | reverse complement strand
GCCCAGGTAACACACATAAGATTGCCTTTAGATTTAAGAAAACCTAGCAACTTCAACTGGAATGTTGTCGTACTATGTAATTGTTGCCCTTTACGAAAATAAGTAATACCTTACCCTGACTGCTATCTATGGTGTTGCCTAAACTGTCCACAGCAAGCCAATTGGAGGAGACTGCCTTAGCCTTGTCGCTGGAGAACCCATGCGAACCGAGGGGCTCGGCCACCTCCAGGTAGTCATCTAGGAGTCCCAGACTTTCCTCAGCCACCGAACACGGCTGGCTGAAGGGGGATATTGAATCCCCCAACAGCATCTCGTTGTTCAAGAAGCTCATTTTCGTCAGCTTTTAATGCTTTAACGTCGAAGGATGTAGACAAGTAGAAGGTTTTTTCGTCGACTACAGCAATGCTGCTGTGCGATGCCGTGAAAAACCTGCGAAAAGAACTTGCACCCATCAGTATTTGGTTCGACCAACATAGTAGCCTTTTCTACCAGGGGCACCTCAGGGAGCACGGCGGAACTTCACAGATTATCTCACTCCTTTATTTCTGCGCTGCTGCGCGCCCCCCGCCTCCCTCGGGGCCGGCCCCGCCCACCCGCCGCCATTTCGCGGTGCCACCGCCATTTTGTGTCCTGCCACGTTTCCACCGCGGCTCCAGCGCCTCACAGGGCTGCGCGCCCCATGGCCAGGGCAAACTTAACGCTACATTACTACAATACTTAACATTACTACTGGAGCCAGATGAGTAACAACCCCCGTTCATCTATCTGCGATTCCAGCACGTGGTCCTTAGACTCAAAACCCTACGACCTCTAATGCCCCATTTTCCCTTACATACAGCAGCACTTTCCCTCGCGACAGCCGCGAAACCCTCCCTAGGAAAGTCCCTTATTCCCATAAAAATCCCAGAAAATAAATATTATGTAATAAGATGTCAGATTTTTTCGAAAGCAAGGTTTCTCGAACGATAGAAAACGTAGACGCTCCTCGTAAATTCTTTCGAAATGGCATTTCCTGCTATTTCTGACACTCGCCGCACCCGAGGGGACTGAGCTCAAATCTTCCCACCTCGCACCCATTTTAGCGTACTAGGTAATTAATGCATTAATTCAGTATACCTAGGTATTTCCCCCCGCTCCCCGTGAGACACCAACTAACACCACATGCGCAATAAACCCACCCCAAAAGCCCACTTCAAGAGGGTAAGAAGGCGCCTATCAACACACAAGAGAGGGAGCAGCCGTCCCTCAGACACGATACTCACGCCATGGTTGCAGATGCCGGGGGGGTGCTGAGGCCGCCGCCGCTGCTGCTGCCCCCTGTGCACCGGCCGCAGGCGACGCCG
>NW_005054334.1:3786612-3787478 GCF_000277835.1 Geospiza fortis | reverse complement strand
CATGGGCTACGGGAGAGTCGTTTACGTGCCCCGTGAGCTGTCATTGGCCAGGGCTCGGAGGAGACCAATGCTGGGGGGAAGGGGAGAGGGGGAGAAGGAACAGCTGGGCGGGAAAATGGCGGCCGGACGGGGTGGGGGAAATAAGGATGATGCTAGGAGCGGGTCGAGAATGAGCGGCCGGGCAGGGAAATCGCGCCCGCTAAGGGCAGCCCTGCGTTTCCCCTGACATGCCCCTCTCGAAGCAGAGTGTGCTCTCCACTTCGATTTCCAACGGCTCCTTTTGTTGGCAACACAAAGCCCCGCTGAGGTCAGGCGGGAGCTGCGGCCCAGGCTGAGGCGCTGGCATGGCGCCCCCGAGGCGTCGGCAGCCCGCCATGGCATCCTGCTCCCTTAGATAACGCCTTGCCTTCCCTCCCTGCCTTGCTTCCCTGCCTGCCCTACACATGGAGCGCGTAGATTACGGGCTCTCCGGGGCTGTTTGTTAGTGTGCGTGCAGGAGGGCGTCTGCCGCAGCCTCACAGCGGCCATGGCGCCGCACCGACCCGAGAGGCTTTTGAGAAGCCCGGCTGCAGAGCCGCGCTGCCGGGCAGCCGATAGTATCAGTCAAACTAGTGCCTTCAACACATGCAAGGGTTGAAAATAAGTTGGTTATTCCACTGCTGAGGAATAAAAATGTCGTCTCCTACCATGCAGTTTCATGCTGATGTAGTTGCTTCTCTGTTCTCTGTGCAGACATCACTCGACTGGGGTGAGCATTAATTGATCACCTATAGAGCCTCGTGGCTACAAAGGGCAGTGTCACCTTGGGGAGCTTTCAAAGTGCGGTTTTGCATTTTATCTGATCTAAGTCAACCTGCTTCTAGGAA
>NW_005054334.1:3768200-3786602 GCF_000277835.1 Geospiza fortis | reverse complement strand
CCCCACCCAGTTCCTGCTTAAACAGTTCCACCATCTGGCCTGGCCCCCACTGAGACAGCTCGCAGCAAGAAACTCACAGGGGTCAACAGTTTTCCACAGGCTTCAGTTCCTTCATCATCCTTTCAGTCGGGTCACACAGGCACTGGACAGCTCCGGTGAGCTGGAAGTTTCAATACCTGCGCCATTCCTCACTGTGTCAGAGTTACCCAGCTTCAAAAGGTTGATTTTCCACTTTGCCAGCACCATCAGCTCTGAGAGCTGCAGTGGGACTTTGCTTGTTCAAACATCCTCATCCTGCAGCTCAGCTTGCTCCCAGCTACTTCTGTAAAAGGCTCCACTATTTTCCATTTAAGGCCTCGGTAGTATTTGCGTAAAGCCGTACCCTTCACCTTGTTTGCTCAGGTCTAACTGCCTGGAATGTCTTAAAAAACTGGTTGATGAGTTCAAGGACAGAGTGTGACCCAATTTTTACTTTTAGCAGTCTGGTCTTAGCACTGTCACTACAAAGCGGAGTATGTCACTGTATGGCATCTGTAATGTGAACACTGGCTGCTGAATTAAAAAGGGCAATTTTCCCTACATGTTGGTTTGTCGCTCTTTTTTTTTTGTTGGCTTTCTTTCTTTCTTTCTTTCTTTCTTTGCAAACACAGAGTTTGAAATGACTCATTAAAATAGAGGCAGAGAAAAATGCCATCCAATGCTAACAAACACCAGTGTAGCAGTAGAGCAGTCTGAGATAACTGTTCTGATAAATACACTATGGAGGAGGCAGATCTTGCCTCCAAGGAAAATTGAGAGGATGCAGCAGCTTTTAAAGAAGCCGAGTGGGTGATTGGCTGTGTGGATGGGTGGACAGCACTCCCACGTCCTCACTGGCTAAGAGAGAGCTCTCACATCCCCTGCCCTGCCTGCCTTCCTCTCCTTTGAGTGAAAAGGGCGATTGTATGACCATAATAGCAGCTAAACAAACAGAAATGCACCCAATATTTATACAACCAATCCTTCATCCTGAAAAGATAATTATAGATTTCTCTGAAAGGACTCTGGGAATGTGTGCGCAAGAATCACGTAAGCAAAAATGAAGTATGCAATGAGGAACTTAACCCAGATCTGCCTGTTTCCCAGCTGCCTGCTTTCCCTTTTGTGTGTGAACTGAGGTGGAAATTCATCTGTATTATGACTTCCAGACAGATTTTCTGTAACGATCTCCAATCCAGAAAGTGAAATCAAGTAACCAGAAGCCAGCCATTTAGAGAAAATAATATTTTCCCCTGTTTACTGCAGGACTGCAGAGTAACTGTTGTTAAATAATTTCATGACCTACAGCACCAATTCCTTCATAAATAATCTTTCTTCTTTTGCAGATATTATGTCAGAGATATCTCCACTGTTTCTAGATTTTTAAACCAAGGTAGGAGACACTTCTTTTTTAAACACAAATAATTTTTGAGAATTTTTGTACAAAAGAAATTACCAGTATTTTCTAAGCACAGGACTACTAGCTACTCTTTACTAACTCAAAAGTGTCTAAAAAAGAATTTCTTTCCAATATTACATAATATATTTGTTGCTCAGAGACTGAGCAGCTCTGAAGAAAATTTAATTTCCAGCACAAAAAGGTGGCTTCTGAGGGAGCACCAATTTGTGTGCATGGTGAGTGAAGTCCTGCTGTCATGTTAACAGTTTTATCACCATGGATGTTATTTTCCTGCCCTGGGAACCTCAGCAAGGGGAACTCCTGGGATAAGCAAGATCCATCCTGACACAGAAACAAGGGGCCAGCTGCAGGAGAGAGGAGCTGCTGTTCCAGAGCAGGAGAGAGGCCAAGGGCCTGGCTGGGAAGCAATGAAGTGCCCTGATAAATCCAGCACTGCAGAGAGCCACCTCCAGCCAAACAGCATCACCAGGAGGTGGAAAGCTAATACTCCTCATTCACCCTCCTCCTTCCTTAGGATGGAAGGTCAATATATGGGCTTTAATAACCTCTCTGGTTTTTGATGGTTGTTGTTGTTGTTTTGTTTTTAAAGTAAACATTGCAAAGAAAAAAAGGTTTTGTTCCGCCAGCAAGAATACAGGAGACAGATATGCTGAATGCTGTTAGTAAGCAGACCAAAGACAGAGAGGACGTAAATGTTTCCATAGTAACATCCCTCACACAGTCTAGACTGGCTCCATGGGATGCTCTCAGGGACTGTCAGTGGCAGGGAAGCTGCTGGGCCTCTCTAGCAGGGGAGCAGGGGTGCTGGGAGGAGTGGGAATGGCTGGGGCCAGGAGGGGAACCAGCAAAACTAACAGTGACACAGATGTCTGCTCTTCTCTGGAGTGCAGCCAGGGGGAAGGTGGGCTGACGCTGCACTGGGAGAGTGCATGATGGCCATGGTGGCACTGGGCAGGCAGCTTTGTGCCCCCACTGAGCCTCAGTGCCCTGGAGAAGGAGCAGATGGGCTTTCTGCTGGCCCTGGGCTCTGCTGGGCTGGCTGCGGGCGCTGCCTGCTTTGCAGAAGGGTGAATGTGAGGGCCAGCCCCAAGGGGATTCTTGTCAGCGATAACTTGAGTCCTTTGAACCTTCCATCAGGAGGGACAGGAAGCCTTACCCTGCACTTCAATGAACGAAGCATTTCCAGAGACTAGCAGGAATTTTTCCTGGAGACAGAGTGCTGAGGAAAACACAAGAGAGGAATGAGGCCAAGCAGAGAGACATTTTGAGCAATTTTGAGGGAGAATTACCTACAACCTCTATGGCACAGACTAATTCACAGTGCTTGCTTGCTTCTTTCCTCATGTGGTACAAACAGCTATCTGAAAGATCTTTTCTGCCAGATTCTCACTGTAAGCTCTTTAGGGATTGCTTTATAGATCTTCCATTTTAAAACCAAATCAAAAAGCAAATACATATGATTAAAGATCAGGCTGGGAGGTATTAACATCCATCTTTTATTACATACAAAATAAGTTATCCATATGCTCTACCTCGTTTGTTTTTGGACTAGTACACCGAATGGAATCTGTAATAAATCATTCACTGCTTACCCACTCCCTCACTGTCTTCTGTTTCCATCCTGCTATGTAAATATCTCTGACGTTAGAAATGAGACTAATAAAAAAAGAGGATTAAATCTGCAATTTACATCTGCAACTTACAGTTCAATTATTTCACACAGTTATGGAAACAACCCTGATTGTCCACCTACATTTTTCTTACTGAACAAACTTGGGCATGCCAAGCACATGCTGATAGCTCACAAAATAATGTGTCTCCAGAGGCTTAGTTACTCAGAATTAGCCAGGCTGTGGCCAGCTGCCACAAGTAAAAACATTGTGCAAATCTGGTAAGAGGGAGGTAAGTTGTAACTTGCCCAAGCATGAGTTTCCTAAGCAAAGCTACAACTGGCTGAAAATTATGTTTAACAAAAAATATGTGTGAAGGAGGGAGAGGAGGGGATGCTGACTTTTGTTCAGACCATTAGGAGATATTTTTAGTTGTCTCACTGTCCAGCCTTATTTTATTATGATGAAAGGACTTGGGGGTCAAGAATAATCCTTCATGTGCATTAGCACATGTGGGCTCCATTTAGCACACAAACAAAAGCCTTCCAATTATCCAAGCAATAAAAGAACAGAAACACATTTCATGTCAACTATTGTTCTTCATGGGCCTGTAGTTGATGTGACCTCCCCCTCCAGACTGTGTGCTCAGTGTCTGTCAAAATGTATGTACCTGCAGGTTATCAGCATCTGCTGGAGTCACACGTGCCAGGTGTCTTGTGCCCTTCTGTGCAAAAGGATGAAGAGCACAGTGACAATGCACATTGCTTATTTTCTACCAGTGTGAAGTTAGCAAGAGCTGAGGCCTGACAAGCAGGTACAGATTATGGGACTGCAGCATCCCAGCCCAGACACCAGTGAGTGAGTTAACTTCAGGGCAGCTCTCCTTCAGTGTCTCAGTGCCCCTCAGAGCAGTCGAGGGATCTTTTGGGGGTGTGGGAGATGAGATCTCTGATTCTGGTGCTGGCAGGCAGCTTCAGCAAGAACACTGACACAGCAAGTGTTCAGATGAAGCTCTGGAACTCATTTGAGGATGTCACTGTTGAGG
Source organism: Geospiza fortis (assembly GCF_000277835.1). Lineage (NCBI taxonomy): Eukaryota > Metazoa > Chordata > Aves > Passeriformes > Thraupidae > Geospiza > Geospiza fortis. Next base: position 3,782,509 of record NW_005054334.1, on the reverse strand, counting down.
CTGGAGCTGCCCAGGTCCCTGGGGAGGAATGCTGCAGCCATTATTCAGTAATAATTTTCTACTCTCCACAGGCAGCAGCTTCTCAGTGATCTACCAGCAGACTTTGTACTGTTTAATATATATTTGTTTACAAAGGAGGAGAGAAAAAATCCTGGTGGATGTTGACACAACTGTGATACCATTGAGTTTATAGCTTTTCCTGAAGGAATGCCATTTTCCCTCCGAAGGTCTCTGTGTTAGGGGATTTGGCAAATTATGTCAGAAAGATCCTTTCAGAAGACTTTGGGCCTGTTCTGCTCCCTGCACTTGTACCTGGGCTGACAGGTGGCCTTAGTAGAGCCTCCTCAGGTGTGTTACAGGTGGCCTGGCTATGGGCAGGCTGGATAATAGTCCCCAAAGAAGACTTTGCAGCCAAAGTACCATATTGAGTAAGTGCTGTGGCTTCTCAACCCACCTGCCCTCTTGCTGCCATTGCTGTGGTGCTGGTGAGGGGGGTTTGAAGTTCTCTTAATGGGAGGAGGTTGTGATTGACTGCTGAGAGAAGTGGTTTGAGACCTAACCCAGGTATGTCAGGAGCCAGCCACAGCAGCCCAGCTCTGCTGGGGAGGCACAGCTGGCCTGCTCTTCTGGGGGGAAACTTTTGAGGCCCTGTCTTGGCTTCAGGAGGAGACAGCTCTGGGTTTGAGGCAATGCTGGTGCTATTCAGCAAGGTAACATTTGAGCCATTCACCTCAGTCACGCAGTCTCAGTAAGATGTGCTTGGATACTGAGCACTAATCAGAAATACAGGTCTCCCCTAGGCAGGGCAGGCTCACAAAAGGATAAGTCTGTCCCAGGGCACAAAGCTTGGGAGTCACCAGTCTGCTGGTGACACCAAACATCCTCCTTGGCAGTGCAAAGTGATGAAGATGCATCATTCTTCATCCATTATCTTGTTTTATGTAGAAATAAAGAAAATAAAAAAGAAATAAAATACAAAATTTAAAAAAAAAGAGGAGAAAGATTCCTAGCCCAAAACATAAGCTCACTGCTCCTTGTTTAAGAAAAGGCACCAGACTAGGTGCTTTGTACTGTCTCTCTCACAAGCACAAGCAGTAATCTGGAAAAGAGAAGGTTTGTGCCTTGATCGCATGTCACGGACATATTTTATGAAAAATCCTTTCATTAGGATCTCTTCTCCTGAGAAGCTGGGAAGCTTCAGCTTCTCCATGTTTTGCTGCTTTGGAATGTGATTTGGAGAATTATTTACCCAGCATGTGAAATTGTTTTTACTTGATGACCAATGACAGCTGCCTGTGTCGAGGCTGTGAGCAGTCACAAGATTTTATCATTCCTTTCTTCTTTTCTTTGCTAGCTTTCTGATTAAATCCTTTCTTCTGTTCCTTTAGTATAGTTTTAATATATAATTATCTTTTAATATAATATATATAATAAAATAATAAATCAGCCTTCTGAAACATGGAGTCAAGATTTTCATCTCTTCCCTTGTCCTGGGCCCCCTGCAAACACCACTACAGTCACATCCTTGCCTGAGCAGAAACCAGCCTCCCTGTGAGTGCCAGGGAGCTGGGCCCCTGCCATGTGCTCTCTAACAAGCACCATGGGAGCTGCAGCTCTGCAGCCTCTGGGACTGCTGTGCCTTGTACTGCCTTGGCTGCAGCACACCTCTGACAGTGCTGCAAACAAGCAGCAAAGTATGATTCACATCTTATTATCCGTGTAAGTGCTGGTACTTACTATCTCTCAGGTCCCCCATACTAAATAAATTCAAGAATCTGAAGGCAAAAATGTCATTCTGCCATACTTCTTCCAGGAACTATTGCTTCTTGCCTTTCAGGGGAGGTAAGGAGCCCACCAGGGCCCTGGGAGTTTTGAAGTAATGCCCATGGTGGGAGGTAAAGAGCCAACACAGTCCAGCATTTGCCATCTGTGCCCTCATGTCTGCTGCCTCTGAGGCCTGTCCTTTGCAATGCTGAGCACAATGAGACAAGAGGGCTCTACAGGGCTGGGATCCTTGTAGTGGGATGTCTTATGGGACAGTATCACCTCTGGCTTCTGTAGAACAGTGACAATTCTACCACAGAGAGAGGAAGGGGAAATGTGGAATTGCACTCACGCCAGGGAATTGTTGCCTAACAAAAGAAAATCCTAAACAAAACAAGCAACACAAGTGAGCAACTTTTGTCCTTTATTTGTATGGAGAAGGTTTTTCATGAAGAATGTGGTTAGAATTTATATATATATATATATATATTTTTCCCCTGAGAAGCTTAGCACTGAGTGTTAATAGGCAGATCAAAGAGCTACTTAGCCACAGGAGCCAGGGAAATTGAACCAGGGCAGCAAAATAAAAATCAATCCAACTTTTAGTGTGTTTAATGTGATTTGGTTCAGAACTGACTTCTGCATGAGTACTTAGCAAAGCTTAATATCATGAGAAGTTTGAGTTCCTTGAGCCAAACTCTGTGTCCCACTCTATTTGCTTTTTGTAACATGACAAGAATGTTTCATATCTACAGAGTGACTTCAGATCTTCCCTGCCTTACCCATTGGTCTTACCACCCTCTTTTGCCTTATTGTTTGCAAGATTATTCCAGAGGATCACATACTGTAAAGAAAGGAGTAATAGCCTGCTCACCAGCACATTTCTGGGTCCTTGACTTGTGAGTAATGCTGTCTTTCTCAAAGTATGCTAGTAAAAATTTTATCCTTGATTGTGCAAGAGACATTAAACCTATTCTAAGAAGGTTTGAATGCTACAAAAATAATATAAAATAAAGAGAGAGAAAAAAATAATAAAAGGAAGGGGAAGGATATTTCTTGAATCCCTCAGATCATAAACTCAGGTAGTAACTCAGCCTGACAAGGATAAAGAAGATAAAATCCAGATATCTCAAACAATTCCCTGATAGTCTGGACAGCAGCAGTTCTCCTGGGGCTGGAAGCCAATACTGGGTTTCACTGGTAGGAGGTAGAATCTCCCGTTTCTTCCTTGCTGCATCTGTGGGCAAAGCCCCACATTTCAAGATGCAGTCCCAGATTCAGTGAGCCATGCTGGAGCCATTGAATAGTGCAGGTAGTGAGCAAACATATCTTATCTGGAAGAAAATTTCCTCATTTGGAAGAAGCTCCTCTTTCTTTCTGTGAAACTAAAAGTTGGAAGAGGCGCTTCTTTTTTTTTTTTTTTTTTAATATGAGACTAAATTTAAAAAGCAGCAGCTGTCTGCAGCTTTTCTAAAGTGTAGAATATTAAAATGAACCTTAAAAAAACATGTATGCAACTAAGTATTTGGGAACAAAAAAGAAACATTATTAATGCAGTTCAATAGTTTAGCATGATAATCTCAAATCTGGGCTTCAGTCACCCTCTCTTTCCCAGGTTAAGATTAGATAAAAAATAGGTTAGCATTTATGTATTTATTTTGAAAATTAAGAGATGCAAAAGTAAATAAGTAAAATGTAAACTCAGCTACATGAATATCCAGGACAGGACTGTGGCTATATAATAAAGTGGGCAAAATATTTTGCTTATTCCAAAATCACTTTCCTCCTAGGGTGTTTGCTCCTTAGGCTAAGAACAAAAGAGATTCTAAGTCTTTGCAGCCTGGAGATCTACTTGTGTTCTTCTTCTTTGTAGCAACTTTTTCCATACTTGCAATAATTATCATCACTCCCCTCAATTATTTCTTCTTTACATTAAACAGACACTTATCTTTTGATCTTTCCTCCCTCTTCATGCCAGGACAGCTTTTATGCACAGGGGCAAACCGCTGTCTCTATTAACCATGTATTGCAGGCTCCAGGCATTCCAGGGGCTTTAACTTGAGGGGATAATGCTTGTCACAGATTTCACAGAGCAGCTTATTTTAGCTGCTCCTGTAAGACTCTGCATGGCATGAAATGTGCTTGATCTCATCTGATCTGTTTCTACAGAACAGATTAAAGGAAAAAAAAGCAAAGCAACGCAGGCAAGGGATATTAGAAAAAAAGTTGGAGATGTAGGCTCCCTTTGTATCATAAAATACCCTCTAAAACAGTTAATTACAGAGTCCTCATTAAGACAAGTCTTACAGGACAATGTTGCCACTGTAGCCTGTCTTCCAAGAATTAAGAAGCCTGGGACCCATCAACAGCAGCACGACTTCACACGTTATTTGACATCCAACATTTCCACTCCACCTTCCCAGGCAGGCACATAAAACTGGGTCTTACTGTAAAGAAATTCACCACACCAGACATGGGCCCCTGGCAAAGCAGCTTCCTCGCTGCCTCAAGGCTGATGCCTGGATAAGAGAGGAGAGGCCTGGCACACAAAAACCAGGGTGTGACTGAACAAGGGTGGGGGAGCCCGCACAGGAAAGTTTAATATTCCAGAGGCACGGAAGCCTCTGAAGTCTGGGGAGCCACATGAAAAGCAGGTGCCTGTCCAGGCACATCGGGGAGAGGATGAGAGGCTCAGCACCACAATGACGCATCATCTTGTGACTGGTGTGAAAGCTGCCAGGGGCAGGATGCTGCTGCCGAGCTGATTGCTCCCTCGAGACAAGCTGCAAAGTGCTGAGTGCCCAGAGCTGCAAAGGGAAAGCAAGTGAATCAGCAAGGGGCAAGTCAGTCCCCAAGGAATGGTGTGCTGCAGAATTATAACAGCATGAAGGTGATGCACTGAGATGAAAGAGAGAGAGGTTCCTTTGTTTATAAACATGCCAGAGACAACCAGGTTACTGTGGAAAGTAATTTTATTTCAGAATTCCACACACTCTGTCACAGATCATGCACTTGGACTTTCCCCTTTGCAAATCCACAGCCTCCAGGCCTGGGAGAGATGAGGCATCATCTCTTCACTTCTCACTGCTGTGCCCACATGCTCAGAATGAGGGCCCTGATGGCATCTTGCCAGGGGGCAGAAAGCAGCCTCTTGTTTCCATAATTGCTTTTAAACACGAGAAAAGAAATCCATCTGACTTGAAAGATTAGCAGTGGAGCTCAGCAGCAGTGAAACCCACAGCTGAGCAAGTTGGTCCTCACCCTGTGGTTACAGGGAATAAGACGACAATCTCATGGGAAGCTTGTGTGAGCTAAGCTAGAGCAGAACACAGGGAGACATTCTTGGAGCTGAGGCAGCCACCAGCCCAATGCATGTCCTGGGCCTCGTACAATCAATCTGTCTGAGCCGCTCTGCCAGGAAGGTGGCCTGGAGCTGCCCTTTTCACATTCAACTTTAGGTTCTCCTGCTCTGTGCTACAGATTTGACTAGGAAGTAGCCCACCTGCAGGTAAGCCAGCCCCCCAGGCTGTACATCAACATACGTACTGCATTTAATACTGAAAGGTGCCAGTTTGAAAGACTCTGCAACATTCTGTTTGACCCAAAGGCTGGGTGCACCATTCGTGGTTGTTTCCTGCATACTTTCCCTACACCATCTTCCCTGCTTCTATTGCCTCTTATACCTGACCCTGCTCTTAAAATATTCTTAGTTGCAGTGTCCCTGTGACCCATCACATCTTTGGCCTTTGTCAAGACTGCCACTGCCAGGGCAGCTATTGCCTGCTGTGGTGGCTGCCTGTAGGAAGTGATCATTTGCCTCCTGAGAACAGGCTCGTGGCTAGCTCAGAGGAGGGCAAAGGTGAAGGGAAGAAATGATGGAGATGGTTGATGCAAGTGAAGTGGAGCAGAGTCTACAAAAAAGGCAAAAAGGCAGCTTCAGTCTCCATTTGATACACAAATTGAGCTCAATAGCAGCAAAAAATGGCCATAAAATATTAATTCATTAGGTTGCCAGGAAGAAGTAAAAGCATTCACGTAAAAAATTATATATACTGATATGCATGTGACAACTGTTCTCAAGTCATATCTCACCTTTTCTTTTTTGTATCTAGAGTTTCAATCATTTCTAACCACACTGCTGTTAAAATGTGAAGACCACAGTACTGGAGTCAGCACCAAGTGAGGGGTGACATCACACTGAAGAAATGAGCTTTGGGGGAACTCCTGACAACCCAGGTATTTTAATATTTTTGTTGACCTTCAAGTAATTAAAAACAAGGGGAATTCCCCCCAATAGCCTATAGGCTCCAAGTCTCATCTGTCTGCTTTTAGGGTAGGAAGGCTGACATCAGAAAGGCAGTGGAGGGCAAGGGAAGGAAGAGGGGGAAAAATCTGGGAACTAGAGTGAAGAGCAATCAACAGTTGAACAACACTGACTGCTGCAAAACTTACAAAACACAAAGTCATACAAATGGGATTCCTGTTAACCTTTGATAGATTATAGACTTTATATACACACACAGACTCCAAAGTACACATCTGGCAGTCTAGAAAATACCAGTACCCTAAGGATTAAATAATTTAAAATGCAATGCTGCGTTATCACTGTATACAGAATGCTGTCTGACACACTGGCTAAAATGGACGGATTGTCCGAGAAATTGCTCCCTCCCTCACCTCACCAGCACTGCCTCTAAAAAAAGCCCAGGGTGAAAGACTTCCCTCCATGGTTCCGCTCCTGAAATTCACCTTGAAACTTCTCTGTCAAAGATGGGGGAAGTCCTGAGAGGAAGGGAGAAGAAAAGGAAAAAAGGATTCCTGCTCCCTCCAAACTCTGCTGCTAGAGTACTCCTCTCCACTGGCTAAGGAGGCTGGACAGCAAGGGTGAAAAAAGCTCCTAAAGCAGGGAAAAGGCAAACATGTTTCTGAAACAATAGTTATGCTGGTCTTTTGAGATACACACAGGGCTCCACACTTGGGGGGACACCTTCTCTCCCACTTTTTGAAGACAGCAGATGGCTTAATGCAGAGTATAAAGAGTCTACAGCCTGAGAGCAGCCACAGACAGGAGTGAACAGAACTGCACTGCCAACAGGTCCAAAGAGATGGAATGGGAAGGTGTGCCCTCACCAGCTTTCTAAGAGTATTTGTAAAATGGGAGCACTGGAAAGTCAGCACACGGGAATGAGGAAGGGGATGGACAGCCTCAGTTCTGGGGAGGAGACTAAAGCACACAGAGCAGATGGCAGAGCTAATATATCCCTGAATGCCAGCTTTGTATATGTACCCTAATACCACTGTATGGGACAGAACCTTGCTGCTGTCACCAGTTCAGTTCTATCACCTTCACAGCCTTTAGAGCTGGTGAGAATCTGGCTTGTGTGTGCTTATTCCAAAGCCCTTTGAGGCATGCAGTCTTATTTCCACCTCCAGTAAACCGAAACAGCCATAAGCTCTTGGGGGAAGGATGAAAAAAAAATCCCCATTCCCATGTGTGCCTCCCTCCCCTCTAATCACCCTCTCTTCCTCTAGGCCAGAGACAACTGAAGAGCTGCCTTATTCTCCACTCCCAAGGCCATTCCCAGCAGATCTGGCTAGGCAGGAACAGCAAGCTCTGCTCCTCCAGGCTCATCACACAGCCAGACCACAAAGGCTCCTTCCTCCCCTGTGACAGCCTCAACAAGAATTGTCTGTACAGGACGTTGTGTTGCAGCAGACTGGACAAATTTTGGCCCTTAATCCTGAACCCCGCTTCCAAAGGATGAGAAGGCTCTATGGGAGCAGGAGCTGCGGGAATTCTTCAATTTCAAGCTCTACAGCCCTAAATATTGCCAGTGTAATCATTATCCACTCAGAAATACAAAAAGAACCCTATCCAAAATATCTCACTCAGTCTGCCCTGCATGACTGGGCCAAAAGGACATAAAAGAAAGGAAAGTGAGACAGTGTAGGACAGCAGAGAAAAAGAAACATAGGGCAAAATCAGGCTGGAGGAAATTAAACAACCTCAGTGCAAGTCTGCTAAAATCATAACTGGATTTACCAGCCCAGTTCCACCTTCTTCAGACCAAAAAGGGTTTGCTGCAGTAGGTATACTACAGAATAAAGAAGTGCATAGTTTGGTTTATTTTTTTGGTAGACACTAAAAACTCAGCAGAATTTATGTGAAGATCTCAGAGCTGCAGTTTTAGCCTCTCCTCCCTAGCCAATGGGTGCCTGTTGGGGCAGAGATGGTGGAAATGGACCAGTAGCACCAAGAAATTCAGTGGGAGCACCAACTCCAAAGCAGGAATTACTAATGAACCAAAAGGGGGGAGTGGTGAAGAGAGAGAGAGAGAGAGGGAGACAGGGAGAAGTGGAGGAGACATAATTCGCAGTAATCAAAGTCTGCATTGGCTAAACCCTATCAACACTTCCCTAGGTAAGGCCCCATTACGTCTGCAGCAAGACCTCTGGCTCCGACAGAGAGCTGTAGAGGGTGTAGCCCAACTCATCCACTTCTTCAGGGGTGAGCTCTGAGAACAAGTTCACCTTGGGGTTCAGGGCACTAGGGAGGACACCAGCCTCCAAGTGGCGGATCAGCCCCTTCAGGGCCTGCAAGAAGCGGTCAGCCAGCATGTCCTGGGACCAGTCGGACTCCTCCTGGGAGAGGTGCAGGATGACGTTGGTGAGCTGGCTGGCAGTGAGGTGTCCCAGAGCCGGGTTTAACTTGCACACTGCTTTGAAGATCTTGAGGCACAAGCAGCGGCAGCCAGAATCCCCCTGGTCCAGGGCGCGGAGGCGAGCCGTTTCCGCTGGCCGCAGGCTCAGGCGCCACAAGTTGTCATTCTGGGCCAGTCGGTGAGGTTTGGCAACGAGGACGATGTCCCCCAGTGTCAGGGATGGCAGAAAGTCAATAAAAAGATGCCGATCTGCATCATACTGCACTTCCAGAGTCAAATCTGCTGGGGGAGCCGCTGGACGGATCACATAGTCCAAGAGACTCCCGATTGCTGGCCAGTTGATGGACCCAGCTACAACTTTTTCAAAGGTGTCTGCTACAGTTTTGGGGGAAAGGTAACCTCCCACCACACAGCGGTCCCAGTAGCTGCTCCCGCGAGGAAAGTACTCTGGGTTTTCTCGACGCACCAAGTAGAAGCCAGGAATGTTCATGATAGTGTCCTCCCCGGGGATACACGACCACAGGTTCTGCTCCAGCATGAGAGGCACAATGAGCTGGATGTGGTCAGCTGTCACTACCTTTCACAAGAGAGAAAAGTCAGTAAGAATAAGCTTTCTCTCTCCACATTCATTTTATTCACCACCTTTAGATAGCCTTCTCTCCAAAGGAACCTGGAATAAGGATTCAGCTGTCTCGCTCTCCTCTCTGCATGGGATTCCCAGCCTCCCTTTGTTAAAAGGCATTCTGAAGGCCTATTTCCAGCCATCAGTGGGATAATTCCAAGGTATAGCTGAAGCTAGTGCTCACGTGGTATGTGCTATTTAGAGACCTGACATGGACTGCATATAGATGAATCATTCTGCCACATATTGCTTTAAGTCTGCTCCTCAGTTGTGAGGTGAAGCTGGCCTAGGGCACAGCAACACCACACGATAATTTAAACAGGAGACAGAGTATTAAGTTTCTTGACAAGCTTCCGTTGCCATGGCTTAGTAATCCAATGCTACAGCTAGGTACACTGCCCTCACCTGGTCTGCCACATTGTTTGGAAAAAGGTCGTTAAAGATCCCTTTTCATCAATGTGATTAAGACCCCATGTCTAAGTTTCACTGGACATTCCATGCTCCATTCTAGAGCTCTGACTCAAACAAAGAAGTGTGCCTCTGAATCACTCACTATAGCCATGGGCATCTTGCCATCAGGGAGATATTGTAGCAGTGACTGCTGTCCAATCCAGGTCTGTCATGCATTAAAAAAAAAAAAAAAAAAAAAGGGTAGGAAATACCTACATGAATACATGGGAGTTCTAAGGGAATGTATTTGGATGGTTACAGACGGATGGAGAGAAAACAGACACGTACCGGAGAAACAGCAAGAAAAACACAACTAAAAGAAGAGACAGAGGGGAAACAAAGAAGGACAAAACAAAAAAGCAAAGGCTTTGCAGACAATGACAGAGCAGCCTGGTCATGCCTGTTCAAACAGCACTGTGGAAATCAACGCCTGGCTCCACAGTGGGAAAGGCAGCACCAGGTGCTTATTACTGAGGAATGCTGTGCTGAGGCAGCAGCGCCACCAGGGAAGCCTTAAACGCCCCTGCGTGGTCAGCCTCCTGACCAAGGAGCCCAGGAGTTACCTGCAGGTCATCGTAGAGGCTGCCGCTGAGGTACATGTCCCGCAGGGGCATGTCGGGCAGCTTGGCGCGCAGGAAGCTGCGCAGCTCCGCGCAGATATCCACGGCCGCCTGCTTGGCCCGAGCCTGCTCGTCTGCCGGGATCGCCACCCGCCGCCGGTAGTAGGCCAGCAGCTTCTCCTGCAGGGACAGCCGAAGGCGGGACTTCTTCAGCTCCACCTGACTCCTCTTGGCAGATGGCTTGGGCTTTGTGGGTCGAAAGAAGTCTGCAAGACAGAAGGAGAACTGCTGAGGTTGCAGCTGATTTTGCTGCGAAGCGTTGTGCAGAACAGAATCTGCAGCGCGGAACTGCGGCCTCCCAGGTCTCAAAAAGCCTTTGGCAGACATTTTGCAGACTTTACGCAGCTACCACTCCAAAGGGGCGTGCTGAGGAACTTCAAAACATACTAGTAAGAGCATCAAAACGGATGAAAACAAGTTACTAGATTTGAAATTTAGCCAGACTAATATTGTGTACAAGGATGTAATTTTAATGGCTACGTGGGCAATATCTCAGCTCAATTTCATCAAAATTTCAGTGCTGTTACCAGTTCAAAAGCTTTCAGCGTGATGCCAGATCAGTGAATAAAACACTTTTGAACAACCACCATGATCTCTTTGAGTTTTTACCATTGAAACAGATTATTACAAATTACCAGGAAACCCAGTCCTGACTAGCATATGAGATCAGAGAAAACTGTGCCACCTGGAAATGAAATAATTGTTGGGAGTCTGATCAGCAAGTATTAGGATGATGAGCTGACAGATCCTGGGGCCATCCCAGCTCAGACCATCAGAGCTCCAGTGATATCCCCCTGAAACCCTCGCTGCAAAAAGACCAGAGAGCCCACTCAGAGGCACAATGCAACAACACAAGGTTTACATTGTATCTGCATTACTGAACAATGCCTGACCTGCACAGATTCTCTGAGTCCCTTCTTTTCTGACTGGTTTCCCAAAGAAATATTTATCAATGCTTCCCATCCATTTCAGATTTCTCTTAACATGGACAAAGAGTTCCAGAAATTAACAACGAGAATTAAAGAGATTAAGGAGGAATTACAGATCTAAGAGAACTTTGGAAAGGCTGTGATACCTAAGGGCTGCAGGAGAAATCCCCAAGTCAGTGGCCCCATTAAAGCAATTGGCTGTTGCCAGTTTGTCTTTGATGATTTGTTTGATGATTTGGCCACATAGCACACAAGGAATGGTTGACCAAGCTGTACACAAAGCCATCTATCCCAGCCTCAGCAGCTGCTGTCTCTTGTCCCACTGGGTTCTTCTGGACAGATTTGAGCTTTTTCATGTAAAGGAAATAATAAACTAAACCATAGGGAAGTGGATTTCATTGCCTATTTATGAAAAAAATTATCTTACCATACTGAGTTTTAATTTACTTCTAATTCAAAATTTTAAGACACCATCATCAATGCTTTTATTACTCAGCCCATATGCTTGGGGACTCCAATCAAATTGTCTAGACCCAATTTAAAACAGCTGTCTAGTTTTTAATGTTTCCTCAGCAGAAAAACTATTGCCATCCCAAAGACAACTTCCTTTAAAATAATTTGGAAATCAAATTAATAGCAGCTTGATTCTGATTTTTAGTTTAAATCTCCAAGTATAAATCTCCTGAAATGAGTGACTGGGGATAGAAAGTAAAACCACTGAGACCAAAGAACCAACCGCACGTAACAAAACATGGCTGGATTCTAAATTACTGATTATCCCACCCAGAAAGAAAACCACTTCCTATAGACAACTGTCTATAGGGTACTTCCTATAGACAACTGAAGAGAAACACAATGATAAGCAGCACTAAACAGGGAAACATCGATCCAGAGATTACTTGGAAAATGGTAGCAATGATACAGGAAATACTGTTATAAACTGCTAGTACATTCACAGCTCAAATACTCCCCCCTTAAAAAGATGCAAGCAAACTGGAATGACTCAAAGAAAGGCAGCCAAGTGCTTGAAACGCATGGAATAGCTTTCTATCAGGAAAGATTAGATATTCAGATTGAAAGAGCAAAAATTAGGGAGAATAAAGCTTAACGCCATGAAGTCATGAGAGGAATGAAGAATGCAAATAGATGACCATTACTGACTAGTTCCCAATGCCAGTTCTCATTCTTGAAGTTACTAGTGCACCTGCTTAAAACAAAAACATAAAAATCCTGGGCCAGACAGAGTATTTCCTTCCTCTGCATTCCATTAAACAAATGCAGGGTTTATAGGCCTGGATGTCTGTGCGATGCAGGAGCATGACCATGCCTCTTACCAGTGTCTGCAGCTGACGGATCGGTGGGAAGGGTCTGCAGGGAGCGGCTGAGGCTGCTCTTCATGTCCTGGGTCAGCAGGCGTGAGGAGGAGCCCAGCCAGTTTGGCTCTTCCCAGCTTCTCTTTCCTGACTGGCTCAAGCGAGTGGGGCTGCTGGGAGCACTGATTGCCCGGTCGTACATCTAAACCGGGAAGAGTTTGAGTCACCGAGGGGCCAACGCTGGCATTGTACCCAGGCCACTGCCAGCATCCCGGTGCCAGCCATGGCACTCCCTCACTCCCTCCCTCCCTCTCTCCCTCTCTCCCTCACCCTCTTGACGGCGAGCGTGGCGATGCCCAGCATGGCGGCGCCGCCCACGCCCAGCACCAGCCGCGCGTTGGCCAGCACGAAGTCGATGGCGGTGCCGATGCCGTTGTCATCCTTCTTCCCTTTGCGCTGCCCAGCGCCTGCCATCTCACCTGCGAGGGACAGGAGTTACACAGTGGGACAAAATGATGGTTCACCCCCTCCTCCCACCCACTGCTGCCCCGGGTTTTACCACAGGAAGGGACCACCCAGCCCTGCACCCTCTCTAATTATGTTCCCTCAAATTGCTGCTTGTTCCCAGCAGTGCCAGGACAGTACTGGCCAAGCAACGTCCAGTGCCTCAGGGAACACATCCGAATTTGAGGTGAGGTTTCTAATAATTGAATACGTTTAATGAAAGACAGCAAAATTTACTTCCACAGTATTTTGCAATAAAATCGTGCATATTAAGCAAAACCCTCTAACTATTCTGTATTTTTCTTATTATTTGTGCTTCCCAACCAAAGCACATCCAACTTATTTTGTAATTTCTAATGTAACAAGTGTGATTTTTCCTACAGACAAGGCAATACAGGGTTGGCCAACTGTGGCATAAAGTGGAATCTTCCCCAAGAATTGACAGGCAGTCTCAGAGCTTCCATTCACAGATTAATTTCTGAACAGTGTCCATTCCCAGATACTTCAAAGACACCCAAGAATCAGCAGCAGAGACCGCAACACATCATAAAAGGAACAGCTCCCTTGCCTTCATTTGATGTTTATTCCTGCCCTCGAGGCTGGTGGGTTCAACTTTCAGACAAATCATGTCAAACACTGACATGAGTATTTTTTTATATGTGTACTTCTGTGTCCTCAAATTTCCATTTAACCTGACCTTGAGATTTGAAGAGTCTCTCAGGTCAACATGGCCTCAAGCTGTGCCAGCAAAGGCTCAGGCTGGACATGAGGAGGAATTTCCTCACAGAATGGGTGATTAGACATTGGAATGGGCTGCCCAGCAAGGTGATGGAGTCACCATCCCTGGGGGTGTTTAACTTGGATGTGACAGGCAGTGCCATGTTCTAGTTACAAGGTGGATATCAGTCAAAGATAGGAGTCAATGATCTCAGAGGCCTTTTCCAACCTCAATGATTCTGTGATCCTGTAAAACACACTTTGCCATCACTGTAGCCATAGGGTGATCTGCAGTGAACCTACATGAAAACACCAGGAAACTCCTGCAGTGTGACTTTAGGGCTGTTTTCTGAGTCCGTGTCCAAGGCTCTGAGCCTGCCTGCCTGACTGGGATGGTTTAAAGCTGCTCTTTGTTTTTTCTAAAGCGAAGCCAGAGGGAATGTTCCTGCCTGGATGAACCAAGAATACATTCACTTGTCATCCCCAAACAGAACAAACCCCGCACTTTTGGGAAGCTCACTGTAACAGTAGCATGAAAAACTCGGTTATATCATTACCAATGACCTACCTGTGACCTAATGCATTTGTGAAGAGAACAGGAGAGCCCTCCCGGTGTGGCTGTGGAAGCACCTTCAGGACTTCTTCAAGAAAGTGGTGGGTAGTGAGCGTTCATCATCTCTTCTGGCTGGCGAGGGGATTTTGGAAAGAAGAGGGAGGTAGGTGGGACC
>NW_005054334.1:3755026-3767521 GCF_000277835.1 Geospiza fortis | reverse complement strand
TGGGGCTCCGTGTACCCTGTGGGGCTCCCTCTGCCCGGAGCTCCGTGTGCCCCGTGGTGCTCCGTGTACCCTGTGGGGCTCCGTGTGCCGTGTGGGGTTCCGTGTACCCTGTGAGGCTCCGAGTGCCGTGTGGGGCTCCGTGCGCCGCAGCACAGCGCGCTGGCCCGAGAAGCAGCGTGTCTGCCGTGCGCCACGGTCACGAATGGCAGATTCCGTTAAGTTGGAGAAGAGCTCTGAGGGCAGGGATTCCAGGCTCTGGCTGAACAACACCTTGTCAACCACATCATGGCACCCAGTGCCACGTCCAGTCTTTCCTAGACACCTCCGGGCACGGTGACTCCACCAGCTCCCTGGCAGCCCAACCCTAATGTCTAATGGCCCTTTCTGCAAAGGAATTCCCCTAATGTCCAACCTGACCCTCCCCTGGAAGAGAGCAGTGCATCAATGCTGCATCTCAAGGTGCTTCTGACTTCTGGGATGTTTTTACAAACTAATGTATCAAATTCAAGCTCCTTTTCTTTATCTCCAAGGAGCCCCCAGAGACCAGGGCTTGGTCTGGAAGCCTCAAGGCTCTAGGAGAAGGGCAGTAGCTGGCAGCCTCTCTGGGGTCTGCCTGAGCTGATGGAAAGAGACTCCCAAAGACAGAACTTTTTGCTCCACTGTCCAGGTGTAAATCCCACTTTTCCATTCTCACCTTCTCTACTATGAGGCATCTCTGGGGCATATATATTTCTCCTTAGCCTTCTCGTCCTCCCCAGGTCCTACCTAAATATAAAACATAATGTGCTGTGCCTCCCCTGGAAGGGAGGGTGAGAGAAGGAGCAAATGGTGTGTAACAGAGGAGAGCCACATCACTTCACACAATTCTCAGCGACACCAGATATGACAGTGATAGAACTAAACAGGAAGAAAAACAGAAGCTCTGGACTGGTTCACTCTGTGCCAATCTCCTCTTGTTCATTTCCTTTCTGAGATAAACAACCCCAATCGTTTTGATCTCTCTGTGAGCGAATTTGCCATGCCCCTAATCAGCCCTTTCTGAAAAGGGCTTACTTGAACTGCAGACAGTATTCCCAGAGAGGCCGTGCTAGTCATTTACATAATAGCATTATCATATTTTCCATATTATTCCCTCCTTCTTCCTTCTGCATGCTAATATTTTGCGTGTGCTTTTTTTTAACTTGCAGCTACTCTCAGAACCAGGGTTTGTGTGACATCCACATTATTTCTTGGGTTGCTAGAGAACAGCTGGAGCTTTGTAATTCTTATGTGCAATTTGTTTTCCCTCTTCTGACCTTGCACATACCCAGCTGATCCTTGGCAAATATGTGGTGTTCCCCATTTGCCACATTTGCATTTTACTCAGTCCTTTTTGATCTCCTCAAGAGTCAATAGCTTTGAGTCAACTTTTAAAAATGTTTGGTATATTGCTCATCTTTATTTCCAGATCATCAGTTCATATACTGGGCTATCCAAGACCTTGGAGGCAGCATTCACATTCCCTCCTCTTAACCTGCTGCCAGAATGAAAATTGATCTTTGACCCCTCCTCCCAGCTTCCTGCCTCCTCCTTGGGTTGTTAATCCTCAGAAATACTTCCCTTCTCACAAGCGGGCTCTGTCACCCCTGGGCAGGTGTGCTGATCAGCCCAGTCCCCAAAACTCCCAAGTCGGGATCAAAACTTGAGCAGCCACGTGTGGCAAACCCCTGGAGCACTACCAGTGGCATCTGCTGGGTCAGGCAGAGCAGTGATGGACTTCCCTGCTGCCCTGCTGCCATGGCAGCCAAGGAGTGCCACCTCCACAAGCGTCCTCTCCCCAGCCCAGCCCCTTGGGTTGTGCCTGTTTTGGTGTTTCTCTCGGTTCTTCCCCCCCAGGCTGGCTGCCAGCTCCTGGGCCCTTTGCCAGCAGCTGCGTGTACACATTGAGAGCTCCTCCACCCACCCCGTGCAGCGTCTCCAAGTGCCCCAGCCCTGTGGGGATGTCACTTGCTGTGCCCGCTGCCCCACCAGGGCTGCCCATGCCTGCGTTGCGGGGCAGGGCCCCAACCTGCCCCTTCTCCCTTGCAAAAGAGGAGGGCGAGTGCCAGGGCTGAGCAGCACCTGACTGACCCACTCCAGTGCCCAGCCTCTGGTGACACGCTGGGGGTTGTGCCTTTGAGCTCTGCCTTGAGACAGTGAACCCTCATCTCCAGGGTTTCCCAGCCTCTGGTGACCCGCTGCACGCAGCTGGTGGGACTCAGTCAGCAGCCCAAAGTCTTGTGCTGCCCTCAGGGCCCCAGGGCCACGTTGCCTGCAGAACCCGATTGCCCATGGACTCACTGGGAATGGGGTTCCCCCTGTGATTCCAGCCTGTATCCCTGTACAAAAGAGAATTTACTTGCCCTGACAGGGCCAGGTGCAGGCAGAGAGGAGGGAGCAGACCTTTGCTGTGCTCCTGGAGAACAATAACAACCTTTGTTTCTCGAAATGACCAAAGGCAGCATGTGTGACTGGGCACAGTAACCTATGCTGTTACCTGGAATAAGCCTAAGGCGTCCCCTCCTGTCCCTCACCTCCTTGGGGGTCTCTGGAGCTGCCACTCCTTTCCTGCTCTTCTCATGCTTGCAGCCAGTCCTCCCACTCAGGCAGCCACTGCCACAGGCTTTGATGGCCACTTAAACCAGCAAATGGCTGCCCCTGAGCCCAGCTTGCAGCCTCTGCTCCTGGGAGCCAAGTGCCATGCCCAGGGCTTCCCACCACCTATTTCTGGGCAGGACCATTCCCAGTCAGGGAGACATGCCTATGCTGCTTGTCACCAGCCAGCAAACCTTCCATGGGCAGCAGGGAGGTGAATGTCAGCCTCAGAGCTGCAAATGGCATCTTGGAGGGGCTGTGCAGAGATGGGAAGCAAACTTTGCTTGGAAGTAGAAGGCTGGTCTCTTAGAGGAGCCAGAAAGCAGTTCTAAAATGTGAGGAGGAAGATGGATAGTGACCCACCAATGGTATCTGAGCTTGAGCTTAACATCTTTAGTATCTTCTAGTAAATGGATCTCGTAGGAAGCCTTTTGGCAGTCTCAGCCCCGTTCAACAGCTCTCTCTTTAGTTGCAGCTCTGTTTCTTTACTTTTCATGAGCAGTCACAAGGATTAATGGCATTTGAGATCCTGCTCTCCAGCTGTGACAAGCCAGGAGTGGGGGAGGCCCAAGGGTGGCCCATGTGGCTTCATTCCCTGAAGCCCAGCAGCTTTGATGCTGAGTGCATGTGGGAAGGCAGGTGGTGAGGGAGGAGAGACCACTGGTACACAGCCACCTTTCAAGGAGCATCCCTGATTTAGAGCTGAAACCTACATTTTAATAGGGACAGTAAATATCTGATCTGGGAAGCCATGCTCAGGGTGTGTTTTTGACAGGGGGAAGAAGGGGAAGGTCCCAGCCTTGCTGCAGCTGAAGTGGGGCTTTTGAGACCCCTAGCCTTCCCTCCCTGCAGTGCAAACACCATCAGCAGTGAGTGGTCTCCTGTGTGAAGCAGAGCTGCTGTCCCCCTGAGGGGCTGCATGGACAGCCACTGAGGAGGCTCAGTTTTATTACCTAACACATTGAAGTTGCTTCTGTAGTACTTTTACAATTGGTCTGTGCCCACCTTCACTCCCAGCACGACTCGCGTTTCTTCAAACAAATTTCTCCATGGCTGGGTTTGTTGGGGACTTTTCTCATTATTCCCTGACTGGTAAGATTCCATCCTCCCCCACCCCATTTTTCACTTTGCACCAGCTGCATGCTGCAGGAGGTTTACAGAGCCATTCAGAGACCCTGCTTTTGTGAGTGCTGTTGTCCTTGCAGTCCTGCATCCCTACAGCAGCCCCTGTTTTCTGCAGGGAAAGTGTCAGCAGAGAGCCAAGGGCTTGCAGCTGGTGGTACCACCTGCCTGAGCTGAGCTGCACATGCTGACCTCAGGCTTTCTTGTGCTCCTTCACCTGCTGTGTGCTGGTGAGGCCCCCTCGGTGTGAACACGGGTTTTTGGTTTTGTAAGGGTATCCTGGACTCCAGCATCAGGTATGGTTTGGTCCCATGTACATACAGACCACTTGAGAAGGGCATGGCTGCTCTATCCTGCTGCTTCTCTTCTTTTTCTAAGCAAAGGCACCAGTTGCACACCTTGCCTCAGTAAGTCACAGGCCCTTAGATTTATTTTTGTCCCATTTGTCTGGTTTTGGTTTTGCCATGGTCTGACATTCACTTCTGGGTAACAGTTTGAGATAAAAGCTTTAAAAACACTGCGAAGCAAAAATAAGTGGGTAGATGTTTTCTACATTCTTTTCTTTTTGTGTGTATGCCTGGTTCTTAGTAAGTGTCTGGGGGGGGAAAAAATATATATATATAACTGATGATTTGTTGCTCTCTCTTTGGAAAAAGTCCAGACTGTAGAACAGGGCTAAAATGCCAGGAAAGAGTTTGCTGCATAGAGGCAGGCTTATGTTATTTTATTTTATGCATTCCTTGGATAACATATTTTCTCTAATTTCAGATCCTGGAGAAGTCATTTTAGATCTTTATTCAGTACAGCTTATTTGCTCTTCTTCTCAGTTTTCCTTATTTTTAGAAAGGTGAAGTGTGTTCCCAAATTAAATCATTACTGGGATGGACTTCAGCCAAGAGGATCCATTGTTCAAGCCATAAGGCATAGGAAACACAAGAGTAAAACAATGGAGTTTTATATTGTGTTTAATTTGGCAGGGTGAGGAGAGATATGGCCTTGAAAGATTTGTATTCTTACATAGCTGTAATATATTTTAAAAGACAGTAAGGACTATTTTCACTTCTCACTTTGCTTTAAAAAAATAAGCACACACAGAAATGCTGAAAATGTTGGGATTGCCAGATGCTCCTTAGTTCCAAGTAAAGGTTCATGTCTGGGGATCTCAGAGATGCTTACAGTAATGTCCCAGACATTAGTTGAAGAAGGCTGATCATTTACCTTTTTGCTGATATGCTTGTCCCTGCCGCAGCTTCAAAGGCAGAGCTTGCAGCAGCCTGGCCCCAAGCCAGGCTCCTCAACCGAGCATCCATGGGTTTTATTCCTTATGTCAGCTTCTCACTCCAGTGATCTGGAGCCCCTCCTCTAGATGGGACAGTTTTGCAGTGACACAGCAAAGCCCTGCAAAGCTCACTGCCCAGTGAAGGTTTGCCTTCAGCATGCCCAGGAGCCTCAGGAGCACACAGCACTGCCAGGAAGCAGAACACGCCTCCCCTCTGCCATGGCCGCAGCCAAATCCTGTCCGTGGCAGTGCTCTGGAAAGCAGGGCAGCCAGTGCCTGCAGCTGCGGGCACGTGAGCATGAAGCCATGTGCTGGTGATGCTCTCCAGGGCTGGGGTGACTCTGCCTGGCTGTTCCACGGGCTGCCTGCCAGCCAGCTGAGACCTCACTGCTTCCCCAGCTGAGCCGCTAAAGCAGCGAGATTTAGAAGCATAATATAAAATTGGATTAATACTTGAAAATTAACTGTCCCTGCTAAGCAGCACATTAAAACATGTCCTCACACAGGGAACAAATGTATCCCAGCAACAAAAACAAACAGCTGGCAAAATGGGGTCTGGTATCCCCCTTCCAGCTTTCTGAAAGGTGTCTTAAGTTTATAATGAAGTCACTTTGTTTCCAAGCACCCTGGAGTTTGGAAACAGCATGTCTATCCCCTTATCAGCTAGCCTGATAGGCATCAATACGGCATCCGCTGGAGCCAACCCCTGCATGAGAGGGTCCCTCCCAGCCTCCCCACCGAGCAGTGTTGCACAATGCCCAGGATGAGCACCAGACATCCATGACAAGGAGCAAGAGCTTGGGAGAAACCACTGACTTCCAGGCAGGCCACCCAGAGCTCCTCCAGGATGCATCAGCCCATCTAACACCTGCTGGGGTACTGAAATCCTGCAAAACACACAGGATTGCTTGGCATCAGATGGCTTGCAGGCTCCCGATTCCATATGGTGCTTCAGGCTCCATATCCATACCCAGGATGCACGCTGCATTGGTGTGTTGAGGGACTCTCTGACACGGAAAATGGGCTTGTGCTGGGGCCACGTGCTCCCCACTGCTCCTGCAAATGAATGTCTCCACCCCAGACTGGTTTGTCCAAGAGTCAACCCCTCTCCCTCACAGAGGCACTTCAAGCTGCTGCAGCAGAAGCTCATGCTTTCCAGGGAAAAAGGTCTTTTAAAATCTCACAAGAGACAAAAAGAAATGTCATTTATGTTACTCTTTAAAATAATATAAATGCCAGAAAGGATTTTGGGTTAGAAAAAAAAATAACATGGGAGAACCTCTGACCTAGTCAAAGTCATTTCTTAAACTGTCTCACTAAGTTGCCACTGGTCTGTGCTTACAGGCTTATACTTCCCCTCTTGAAAAATTGAAATTTCAAGCATGGTGGTCATCAACTATTTTTAGATTATCCCCTGTTCAGGCACAAAAATACAGTAATCACTAAGAATGCTAAAAATTCTAAATGGAAAATTTTAATTGCTAATTTTTAATGGCAGGTTTCTTTCACGCCCTTTGTTCCAGAGAGGGAAGCAGCAGAATTGCATTCAGCAATGCACAACACAAGCCTCTAGTTTGATGAGACCCTTGCACAAAAGGAGAATTGAGAACATTAGACTGGTATGGATGAAAGAAAGACTAGGGAATTCACTGGAGCTATAATTATGAGGAAAATAATCTATAATGCTTACAGTCACTATCTCTAAATGGAATCAGGAATGAACCTGAAGCATAAGACACTTTAAAAGGTAAAAAATTAAACAGCTGTAGGTGGCACATGAGCTTGCAAAAGGCCCTTGCCAAAAGCACTGCAGAGGCCAGATGGTTAGGAGGATTCAGAGCAGGACGAGGCTTTGATACCAAGTAATGGGAACAGCCAAAACTACAGCAGACAGGTTTAAAAATAAACCAAAACAAGGAGGTCATGTTCTCTCATGCACCATGCCAAAAGTCAGCCACCAGAGAGGCATTCGTGCAGTGGGAGGTTTAATTTGGGGCTCTGGGATTTCCAGGGCTTTACTTGGAAAAATGGATGCATCCAAAGGAGCAAAGATGGTGTCAAGGGACCATTTTATGAGATGGTTCCCATGTCCACTAGCTCTTCTGAGAGCCACATAGCAGCCACTGTTCCCCACTCACGTGCCTTTACATGTTCATACTCACCTAACATGCAGATTAGCTCTGACAGGGGCCAACAAAATCAGGAATCAGCCCCCAAACCAGCCAGGTCCCCTTGCATCTCCCTTCTTGGGAAAGGTGTTCTGCCAAGATAGGAAGCTCCCTCACCCCATTTTCCAAGCAGCCCCCTTGGCCAGGCAATCAGAAATAAAAGTTGTCACACACATCTTGGTTTCTTTTCATACTTTGTAAATTTTTTAGATTTTTTATTATTATCTCCTCCTTTTAAGCATCCCTTTAAGGGTGAAATGAAATCCAACCATTTACAGAGAAAATGATTTCAGAATGTACATTTGATTTATCCTTACAAAAAGTTCATTATTACTTGCTGTTTATAAATTACAGAGTTGAAAGGAGCTTTGCAGATGCTCTTATTTTTTCTTTTTAGTTTTTGGCAAGTCCACGCATTCTTTTTCCAAAGCAGGGTGTCCTGGAGCCCCTCCAGGAGCAACACCAGCAGTAGGTCCAGGTGGACCCCAGGCTCAGAAGTGCTGCTGGACCACCTCCAGGATGATACAGCATCATCATCCGCACAGGCAGGAAAAAACAGCGGTTTGAATTCTTAGAGTATTTCAGATCCCTTCTTAATCCACTACCTGGAGTGCCCAAAGCTTTAAAATGTCAGTGTATTGCATTAGAAACAGTTCTTCTTTCTCAATGCTGGATCTGAGCCCCTCCTGCCACTCCCTTACCCTCCTGCTCCCCTTCGCTTCCCATAACAGGAGTGATTTTGTCCAATGTCTCAGAAATCAGGGGATTAGGGAGGGAGGGAGAACACAATGATGGAGGGATACAGGATCCATTCTCCCACTCACTTCCCTCCTTTTTCACCAAGGTTAGAGGTCAGTGAAGCCAGGACGAGCCATCCCTTCCCTCTCCACCACCAGCGTTCACCCATGGAACCAGGAGTGACCCTGGACAGCATCTTCACAGTGCAGAGGCATAGCAGCCACAGAGATTGCCAGCAGGAGCTGGGACACAGGGACACAGCCCCGGGGACACTGAGGAGGGGAAGAGACACCATCCCACAAGGAAACAGCAAGGCAGGCAGAGGAGAATGAACACCCATTCTGCTCTGACACTCTCCCTCCATGCCAGCTCGGTTTCCTTGTTCACCTGTCACAGAGACACAGAGGTGGTTGGCCTGGGCAGCACAAGCACAACACCTCAGCAGGACACAGGGATCAGAGAAAGCAACAGCAAGAGTGGGCTTGAGCATGTCATCCTCCATACCGACCGCAGGCACAAAGTCACCGCGTCTTTTCTGTCACTTGGGTGTGGCATTACCCCCAGATGGGCAAATAGGTCTAACCTGCCCTACTCCCTCTGCTTTAGCAAGCTCACCTGCTGCAGGTGCACCAAAGCTCATGTCCTTCCTTTCCCTTGGGGCAAAAGAGGAAGAGGCATTCCCCAGTCCAAAGCCATGCATAGGCACACAATCTCTTCCTAGGCGGGAAGCACAAAGACAGAAAGAAGTGCAAGGCTTGAGTGTGCCACACACTGCTTCACCTATTTCCTGGCCCCACTGTTCACCAATTTGAAGGCAAAAAAGCCTTTGGAAATGAAAAAGCACAAGGCTGAAGAGGGCTGCAGGAAAAGGCTGGTGATGTATTCCCTCCATCCACTGGACAGTTTGGTCCAAGAGAGCAGGATTCACTGCCCCTGCCCCCATGGGCTGCAACAACCCACAGACATCAGGCTCTGATAGTCTGATCCCAGCTCCAGCCCAGTGCCAGGACAAGGTTCTTGGTCTTTCCCTTCTCAAATCTCAGAACCTGGTTCAGATAAAATGAAGGAGCTTCAGTGCTCACCTCAGAGTCCAGCACTGGGAAACAAGGATCTGACACAAACCTGCCTCCTGCTTTGCCTCTCACTACCTCACACACACACTTACTTTTGACTTCCCTCTTGTGGCAGCTGCCTGGAGGGGTGACTGTCCCACCTGGAGCTGGCTGCAGAGGTCCCAGCAGGCAGCACGGGCAAGGCTGAGCAGAGGGCAAGCCACCACCTTGGAAAATCACTGTGTGAAAGCCAGCTTAGTAGTGTCTGTTCCCTCCAGGGACAGGAAGGAAGATTTTTAATGACAAGCACTCTAGCTCCCTAAGGATAATAAACACAGAGCTAGCCAGACAAATTAGACAAACATTGACTGGTTTGGCCTTAAATCAAAAAAGGCTTAAACAATTCTTGAGAAAGAGAAACAATAAAGAATGCATTTCATCTGTAAAGCCCCTTCCTCCCACTACAACAGAAGTCTGGTTTCAATTTAATTTCCTAGGAATAAGGAAGTGAGTAAGTCCAGGAGACAGGCAGGGCAGGAGTTCTGCTCAAGAGCCCCAGCATTCCTTTTCCAGCAATACCTTCTTCTCCAGCCCAAGGGAGCAGAAGGAGACACAAATCAGAGAGAGAAGAGGAGAATGGTGGAGCAAATAATGGAGAAGGGAAAGCAAAAGGCTGTAGTTCAGGAATGGGAGAAGCAGATACTGCAGCTGTGGGCTTACTAAACTCCCAAGAGACAAAGGCCACACCTCAACACTGAAAACATGACTGCTGTGCACTAAAAATCCCCAAGGATGGCCGTGCACGGGAAGGGAAGGGCTGATATCAGAGGAAAGGCTGCTCCCACTGTGGGAGATAAAGAGGTGCAACCCCAGCACAGGTGAACTTCAGCTCCTGCTCAAGTGGGGCTCTGGTGCTGCCAAAGCACCCACAGAGACTGGCCTGTCTTTCTCCTTTGTCTCCAGCAAAGCCTGGCAATGACCTTGTGTTATCATCACTGAGACAAAGCAAAGCCAAAAGGTCCAAGAGCAGACCTCAGGCTCCCTCCTCAGAGTAAAAATGAGAAATGGCTTCTTCTTTCCATACTGTGCTGCTGCTGAATTGCACGAGCTAACACACCTGCTCTCCTCCAGCTGTCCCTGGGGAAAGCATCTTCTCCCCATGCGGCATCCTCAGTGCTGTGGCTTTCATCCTGCTCAATACAGGCTCCTCCTTTCTCACCTGGGACCCCATTTCTCTACCATCTCTCTACACCTAAAACCTCCACACAGTTGCTCAGCACCAGAACCCATCACTGTGACAGGAGTTCCTCCTGCTACATCAATCAGTCTGGACTTAAAGCCACAACTTCTCTTTGGGGGAAAAGCATTCTCCTAGCAAAGTTTGTCTGTCTACCCAGTTCCCAAAGGGGCTTCTCTGCCTGTGGGAAAGACACAACAGAACTGAGAACAGTGATTTTAAAGAAACCAAAAATGGTAACAAAAAAGAGGTTCCTTCAGTTCTTCTAAGGAAGCATTATGGCACACAACATGAGGAAGGAGCTAAAGTGAACTGCATCTCCATTTGACCAGAAAAAGACATTAATCTTCTTTTTATTGCAGCCTCTGCCTTATTAGGCAAGCAAGTTGGTTTTGTTGACAATTTCTCTTCTCTAGAGAGGGAACTAGGAAGGAAAAAAAGAGAGAGACATAGGTAGGAATGAAGCACAAGGGTGGCACATGTTGGGCAACACAGGACCATGGAACCCTGATGGAGTTAAGGGCAACGAAAACCCCCCTGCTTCAGAACAGCTGGCCAGAAGGGCCACACTTTTTTGTGCCAATGCCTTCCTCTTTATCCTCCTCCATGATTTCTGCTTGGAACATGAGTCAGTCTTTCCACTGCTAAGGCTAAGAGAGCAAGTTCATTATGATTTTCACCCTCTGCCCACTACAACCCAGGCTCTGGGCACCCTGGCAAGCCATCTGCTAAGGAAGGGTGGTGGTAACGGCGGAGACAAGAATCTGCCTCCTCAGTGAGCTGAACAATTCAATACAACAGCAGGCCAGATGCTCACTGCCCAGGCCTGAGCAGACACCAGCCCAATCAGCTGCTACTAGCACACTCCTAAGCCCCTTCTCCTCTCCATGGTCTTGTCTGCATGGCCCAGGCTGCAGATGTGGGCTGCACATGATCTGGATTGCACTGTGGTCCCCAAACAGTCTCTTGGCCCCAGGAAGAATTGGCCCATGGCTTGTTTCTTCATGAGCCCCCTCACACCCTAAGGGCAGACAGATGGATCCCATGCCTTGACAGGCTTTGTTTGTGCACAACAATCAGAATTTTGCCCTTCCTTTTCTCCCTTTTATTACCCCGTGGTAAGGAGAAGTAGTGTAAGGAGGAGTAGCCAGCACATGTAAGCAGCAGCCCTGCTACAGGCACAGCCTGTGGGGCTCTGGAGGCAGCCAGAGAGGCATGCAACAGTCCCACAAGTGTAGCCGTGCTATGCAGAGTCAATGCTATCCCTGGTCCTCTCCTATGAATTGCCCAAGAAATCATCCATGCCAACACTGGGTCCCACCATTTTCTGCAAGCACACACAGCCAAGCCCCACTATGTCCTCCTCCCCCCCAGTACTGGTAATAAACACCCAGGTGCACACCAAACCCATGCATGTGAGCACTCATGCACACAGGCAACCATGCACTTGCAAACGTACACTCCCACCATCTAAGTGAGTCCCCCACAGCTTATCCCAGCCCTAACAGAAGCCTGTACTGCAGGGAAGATACTCTGGCCTCTGTAGGACAAGTCCATGCAGTGTTGTGGGGGCAAGGGGAAGAATGAGCAGAAAAAACCCTCAAACCCAGCTTTCTCCTCTGCTTCCTAGCTTTCTGCTCCAGGATTGGTAGAGTACTGGGGCAAGATCCAGCCCAGGACAGAATGCATTCAGCCTGTGCAAGGGGCTGCATCTTGAGAAGGACACCTTGGAAGCAAAGGATTCCCCTTCCCCAAAATACCCTTTGAATATAGCAGTATTTAAAAAAAAAAAAAAGCATACTGAGATGCTTTTGCACATTCACTCATCCAAAAAATGCCAGTGACACACATCTGCACACACAACCACTCACAAGAGTTTGTGCCTGCTGACTCACACGCTCAATAAACAGCCCAGGCTTGCATCTATGCTTGCTCCAATCCACAAAGGATGAGGGTGGATGGGAACAGCTGCCCTGTCTCCCCATGGGATCGTCTCAGCCTCCCCCAGAGGAAAAGCTGCCAGCTGGCTGCAGAGATTCTCTCCAGCCAGCAGGAGAGGCTCAGAAGATGCAAGGAAGTCTTTATGCTACTACAGAGAGGGTTCTCAACCTCTCTCTTCCTCCTGTCCAGGTCTCCCTTCATGTGACTGAGGAATTTGGGCTCCCAGGCATCACCCTGGGATGAAGGGAAGAAGAACAGGAAGTGAGGGAAGGCAGAGAGCCCATAAAAACAGCACACCCTGCCCATAAACAAAGGAAACAAAAGAAGGAACAGACGAAAACACCC
>NW_005054334.1:3738572-3754936 GCF_000277835.1 Geospiza fortis | reverse complement strand
GAAGTTCTGATTTCCCACCCGGTGGCCTCACCCAGCACCCTCCACCTTTCGGTAGGGGTTCTCCAACAAGTAGCGGAACCGCTGGTAATTCTTGAGCAGGTACTTGGGAGCATACATCTGCTCCTTGGGGTCAGCAGGGGGATATTCCTGCATTGTACCATCAAACCAGCCACCAGTCCGGATCAGCTCCCGGATATAATTGAGGTCTCGTTTATCCTCGTAGTCACCCCAGCGGGGAAAGTCCCCATTCTGAGCTGACACCAGTTTGAAGTAGATCCCCTCTGGGGTGAAACACCAGGAGCAGTGCCAGCCAGCAAAGTGGAGGGGGCTGCCCAGTGACCACTGCACCAGGATGTGTCCCGTGCTGTTCTCGTACTGCCGAAACCCAGGCATGGTGTAGTAGTCACGGCGTCGCAAACGTATCCCGTCGGTAGCATAGACAGCCTGGAGCATGCCCATGGTGCAGCCTGAGACCACCTCCAAGGTGCCCGGCTGCTTCCAGAAGAAGCCGTAGAGCGACCTGCGCATGTGAAAGGCGAAGGGCTCTGTCCAGCCATCGTAGAGCTTGAGGAAGAGCACGCCATCGCGGGCCGGGATCTCATCAGCATCATCAATGATGAAGACGTCATCTGGGCGCAGGTTGCGGAGGCGGGAGATGCCGTCCCGGGTGAGGAAGGTACGCAGGTAATCGTCAGCAATCCAGCCGTCCTGGCGGCCGCCGGGCGGGAAGTGGTCCAGGAAAACGTAGAGCACCTTATGGCGGATGTAGTCAAAGGAGCCGTTGAGGAGCATCTCGCGGAACTTGAGGGGCCGCGGCTCTCCGTAGGCCGTGAAGTTGGACTCGCACACCACGAAAGCATCCACCACGTCTCCCAGCTCATGGAAGCGGACATCCAGCAGGTCGAACTCGTGGTTGATGTTGATGGCATTGATCACCCGCCGGGGGATCTCCCGCGGCACGAGGCGGTCCTTGGTGGGCAGGTTGGAGTACTGGACCACGGTGGGGACGCCACAGCTGGGGCCGTGCCAGCCCGGCAGACACACGCATTCCACCCACTTGCGCCGCTTGGCTCCACCGGCGCTCAGCGGCTTCCGAGCCGGCCGCCCCGAGGCTGCACCATCCGCCTGCTCCTCCTGCCGGCCGCCTGCAGGTGGCTTCTCCAACACCTTGGTGCCTGGTTTAAAGCAAATGCCACCAGCTTTGGTACGGACAAAGTATTCCGTTGAGTCTTCTGGCAGCACAAACTCAACCTTGTGCAGCTCTTCGCTGGCTCTGCTGGGAGACAGAGGCTGGAGCAAGGGGGAGTGGGAGTACAGGGGTGTGCGGAGGAACTCTGCACCCCCTGGCTCAGGGCTGACCTGAGGCGTGACAGGGGCATTGTTCCAGAAGAAGCTGGAGACGAGGTTGGGACTAAGCGAAGCCAGCTCCCTGGGGAAGGTGACATAGGAAAGGGCCTTGAGGAAGTGCAAGAAGGAGATGAGGCAGAGACCAGCCATGCAGAGAGTCAGAAAGAGTTTATGGCGTCTCATCTTCATCCTGTGGAAGAGCCACGAAAAGGAAAGTCACATTCAATAGTTACTGAGGTGCAGAAAGTTTACCACTGTTAGAAAAACAGGTTGGGGAAGGGAGAAATGCTGGTCCAAATTCAGCATGCATCTTTAGAGACTTGACTCCAGGAATTACACCCCTACCCCCTGCCATCTTCACTGGGCCTTTTGCTTCAGCTGAACCTCTGCTAGATTAGTCTCATAAATCCAGAGACAAAAAAGGCACTGGCAATGGGGTAGAAAGACAAGAAATACAGAATAACAGGAATTCATGATCTAGTGAACTCACCGCATATGGAAGATTTGCCCCTACTCACCAATGGAAATTAAATGAATGTAAACCTCCTCAGAGGCGCATCACCAGAGGGCTGGGAGAAAATGAAAAGCCCAGGAAGGGTGAGAGAGTTGGGGGGCATGGTTGAAACATGACCAGTGCAAGAGAGGCAGTTTTAAAAGATCGAGATCATTAGTCAGACTGCCAGAGGCAGCCTACAGTCTCCAGATCTTTACAATGTTTGTACAACACACACCCTAAAAAACCACCCTTGTTCTTAGGAAATACTACCCAAGTTCACATGGAGGACAGGAAAACAAAAATAAAATTAAGATCCTGTCACATTTACTCTTCTCCCACCTGTGATTCTCAAGTCCACTGTATCTCCATATGTTGCATTTTGTTTCTCACTTTCTGTGGACCAGATGCCGAGGTTTTTCTACATCTGGATCAAGGTGACAAAAATAAATGCCTAGCTGTCTCTGCTGGTAATACTGTGCCATCATGATGGATCCACGTCAGGCCAGGAAGAAGCCAGTGGTGCAGAGCCCTTCCCTCCAAACAACATGAAGCATTGCCTTCATCCTCCCCTCCACCACCTCCCCTCCTCCAGCCCAGGCAGGGAACACAGAGCTGCTGTCAGGCAGAGAAGTGATTGAAGACTACAATTCAGAAAAAGGACCAAAACCAAAAAAAAAAAAAAAGAAAAAGAAAAAATGAATCTCACACAGTGCTTCGCCAAGGAAAGGTAGAAAAGGTGTTCCATCACCTGCTGTTTAGGGAAAGGCAAGTTGGGGCAAAAGTGGGCATGGGAGAAAGGTCATCCAAAAGCAGTTTTCAAGGCAGAGGCTGTCCTGGAGCATGACACCCTTCCTGCAGTGACAAGGAGGCAGAGATCCCCACACGTGTGACACATACCATCTCACCCCCTCCACATGCTCCATTCTGGTGGTTCTCTCCCTGGTGCAGTCCTTCCAGGGCCAAAGTTCCTGAGAGGCACCATCACTTATAAAGGTTCCACCTGGCACACAGTGGTGCCAGCAACGCCTTCACTGGAGGCAGTCCCTGCTCCTGGTGGTCATGGGGCAGCTGCCTCACACGTGGCCAGGTGTGGGGCAGAGGGAAGAACCCAACCAGCTCCTGCCACTTCAGAGGGTATTAGGCAAAATACAGCAGAGTGTGTTACTGAGTAACTTGAGGAGACTTTAATACTGAATGAAAAGCCATAAAGCATTTAGATAGATGGCAACTGCCCAAAGGAAAACATATCTGGCTTGCCACAGATGGCTCTGACACGGACTTTGGTAGAGGGGCTGTCCACAGCTGTACCTTACAGCTCAGCAAAGTGTTTCCTGACACTTGGCAGTCACATTTTTAGTGGAAGTCACCATCCACTGACGTTGTCCCCAGTGCTCAGGTGGCAGGGCAAGGAGGCCCAGATTACACTCTGACTGAAGGACTGCAGCCTGAAGCTGGTGGAAAAGTTACAGCATGGCCATGGGAGGGGAAAAAATTGAAAGAAAAATAAACAAGGAAAAAGGAAAGAGAGCTCGATTCTATTGGTTAATGTTTAGTAGGTGTTTTGATATACTTTGCCACAACACAAGTCAGCGGCAGGGCAGGGTGCTGGCTCTGGACATCACCTTTGTAGTGGCCCAGCCATTAAGTGGCTGGATATTCTTCTGTTAAAAGCCATAAAAGATAATCTTGGGGCTTGCTGTCATAGGGGCAAAACAAGAGGTTGCAGAAAATGCCATGAGCATCTCTTTCTATCCATGACTGATTTTTTCTTGAGCAAGACCACTTGTAAAGTAGAGGAATATTCAGTGCCTTTTCCTTGCACACCACTAGTTTTCAGTCTGTCTTGAAGTGTGGGGAAGAGAAGGGCACAAGGAAGCCAAACCCCCACTAAATTAGCAGTGACTGGGTGTCAGTAGAAAGTGTCCCTCACTGGTAAATGAGTACAGCTTTCTCCAGTCAGGTGTCCTGTGACTTCTCCAAGGCATTACTTCCAGACATCAGGCTGCTCTCTCAGACACTGAAACCAGGGCAAGATGAACAGCTGACCTGCTCCAACACAGCCATCCCAATGACTGCCAGGTAACGCTGGTTTCGCTCCAGTTCCTACAGGACACACAAATGCAGGGCAGCCAGCTTCCCCTGGGCCAGCCCAGGGCTGAAGGCAAGTGCTGAAGGAATCACACAAGGCACATCACCTTCTCAGATGGCTGTGATGCTCTGCATGCCACAGTAAATTCCCAGACAAAAAGCCATAACTCTTGACATTCAACAAACTGCTCTGTTTTCTGAGATGTAGCACGCTGTGTCAACATGGCAGGACGCATGGTTTTAGGAAGCAAAGCAGATTTTCCTCCCTTGTCATTAGCACACATCAGTATCTGTCAGGCTCAGCGTGTGGCTCTGCAGCTCTCCAGCCACAGGCACAAGGGGCTCTGGGCAGGGCTGCCTGAGCTCCTGCACCAGGCTGGGGTGCACAGCCCTCCCCAGCTGCTCTGCCAGCCAGCTGGCCCTGCAGTACCCTCTGCTGTTCCTGCTGACACGGCCAGGGAGGCAGTTTTCACTGCTCAGTTGGTTTTGTTAGGGAGTGGGAACACCAACCCATTTCCTAACCCCTCCTGGAAGAGGGGAGGGAAGCAAAGAAGCAAGGTGTGTCCTTTTCAAAATCTCTTCCCTGGGAACCACCTTCATTCTCACATGCCAGGGATTCTTCTGCCAGGGAGTGGAGAAAACTCATGCATCCTTGGGTGAGCCAAGACTAAACACCATCAATCATGTATCCCTTCCCATATCCTCTGATCAGCCCTGTAGTGAAAGGCATGTCTGGTGGCAGCTCCTTGGAGACAAAGGCCAGCAAGGGAGGACTCCCCACCCTCCCCATCCAAAACATTTACATGTGGTGGAAATGAGAAAGCAGGTACCAGTCAGGGAGACATCTCAGTGTGTCACAGAAGAGCCCACCTGCTCCAACACAAAGCAGCCATCAGTGACCAGGAACACAGAAAACATCAAGAAGAGGTATTTCCCTTCTGACAATTTTGACTGAGGAAGGGGGGAAAAGTCAACTTGATCTCTGGGAGAGTGATCAAGTTGCTGTCAGCAGCAAGAAAAGCTTTAATGTTCGAGTAGAAGAAAAAGCCTGAAGTAGTATGGACAGTCAGCTCCATTAAGACAAAGCTCTTTAGGGAGTGCACAGTTATAGACTGCTTCAGCAACACACAATCCTGAGGAGACAAGCTGAAAGCTTCTTTTTGTTAGGGACCCCTTTGATATTTCATTGCTTGAAGTTCTTCCTCTACCATGCAGGGGAAGCGCTTTCAAAAAAGGAGAAAAGCTAGAAGTGTTATGCACATGAGTTATCCCCAGGCACCTGTTACCATTTCAGTGACCAGTTGATTTATACCATCCTGAAATAACATACTTATTTTTCCAGAATCCAGAGAGAAAGATATGCACCGATAAGAGCTGGCAGTTCACCAGCTCCAATGTTCTCTTCTGGAGAACGCTGGCAAGAGGCCACACAGCAGGCTGCTGGATACAGGCTTGTTACCCCATCTTGTTAGGGCATGGGACTCGAGACTCAGACCTCTCCCATGGTTACAGGGAAAACGAAGCTGTGGAGAACAAGTCAGAGCAGAAGCTTCTGGTTTTCCCCTGATACCATAATGCTCATCTCCTCTGCCTAAAGTTATCCCATAACACCCATGCAGTAACATATTTGCAGATCACTCAGACACTTCAACACAAAGCAGCAATTCAAATTAGAATCACTTTCACATGGCAGATTAAAAACCCAGTATGACTTCCACCCCCCATTCCACACAGAGGGCCCAACTCTCTCTGCTCCAGCTAGAGACAAATGGAACAGGCTCCACATTTCTGGAGTACTACGTCTACCTGCCATCCTCAAGCACGGGAACCAAGCAGGCATCAGAGCCACAGTACCTCTAAACACAGTAAAACTCTCAAGTTACTTTTGTCCTGCAAACATCCACAGAAGGAGAAACCATAAAACTTAGTATTTGTCAACAACACAAGCTCAGGCACAGCAGGACTGCACTTTGCTTAAGGGTAGGAAAAGAAGATTATCCTACATTGCAGGAAAATCTGAGAGAAGCAGGATGTACCAGAAGTTAGCTAGGGCTCAGCATCTCTCACATGAAGGATGCCACAGTGCTTTCAGGGACTGCAAGCTACAAGGACGTCAGCAAGAAACTCTGGCAGCCACAGCACAAGGTGGTTTCAATGTAAGCAGGTCCGTATCAGCTTCCCTGCAAGGTCCAAGGACAGAATAAAACATTCTTCTGTGTCCTTCATCAAGAGCTGCTGCCCACAGCAGCACAAATGCAAAACAGCAATACCTCACACTCCGTGTTTCCTTTGCAGCCCTGAGGCAACCGACCACAAGGTGCCACTGACTTGGTGCCAGCCCAAACAGCTGGATGGAGCCATCCAGCACAGGCACTCTCCCAGCAAGGTCAGGCCGAGCGACAGCAAGGCTCTGTCCTAAGCACCTTCCCTCCATTTCTGCAGACAGGTAAGAGGAGTGGTAAGGTAACCACTCAACAGCATGCCACCATGACTCCCATTTGCCCCCCAGAGCTGCCATCCACCCACCACTAACAGGTCTTGTCAAGTCAGAAAGAAAACCACATTGAGGAAAAAAGACAGCTAAAGGGTGAATCTACACAAAACTAAGGTTTGAGGTTGGCCAGGGAAGGGTGACAGCACAGCACAAAGAAAGGCATTGCCTTCCCCTTCCCAGGAAGGACAGGTACACGATGTACATGTCAACCACAAGCCTCCAGACTGCGTGCAAGACCTGGCTAAGTCTCAACACACCTGCAGCATCTACAGTCAAAAAACAAACAAACCAAGTATCTCTTTTATGCATTCCTCTAGGAGACCCAAGTGCTCCACACCAGCAGCTGCTATCTGCTGCATACAGAAACTAAGATGGATACAACACTAAGCTTCCAGCTTTTCATGTGCTGTATCTGCTCACCTCTTTACCTCTGCAAGCACAGTATGTTCAGAATCCACACTTCCCATGGACCTTCAACTGTTCTCTCAAGTGTCTTGTCCTGCCCTTCAGGGGACTAAGCCTTGGTTACTTCAGATGCTACACCTCCAGCTGCACACTGTGGGACAAAGCAGCTCTTAGCCCTCCACACAGAACACATGGGACCTGGAGATAAAGTGGTCTCCGTTGACAGGATTTTGTCTCAAGACTGATCTTCCAGAAGTCAGTGGAACAGACCAACATCTGAACACCTTCAGAGTCCAGTATAAAACCCTCCACTCAGACGGTTCTTACTGTAGCTACCATGTTACTAATAGCAGCATAATTATCTAATTCTCCAATCCCCAATTTAAAAGATCTCAGAAAAGATTAGAAAACTCTCGTGAAATCCAGTAATGGCCTACAAGACACCAATTTAATTTTATCCAAGAAGTACTTGGACGTCATAAGAGTGCAGTACTGCATGCTAAAGGAAACTAAGCTGGATTTCCAACTCCACTGGAATCAATCAAATATTCTTCTCAGCATCCTTCAGATATGCTGGGCTCCCTTGTAGCTAATCTTCTCTCTCCAGCTAAATCCAGTCTCACCATAGGTATTTCCACTGCTTCAGAGATGCTTCTGCACACTTTAATCCTTCAGAGGTTCTCAGAAGCTGCACCTTCAATTTCCTAGCGTCACTACTCTGAGCACTCTCTCTGCTATAGGAGAAGTGATGCCTCTCTCCCTCACTTCTGCCTGATATCCTGGAAGAACCCTTCCCCAGCCCTGCTTATTGCCTCCTCAAAACATCTGCTTCCACGAGGTCTGCTGGGATGGCCCTGGAGCTCATGTCACCACCTGGCTCCCAGGCTGGGCCTCTGTGCACATCCGAGGGCGAGCTGAGGCGCTGCTCACTGCACTCACCCAGGACGCCAGGCCCTTCTCCCAGACACAGAACTGCTGCTGCTCACTGCTCCAGCTGCACAGCAGTCAGCCACTGCAAAACACAGCTGGTTAGGTCTTCTGGGGTCTAACAGGGAAGAGATACCCCATCATGAGGAACAGGAAAGGGAAAAGGGACAACACTACACAAAAAAGCAACTTATGCCTTCAGACAGACCATGGGGTTATCAAACAGGTATGCAAGATCTCCCTGCTAGTTTTGGTGCCTTGCAAAGAGGGACAGGTCAAAACCAAATAAAGCTTGCAGAGACTTCAAGTGAGGCACGTGACAACACAGGCTGTTGTGTCAGAGGTTCTCCCCCCTCACTCACCACCATCACAGCTTACCCATCCCTCAGTTGTCAGTTGTATGAATTCAAGTTGTCAATCACATGAAAGTCTGCTTTTACAGCCATATCAGCAGCAGATCTAGCTGGGTTAAAAATAAACTTGAAGAAAATGCCTAGGCATGGGAACAAGCAGATGACCAGCAGAAACTTTCTAAATTATTTCACCAGTTCACTTCTGATCAAAACACGTAGATGTACATACATCCTCAGAAACTCAAAATTACAGAACTGTAGCCACTGTTCATCTAACCAAATGTCCAACATGGCCCCCATTCAGCCACCATGAGCTCACTAATTCTTCCCAGCAGCATCAGAGAAGGAGCACATCCCAAGGAAGGAAGTGGAAGAACCAGCAGCAGCAGGCAACTGCTTTCAATGCAGATCCTGGCAGGCACTCCAGGCAGGTCAAGCAAGTGGAGTACAAGGCACAAATCCTGAGAACAGCTGCAAGATGAACAGTCCAGATTCCCCTCAGACCTGCAGGTCCATGGGTGAAGAGCATGTGGCAGATGCACTAGATCAGGCACACAAACCCTGTGCAAAGGAAAGCAGGGACTGTGACAGCCCAAGCAACAGGGAGATGCAGGTTGAAGAGCCCAGAGGAAGGTGAAGTGTGCCCTGTGAGCCCAGAGCAAGGCACTTAAAAGAGGAAAGAGGCAAGAAACACTTGATGCCATGGTGATGGGTGAAGCACACAGACCCACGCAGGCAGGAGAAACCACGTTAGCTCCAGCTATTTTTGAAGCGGGTGGCAGTTGTTTGTGCATCCCCAGGATAAAGGGTCTCCCAGATGGATCAAGGAGCAGAATAATTAAACCCCAGGAAGACAATAAATAAAGCGAGGCCTTGGAATAGCAGCAAGGTCCTAGTGGTCAGGAGAAGAGCTAGCCCTCCATTCCCACCCTCTTTCCTCCCCCATCCATCACCAACTACTTGGGGTTTGGCAGTGTGCTCACTTTCCCACAGTAGCCGATCTATTACTGTTTGGAAGAGCCTCTTCCTTCCCCTCCTCCCCTCCTTTTCAGGCCACAGGGGTCCTGCTTGGCAGCCCCCGGATCCCCCTCCACTCTGAATGTCTGGTGACCAGCCAATCCCATGCAAAGAGCATTAACCCCTCTTCACTAGGAACAAACGCAGAAACCTGACTCCACGCAGAGAGGTTTCTCTAGGATGTTTCTCCCTCCTTCTCTCCTCCCCTTCCCCAACCCCCGCTGATCACTCTCTCGCCTTTTTCCCCCCCTTTCCTTTCATTTCTCAAAAACTAACTCCAGCCCAGGGAGTGTCACATCTCCCCGAGAATGTTACACAAGCCCATGGGAATTTTTCTTGGACCACGAACAGACCCTTATTTATTTGTCTCTTCTGCCTTTGTTCCTCATTTCCCCTTTCAAGACTTAGGCAAGACCTCGACACAGGGCTGCCTGGATCCCCCGCTGCCACTTCACTTTGTTATTATTTTCAGACAGAAAAAGGGCTGATAGGCAGAGAGCTTCAGTGCCTTGCCCCGAGGCAGGAATAAGTCAGCCCAGACTCCCACCTCTGGGCTGGACAAAGGGCATGAGCTCAGGGGCTCTGGCTTGCAGACACAACCTCCTGCTTATGTTATCCTTCTGACTGCAGCATTGCAGCCCCTTGGATTTAATCCCCACGAATCAATTCTGCAGTCACGGCTCTGTGCCGATAACAGGCATATGGTACCATGAAAAGGGGCAGTTTCCCAGAATGAAATCAAAAGCTTCCTAATGCACTTAACTCAGGGTCACATAAATCTCTCTTCTACCTCCCACAGACAACTGGACCTTGTTTACAGGCATTGCAGCAGGCCTGGGTCTCAACAATGTTTACTGCTTCTGCACAAACATTCCCTTTCACTGAGCAAAGCAGGACCCTGACCTCCAGATTAATCCAAGCAGTAAGAACTAGGAGCAGGTCTACAGGGAAAGAAGGAGAAAGTTTGTCTTCATCAGCAAAATCAAATGCCATCTTGGACATCACACAGATTTGTGGATCACCTGTCTTCACATTCTTCCTTTAAGTTGCCTTATTTCTTGAGAAGGATGAGGAGGAATTGTGTTTAGCCAGATGGTGATGCCCCTGACAAGAGGTAAAACCATCTGATGAAAGAATGGGTTCTTTTCAGGCTGATGAGACCAAGCACCAGGCCAGGGCAAGATGGGACAGCACAGCTTGTCCAGGGAACATACAGTGATTACCTGTCCAACTTTGCCCCAAACACAAAAGCCACAAGTGAACACGGTGCATATAAAAACAGGGAAGCTGAGCATTTCTGCTCAACTGCACAGCAGACAGAGCAGTTTACTACCACAATCACTTGATTACAGCTTCTTTCTTTCTCCACCCTCAGCCCTCTTCCTCTCCTTTCAGGTCTTAGTAACACAAACATTTATATTGAACTGTGTATCTGAGAAGTCAGCGGCCACAAACAGGTCAAAAAGGAAGGAGAGTAAGCACATTATGAAAATCAGTCATGAACAAGAAGGACATGCATTGCAGGAGGGGAGTCGTGGTCATGTTGAAGTTAACAGGACAAGCAGGGCAGACACAGGACAGCCCACCTGTGTGGCGCACCAACCTGCCACAGTGGGGCAGAGGGACAAAGGGCATTAAACTCGTACATAGCTGGGCTACCCAGCTCATCTCCATGATGTTCCACTGCTGCAAGAGCCTGTAGCAAACTGCCCCAGTCAGCTTCTCTTCAGGGTTTAATCACTGAGAAGTGATGGGAATTTCAGCTGCACAGTTTGCTACTCAACCACCTGGTCTACCCAGTGCTCAGGCCCTGATGATCTTGTGCAGAGTCCAGTGGACCGTGTCATGACAAATCTAAAAAACACTTTGGCAAGATAAGATGGGCTTTTGAAAGAAGAAAAATGCTTTCAAGCATCTAAATATTTTAGAGAACAGTCTAGAAAACTCCAACACTGTAATTGAGTGAGGGACCAAATCCAAGCACCAGATTGACTGTCTCCAGCTTGACACAGTCTCTACTGCAAAGACAAGGCTCTGAACTCAGGAACCTCTCGCACAACCCCAAGCCACAGAGATGCTCAGCAGTGTCACACACCTGAATGATACAGAAACCAGAACTGCATTTTCAGGGCTGCACAGAGCCATATGCAAACAAGCACAGGCAAAAAGGAAGCCCACAGCACTTCCTCATCACTAAGTGATAGACTCTGGATGCCTGACAAACTCCCCTTCCCTCCCCCCCAGTGCTCACGGGAAGCGAGAAGACTCTGCTCCAGAGCACAACTGCACTATAAATAATTCAAGAGACTGCTAAATTATGCAAAAGCAATCCCATCGTACCCCCGGCCAAGCTGAATGCAGGTGTGGTCAACCCTTCCTCCAGAAGTTGCTGCTAGATAGGGATTCTGAGGCCACAGAGGCTTTGTGCCAGGAGCACATATCCGAGAGCACGCTGGCCACTTGCTCACAGCCAGGCCTGCACCAAGCAACGGCACGAGAGGAGGGATTTGGGGACACAGGGCTGGCTGATGGACAAACAGCAGCTCCTTTAATCCACCTCTTCTCCAGAGACCTCACATAGCCCCAGGAGCAAGTGTAGGAAATCGTGTCCCCTTTGAGCAAGGCTGCTCAGTAGGTCTCGCCTCCATGGATCAGATTAGCTGGCAAAAGCTGCAGCTGGACAGCACTGGCACGGTGAGGCAGGGAAGAAAGGACTGCTGGGGCAGGTGGGAAGGAGAAAAGAGAACAAAAAACAAAAGCCTCTGGAGTGGTAAAGAAAGAAGAGCTTTGCTAACACAAATAACATACAAGGAAGGCTGAGCTGAAAGCAGAGAGAAATACAGTCAGTTCTGCTGCCCCAGTCTCCTGCCTTCAGGAGATCCTGCTTCCCTGAATATCAGGGCTTCCAAAGCTTCCCTTGGAAATGGGGTCATTAAGCAACAGAGTGCAGCTCATGCTGATCACTCCAGGGCACTGCTCTCCTCATTTACCCTGCCCTTTGCTCTGCCTCAGAGCCAGCCCTCACACCACAAGCTCCACAAAAACACAACTTCCTCACACACAGTGAGCACCATGCACCCTCAGCCCCTACAGCCAAATCCTTCTTCCAAAAGCCTACCTTTCCTAGCTGCTGCAGCCTCCAAGGTCTGTCGGTGCCCAGCGTGCTCAGCCTGCACAGGCCTCCATCCTCCTCCTTTTCCCTGCTACCCACTAGAAGGGTCTGTGTTAGAGGAAGGAAGAACTGAAAGCACCACCGTAGCCCTTTCTTCAGCCTCAGCACAACCAGCTTAAAATCTCAGGGCTCTAGCCTACCTTCCCCTTCTTAAAGGGCTCAGCATCTAGGAGAGAGACTCCCTTTGAGAACTCCTGGCCATGCTGTCTGCCTGGCTGTCTGTCCAGCCCTGTATCTGCATGCCAAGCCAGGGGATACCTGTGCTTAGCTCACAGGTGTCACAGCTGTGAGCCGCTGTGCAGCGGGGCTGATTTGCATCCGTGTTTCTCTCAGCTGTGCTCCAAACCTGCCTCATGCAGGAGACATGCAGCAACATCACAAGACAAAAATGACCCCAAAGCCTTGAAGAGAACATGGAGTTTGAGTCTGCCTGCTAACCCCAGCCCAGCCTGTATAGATTTACACACTGAGGGGAGAAGGATTCTCTGAGAGAAAGGCAGCAGGGAGCAGGGATTATAGATTGGGCAGCAGATCAAGGAGGATGTGATACCAGTGGTGAGAAGGGCTGCAGAACACAAGTGATGACTGGAAAGTTATCCATAACCTCTGGCTCAGCACCCCACCCAGCTGTCCTCCAGGATTTCCAAGACAGCCAGCAGCAAAGCAAGTACAGGGAGCGTGGCACTTTGGTCGCTGCTCTCCTGACCAGCCTCTGCCTTTGCCACTGGGCACAGCACAGCCTTGCTCCATGCCTCAGTTTCCCTGTGTGGGAAATACAAGAGACTTTTCTACTCTAGGTAAGGGCTTACCTAATTAAAAGAAGCTTAATAGATTGTTTCAAAGTCCTTGGAGAGAAATTCTGTCAAAATGCAAGACAGAGATGATCCTCAGAAAGAAGAGAAACCCCCTCTGCTTTCCTGTCTTCCAGTCAGCCACATCCACCTCTCCTCTTGCTTGCAATTTGAGCATTACAGGCTGAAAAAGACTCCTGGCAACGCTCAGTGTGGTCATACCCCACAGCCATGGCTTTGGAAAAGCCAATTTAGATACAGACCTGGGCACTCCCCTTGGTGGGGAAACAAGGAACCTTAGCTGAAGTCATCAAGCTGCCTGTTCAGCTAGGGGGGGTTATCTCAGTACAAAAGGCCAAGGCCTCAACAGCAAGCAGCTCACATAACTCCTGCTGTCCTAAAACAGGTAATAATCACTTCCAAAACCACCACTCCAGAACAAGCCCTTGCCATTCGTAAGGCAGCCAGCTCCCTTCAGCCTACCTGATGAAACCTCAAAGTGCAGTGCTGCACTCCTTGTCACCTATCAGCTCTACTGAGCAAGTTTCTGAGCACAAAAATACACCCACCCTGCTACAGGTGTTCAGAGGTCTGAAGAGCAGGAGGTACCTGTTGTACTTCAAGAAGAGCTTTGGGAAGTAAAGGGTCTGCATGCCAAGGAACAGAAAGAAGTTCAAAAAAAGGTAAACAAATCATGTTTCTGCCTTCCTCAGATATGCAGCCAGAGTTTATTCCACAGGGATGCAGGCATAGAGTGCTTTTGTAAATCCCACTCCACTGCTCCAGCACACAGCATTTCTCTGCACCTTCCCCTGGAGAAGGGGGAACTCACCAGCTCTGTGACAGCAGCTCTGCCCTGGTCCTGGCACCCCACCCAGCACTGCTGCCAGAAACTCACCTAATGCTGTCAGAGCACCCCAAACCCGACCCAAAACTGCCCACAGTGCCAGGCTTGGTGCCTCCACGCAGCTCTGTCATGGCTCCTCAAGGCCAGCCTGCATCACTGACTTGACAGCACGGTTCACATGTGCACTGCAGATATGTCACCATCGTTCCAAG
Organism: Geospiza fortis; assembly: GCF_000277835.1. NCBI lineage: Eukaryota > Metazoa > Chordata > Aves > Passeriformes > Thraupidae > Geospiza > Geospiza fortis. The sequence goes on along the minus strand of NW_005054334.1, from coordinate 3,740,787 downwards.
AACAGCCAGGAATGGGAACAGCAGACATTCCTAAGACTCTCCCCACATCCCCCTAAATTGCACTGCCCCACGTGCCTACCTTCCCCAGATTTCAGATCCCACTGTAATGTTTCATTTTGTGCTAGTGAAGTGCAGCCTGACCTTTTGTGCAGAACTGATGGGTGACAGCAGCAGCAAACACGTGGGCACAACTACCCACACTTTTCTGCTTCTGTAGTCAGGGCTGGTAACATGAACCAGCCCTTTGAGGCACCTCCACTGACCCAAAGTCATGAAGACATCTCTTGTGCCAGTCAGTTCGCCCTCCTCTCTGCCAGAGTTACTGACAGCTGTACCAGTCTTCGTTAGCACCACCTCCTCCAGCTACATCCCACTGATTGGGTCACAGACTCCAACAATGTACAAAGGGCTCATTTTAGAGCAACTAACCCCACCTAAAGCCTAATCGGCCATTAGGAATGAATGCTGGCCCAGCTTGCCCCATCTGTCCATCAGCAAGCTCCCCCACCTCCTTCCTCCACCTTTATGATCCAGCACAGAGGCTGGGGGGGTGTAGGGGCCTCAATTTGTGATAGCAGGTGCACCCTAAAGATGCTGTTCTCAAGAGAGGAGGAAGCTCAGACACAAGAAGCTGAAATCTCAGCTGTAAACCCTTCCACGAGACAGAGTTTATCTCTGCTTGCTGACAGGTCAAAGCAAGGGAGGGACAGAGAGGAACTTGTCTAGCCTAAGGTGCCCTTCACGTACTGAACATACACAACAACATCTATGTGCTCTGCCCTGAACAACTGCCATACCCATGACTGCTTACATGCTCTACCTTTATTGCAGCCAAAAAAATCAGCAAAAGTTCCATGGTAAGTGCATCCAGCAGGACCCATGTGCATTGCTACACACACCCAGCAAACAGCCCCCCACGTTTGTCACACCAGCCTCCCTCAAAGGCACGCAGTAAGCATGTTACACCAATCTGGCAGGCCCCAGTGTCACACTGCACTTAGCCAGATGTGCGTGGGAGAAGGAGGAGAAAGGTAAACACAAGGCACACAGGAAGCCCACAGTACACAAACCTCACAGGTACGCTCCTCAGGCAAACACACCGAGTGTCTGTGCCTGCCTTGTGCCTGGCCAAGGTTCAACAGGCTCTGTGCTCACCAGGAGCCCCAGCAAGCCTCCAGACCAGCTATCCCTGTGTCATGTTGGGCACAAGTGCTCCAGGTAAGCTCACAGCTGTGACCATCTACTGAAACGAACATTCCTGCAAGTACACTATTTCCCACCTGCTCTTCTTGACCTCCTAGCTAAGACAATCCCTGCATGTCACACAGGCAACTTTTTTTTCCCCAATCTTAACAGCATTTTCAGGGAGGGAGGAAAGCAGGCAGGCAACTCAGCCACCAAAACCACTTTGGAAACAAGAGTGTGGAGGGCACTTCCAATAGAGGTGAGCCACAGCAGCACCTGAGACCAAAAGTATACTAGACAAAAAGCAGCAGTGGGGCCACTGAATTAGGAACTGGGCAAGAAACACACCTGCAGCTAGCCTGAATCCATCCCCTCTCCTAAGGATATAACTGGCATATCCAGGGCATTAATAAACAATGCAGGTATAACTGAGTCCTCAAGGGAGGAATGCTATACCTTGCAGCGGATTTCTCACCCCCACTGCAAAATCACCTGAGTGTGTAGAGGAGCTGTAAATCTTTGAGGGACTTTTACAACTGGCAGTAGAAGAGCCACAGCTTCACTGCTCTTCTGCAGTTTGCAATGGCTTTCATTCATTGCTTGCTTTATAGTGCTACAGGCAGGCTGGAGACTCCCTCCCCGGGAATAGCTCAAAGGACTGCTCTTCTCCTGCTCTAGCTTGGAGGACACGTTCCCAGCACTTGTACTGGGGCTGAAACAAGCACAGATGCTAGAGCTGTGTTTAGGGGGGCTTTAGAAACCGGAGGTTTGCTGGAGCATAGGGACACCCATAGTCCTTCCTCCCCTCAGAGATGTCTCTCCATTGCCTGAGGGTCAAGCAATGAATGGTAGATCCTGCTTGATTTCTGTCCGTCTCTGAGAAGTTGGCAGCAGCCAGGCTGCAGCAACAGGAACTCGCAAGTGCTTCCTAAATCACAGGTGCCAGCTGGACTTAAACACGACTGCTGCAGGAGGGACCCACAACGCACAAGAGACACCCTTTGGGGAAGGAATTTGAAAAGTTCCTGCT
>NW_005054334.1:3737446-3738562 GCF_000277835.1 Geospiza fortis | reverse complement strand
CTCACACTCTGCCAAGGTGAGGGACACAGGGGCAAGAGTACACAGGAATTGGAAATTCAGTTTGCACAGGCTTGGGGGTTCCTGGTGACTCAGGTCATATTTGTTAGCAGGGGTGCCACCGAGTGCTTTCACAGGCTTGAACTTCCCACTCAAGAAGAGAGATTTGGAATTAACTGGAGGGTTGTTCTATAGGAGAGGTGCTCAGCACCCACACTATGCTCTGGAGACAGGGCAGGCATGCTCCTGACCCCGACGTTCTGCCCTAGGGTACAAAGGAGAAAGGCAAGACCCTAGCATCATTTCTGGGAAATAGGCGGGGTTCCCGTGCGACCCAGGCGCGGCTGGAGGAAACACAGCATGTGGAAATCCCCGAAGGAAAACCACGGGCTGAGGCACTGAGACAAGCCTGTCTCCATCCCGCGCCACGCTCCCTCCCTCACCGAGCTGCCTGAGCAACTCCAGAGCCGCAGCAGATGCCGTGCTCCCCACCAACCTTGTCACGCTCACCCAGGGAGCAAAACTCCGCAAGGACTGAGGTACGCCAGCCTGTGTCATTCCGGTAGGACACACAGCTATCCCAGCCCACAAACAACCCGAGAGCCCCACATGAACGGAGAGAACTTGGGTGCCCGCGTCCCTCTGCGGCCAGCCCCGACCAGGGGACCTGCAGCTATCTGACATGGAGACAGAGCAGGGCACAGGGGACGTTTGGCGATACACATTTATTTGTATGGATGTTTTCCCTCCCACGCACGCACTCCTGTTACTCCTTCTCGCTTGCTGCAGGCTTGGCACGCATCCCCAGCCCGTGCCCTCCTCGCAAGCCGAGCCCGGGCAGCAGATGGGCCTTCGCTGCAGTGCCCCGGCCGGAGGGAGGGTGCCTCCATCCCCGGCGAGCCCTCCGCTGCGGGCAGGGGGCTGGCAGCATCACCGCCCTCCTCCCCACAGCCGATGCTCCCTAGCAGGGGATGCCGGGATTATGGGGGGGTGGAGAGGAGGGGGGGGAAGAGAATAAAAAAATAGCACTAATATAAATAAATAAGGAGCGCGAAGGTGGGGGCTCGGTGGGGGAAGCCTCTCCGGCAGCGCTCGCAGGGGATGACGCCGCACCCCCGG
>NW_005054334.1:3717992-3736837 GCF_000277835.1 Geospiza fortis | reverse complement strand
GAGCTCCCGCTGCTTGGCGGGAGGGAGGCAGGCGAGGTGGGGATGCGTGAGCTGCTTTGCCCAGCGACATCAGGAAGTTTTGCTGCGGTGCCAGAAATAGAACCTGCGTCTGCTGACTCCCGGTCCTGCACCCTAACCGCAGAAGCTATCTTTTCTCAATTCAACTTTGCCCTGCCTTCTTCCACGTTGGGCCCATCTTTGGAAAGGAAAACAAAGCCAAGCCAAACCATAATACCACCACCCCCTCCCCCCTGACGGAACGGCACCGCTACAAACATGCTGAAACACAACCATGGGACCGACCTCACTCCTTGCAGCCCAGAGCGAGCAAAAGGTCAAAGGAAGCAGAATTAGAGTACACCCTTCCTCAACATTTCATGGGAATTTGGAAAAGCAGCACGTTACAAACAAGCCTCGGTGCCAACACCTCTCCAACTTGCCATTTATCGTATGGGCACACGGGGCGGCTCACTGGGGAGAAGGTGAGAAGTGGCTCTGTCAAATTGCCACCGCCTCTTCTGAGCACTTGTGGCACAAGAGTCTGCCCTGCGCTCTGATCTGCTGCCCGACCAGCACCAGAGAGGGTTTCCATGGGAAAGGGTCACCCCAATTTTGAGTTTTAAGGCTAAGATAGAGAAAGTGTCAGAGCTCAAGCAAAGAGACAGCATAACTGAAGGGGAATTTTCCCCGATGCAAACTCAGCTAGAAGGATGAGTAAAGACAGCCAGAGGTCAGCTGGATTCAGAAGTGCCTCTAGAGTATTGTAGAAGTACTGAGGGAAAGGAACGAGGACATAGGAGGAAGACAACGATGCAGCAAGGGAAGTTCTCACGACATGAGAGGGATCATTTTGTGGCAGACGCAACACTGCACCAGCACAAGTCCTTGAGGACACGGAAAAGCTCCACCTCGATGACAGCAACATCATATTGGTGGGAACACACTGGGAAGACAACAGCATCCCCATCTCTCTGGGTCCAGGATGAAGTTGCTCTCTGATAAAACAATGTTCTTCAAGACAGTCATGGGTCCCTAGCAGAGAACTGGGCTTGGAGGGAGTCCCCAGCTTCTACATCCCTATGAAGAATCTTACAGCCATGATTCAACTTGCATTGAGTCCATGACTGTTTTTTCTTTGGTTTTTTGGGTTTTTTTTGTTTGTTTGTTTGTTTTGGGGTTTTTTTGTGGTGTTTGTTTTTTTTTTTTTGAGATGGCTGGCAAGTGACAGCATTAGCCTTGCATGTGTGGTTGATTTCAGTTCTGGGAGTATAAATCCTATTAGGATTGGGCAGCCATCACCAATTCATTTCTCCCAGCCAGCCCATCAAGAAGGGATGGTTGGCACTAAAGGGAAGAAAACATCACTATTTCAGACCTCCTGTCCTCATAAAACATTATCCCTTTGCTGCAAATATTACCCCTGGGGTGATGTGAACACAGCTAACACTTTCCCACGTTAATGTGATAAAACTGAAGGCTTACGGGCTCACCCAGAGATTGCAAATGTTCAAGAGCATCAGACCACAAACCTAGGGGTAGAATAACATCCTATGCACAGAGAGGCACCTGCAAAACCACAGCTCCTCGGTCTTGTGACTGTTTGCCACGCTCAGCACTCCTAACTAGGAGAGACAGGCTCCTGCATCCTCCCTGAGGTGTCTGCCCCTCTGCTACACCGTGCAACAATGTGAAGGGGAATGTGGGATTTTAGCTTCGCCTCTGAATCTTTGTGTGAGGAAAGGCAAGATTTTGGTGTTCTTTCCTGAGCTAACCCCAGAGCAGAATGATGCAGAGGGCTGTTGTTTCAGCATGTGCTGGTACAGTGCCAGATGCAACAGCATGCTGGTATCTCCTCCACACCAGTGCAAGTGCATCTGTACCTCCTCTAAAGGGGGACCTGGTTTCCAAAGCCATGTGGTTCTGGGTTTGCGGGTCCGGACACAGAAGTTGGGGGTTTTATATATTTTTACTAATGGTATTATCTGCTTTGATGGCACCAGAGTGAGGCTGTAGTCTTAGATGTTTCCAAGCACCTCATGATTTCTAATTTACTCAGTCATCATCCCTTCTCCTAAAGGTAAAACCCCAAACCTTTGACACTGTTTTACATAAATGAAACAGAGGATTAGAAAAGTTACGTGATTCGCTGGAGGCCAGACAGAGAGGTTGTGGTAGGGTAGAAAACTGACTGTGCTAATCTTGAATTAGCACCGTAACCATTGCTGTCTGTGGAGCATTTTCTCCCTGTTTTGCGTACTTCGGTTTGAGACATGCTGGACAAGCTCCCTTGGGATAAGGAGTCATTTTTAGCCCGATTCCTTACAGAAATGAAGCTCTCACAATCATGTTGTCTATCTGCCTGTCTATCAGCCGCCCACCATACGGTTTGAATCCACTGGCCAATTTCAACCCAACCCAGCACCAGCAGCAAGGAAAGGATTTTATAGCAAAACAATTCAGATGAGCTCCATGATGAGCCAAAAGAGGGGAGGGAGGAAGAGAATGCTCATGTGTGCCTGTGGGCTGCATGGCATCCAAACACCCCTTTTGGCATGGCTTGTGATGCTTCCAGCTCCTCTCCAGGGCGAGAGAGAGGGATTGAGCTCAGGTCGATGTGTGGGGCTGGTAAGGCCAGGAAGTAGCTGAGCACACTGCAGAGATGTCCTGGGCATGCAGCAACCCCAGGCATGAATGTAGCAGAGATGATCATCCTGCCGCTGGCAGAGCAACTTCTGCTCTCCACGCTCCCTGAGCCCCGGCGGCTGCTCCTCCGGGGAAAGCAGCCGATTAACATATTGCAATGAGTTAACCTTAAATGGTCTAAAAATCCAAACGGCTGCATGCAAATGAATTCTGATGGAAGCAGCAAGATAAAACAGCAGCCAGCCACAGCTGAGCCTGTTTACTAACTGAGACACTTTTGTGCGTGCAGCTGAAGCCAAGGTGGTGCTCTCACTCCTGTGACGATTTGCGCCTCCCCGTTCCATGTTTCTGCCTTGCCAGGTACAAGGCTTTGAAGCAAAATATTGTTCTATATGGGTTTCTCTCTTGTATTTTGGTGGCCATGATCTGTGACATGCCCTGTTTTCTTCCTCTTGGGCAGTGCCAAACATGGTAGGTGTGGGCAAGACCCGCCAGGCAGGGTGTCAGGCATACACTGTGTGTTACAAACCCAGTGGAGCTGGTAGCTCCAACCTGCCAGCCAGAGGCAGGGGATGGAAAGGCCCTTCTCCATCACTTCTGGGTGAACCTGGTTTGCACCCAAGGGCATGTGCTCAGTTGCTATTAGGCAACTTTTCTTCACCCCGTGGTTAATGCTGGAAAGTGATTCTTGGTCTCCCTGTGTTCAAGTCACTGACATTTGGTTAACTCCTTCGCACTGAGTTACAGAGCAGAGTTAATGGTGGCAGAGCCAAACTTTCACTGTCACCCTTTCTCCAGAAGAGCACCAAAAGGTCACGTCTTTCCCCCCCTCCCCTTTGGAATTAGAGTCCTTTTAATGCCCTTTGGAGCTAGACGCTGCAAACAAAGTTCTCCTTTGAGCCAACCAGTCTTGAAATCCGATGCCCTTGTTCACTTTGCGCTGCTGGTGGCAGGGAGGGAACAACAAAGTGACATTTCTATCAGTCACGATGCAAACGGCCTGAGACAATGATATTTATCTCCTCCTTGAGTGCTCTGAGGCCTTGTATCCGAAGAAAATTACAGTCACTGGCAACCACCATTTCCTGCAATCAGGCTGTAGTTGAGCAAGAGGGAAGTTGAACAAGTGCTGGTACAAATACTCAGGGACTAACCCTAATAGCAGGATCCACCCAGAAAAGATGCCTTGTGTGCAACAGAAACAAACAAATGCCCTTAAACTTGCACTGCTGTTAGGTAACTTAAAACTTTGCCAGATAAGGACTGTTTGCTCTCATTTAGGGGTTTCTGGCAGCCCTGCTCCTTGGATTATTTGCTGAAATGCAAATAGCATTTGGCTATTTTTCAGTTTGCAATCTTAAAGGCAAAGAGATTGCGTTTCATCCTCATCTCCTACTACAGAGCAATTCTGTGCAGCACAAAAAATCCAGTCCTTCTGCAGCTGGGAGGGCAAAGGAGGGCAGTGGCATGGAGACAAAGAGTTTTTGCTACCTCTGGCATCCTGACAGGTCCAGTTCACACCACATGTACCTGCTAATGCCTCTCCAGCCTGCAAACTCCTTAGCATGGAGCTATATTTTGTAGTAGTTTCGAAACACTTGGTGTATGAGAGCTCCCACCACTGCCTCTAAGAACCACGGAAGCGTGAGTAATACCAGGTCGCTGGTGGCTTGTCGGAAAGGTGAAGCAAAAACTCGATTTGCAGCCACTGAATATGTTTCAGCATCAGTTTGATAAAAAGCTCCACCGTAAAAAACAGAAGTGGCTTCAGAAGCATCTCTGCAGCAATGCAGAGGAGGTTTTTAACAGCAATCGAATATAAGCAGCTCAGGGCACAGAGAATCCTGATGTCACTGCATGCTCCTGTTCTGAATCACCTGAGTATGACAGCAAACCCTTCTTGTGGAAGAAATGCTGCCTGGCTGGGTGTTTTCTGGTGTCTTCCCCTCAGGAGCAACAGCACACAGAAAAGGAGAATATTGTCTGCCTTCGTTTCTCTCTCTCTTCATGCTTGAGCTTGGGTTAGCCTGCACCCTCTGGAGTGCAGGGGGTCAGTACCTGCCAGCTCTCCCAGTGATGGACACGTGAATCAGGAGGTAATCACTGTTTGGCTCTGGAAACCAGATAAGCCTGAAGATTATTTTTTTTCCCCCAGTGTGCAGAACTGGATGAAGCAAAGGTGAAGGTGAAGTCTAAAGGAACACATCTCTGTGAATGATGCAACAACAGGGGTTGGAAGGATTCTGGGAACATGCTGGAAGCCATGTGTACCCGAAAGGAATGGCTGGGAGCCTTGGGGATACACAGAGCTGTCACTGTGGTCAAGGAGGGGCAGATGCCCTCTTGGAGGGAGGCAGTTTACTCCTTCCCTCCTTCCCAAGGCTTAGCTTTCCTCTTCACACTTGAATATTAACTTGCTTTTACAAACATGATTATCACAACATGAGGGGAAAAACAAAAAAGAACAAAAAAAACTGGAGAAAAGTGAATTGCACTTCTCTCTCCACACCCAGCACCCACAGCTATCACCTGTCGCTCCTCTCCAGCCCCTGGTTTGCAATTTTGCAGACACTCTGTGTTCCTCCTCACTAAACCAGGCTCAGGTTAAACCGACTCACCTTGGTGCTTCCCTGGGCCTGCAGCCTCCCCATCTCACATGCTCCTCTTATCCCCCCCTTGCTGCAGTTCTGGCCTGCTGGGAGCTCCCAAAGGAGAGCTGAAAAGTACCATGGGGAAGGCAGAGGCAAAGGGAGTTTTCTTATTTGCCACTTGGGTATAGTTTCCAAATCCTCTAAAATGGAGCTGTGCCATCAGAAAAGGAAGTCCTGGTCCCGTGGAGGTGCTGAGGGGGAAGACCAGACCATCACATGCTCTCTCCAGCCTTGCTGTCCTTAATCCTCACTGCAGGGCCTCTTCCAGACCTGAATTCCAGCACCTGCATGTCAAGTTACTCACCAGTCACAGTGTCTCTAGGCATATTCCCTCCCAGCACTGTCCCAGGCAGCAGCCACAGCCAAGGCAGGGATTCGCCAAGAAATGCTTTCTTCCAAAGGCCCACCCAGTGCAGCCCTGGCCGTGTCCTTGGGTGTACTGAGATGTGTGTCAGTGGCACTTCACCAGCACGGGCAGGAGGAAAATGGCATGCTGGGGTGGTTTTTGTCTGGTGCCTGTAATCTAGAGGAGTTTTACTTTGCTGTTTGCATTCATTCCAGATGAATCTTCACCTGCATCAGCTTCTGGGGTGCCCCCAGTGTGTCTGATGCTGCCCATATCCAGCGCTCACAAAGGTGGAAAAGCCCCAGTGCCACAGCACTGTAGTGGCATGTGCCTCTGACCCAGAGCCTGGTGCTGATCTCAGTCATTAATGCAGTCCGTACCTTCTGGGGCTGAGGGAGGGAACTTGGGAAAATGGGGGAAGGTGCTGTCAGACTGGACATGGCCACATCCCAGAGCCCACATCCTCTCCATGGTGTGAAGGCTGAGCCACAGCAGAGCTCTGAGCTTTTGGCTGCACAGCCCCTGGCTGAGCCAGCAGCTGTGCTCAGCCTGCAGCCAGAGGGATGCCAAGAGCTGCCTGGGCAGCACATGAGTGAGATAGTCATGAAGACATGGATGGAAAACAGTGAGGGAAACCACAGGAAGCTTCCTGTGAAGCAGCACGGTGAAGCAGCAGTTGACTCTCCCGTGCATGCTGTGGGTGCCTAAGGTGTTCACCAGCAGTAGGAGAGATTTATCCTGGGGCACCCAGGAAGGGATGCTTGCTGGGCCTTTTCTGTGGGAGTTGGCCAGGACCAGAGAGGCTCACCTTAACCTGTGGATTTTCTCTGGCTGCCTGTTGCTTGGGGATGGCCCCAAGACCTCTGAATTGTGACTTTTCCTCCCATAAATCAGAGACAGGAGAAACACATTAAACCATAGCCATCTCCATACACTTGCAGAATTGTTCCTGTTTTCTGGAGCTAGCTTTGAAAGGTTCCCCATGGTGTAGTTTCCACCACAGCTTCCCTGAAAGCACATCTTTGCCTTGAAGGTCTCAGGCAAGGCCCCAGTCCAGCCATCCCTTCTGCTTTTCCTGCCCTCCCCTCCTAGGCCTTGATGTTGTTCTGAGGCTTCCTTGATTTGGATCTTTTCCAGCATCTTTTCTTGTCTTCTTGTGATCACATCTATCAAAAAGTCGCAGGCTGGACTTTAAGCCACCCAGACATGCAGAGACATGGCAAGTGGCTTTGGGAAGGGGGTGAGGGTAGGGTCAGAAGTCCTGTGGCCCCTGATAAGCTCTGTGCCGGGTGGGGCTGGCTCACACTGCAGCCAACCTCCCCTGGGAGCACGACAGCTCCCCTCGCCTTCCCCCATCCAGCCTCCAGCACAGGCAAAGGCACCGTGGGACCTGCAGCCAGATGAGTTAAACTGCTGCTGACTGAATGGGGGGATTGATTTTCCCGGCCCCTGTGGCTGATGCAAGCGTGTCCAGATGGGTAACTAAAGAAAACAGGCCTGAAAACAATTTTATTGCAAACAGATGCCTGCTGCATGCATTGATAAGGCCTTTGATAACATTGTGGAGAGGAGTTATCAGTGTTGGGTGGGGCTGTCTCAAAGGTACTGCTCCTTCACCACGGGCAGAGGGGTCATGGACGCAGGTACCAGGAGGTGCTTACAGCACCCATAAGACATCCCTCACAAGTAGTGAGCAGCCAGGGCAGCCCCTCAGGACATGAGGGAGACCTCAGCCTGCCCACACTGCGCTGGCAGGCTGCTTGCCTCACCCCTGCTTGGACCTTGCTCGTATGGACCCCCAGCTCCTCCACCCTTAGTGAAGATGGGGATACAGAGCAGAGGCACATCCTGGAAATCCAATAGCTGCCTTTCCCTTCAAAGGGGACCCCCAAGGAGGGGACTGTTGTTTCTGTCTGGAACTGGCAATGACAACACATGGGCCATTTGCTCCCCCCTTGTGTGCCACTCCAATCTACATCTCATTTTGTTGCTCTTTCCTGAATTACTTGTGAGATACAGGGGTTTATCAAAGCATCCAAGAGAAAACCGTTTAAACTGTCTTGGCAGGGGTGACAGGCACAGGCAGGAGAGCCAACAGAGCCACCTTCAGCGGGACTACTGTGACCCTGCAGTCTCTCAGCTGGCAAATTTTGGCTGCATTGGTTGAATGGTGGTGCCCTCCTGGGCTGCACTGAGTGAGCCACACGTGTGAGGCGAGAACCAGACCGGCTCTCCCAGGCTCATTAACCCGGCTGAGCCATTAAACCCTGCTCAGGGTGGTGGTTTATTGCAGGGCTAATGTGGCTGTGCTGCCCCGAGCTGCACACTCTGCCTGGCCTGGCAGGCTCTCAGACCCACAGTCCCTGCCTGCACGGGGGCTCGTGACCCCACAGAGCCCTCAGAGGAGACTTGCTCATCTGCCAAGCCAGGCCAGATTCCCAACTGCCCAGAAACACAAAATTCAGAAAGCAAAATGAGACCTGGAAAGGAAATGACAAAGATCTGATTGCATCTGAGCTGCCTGCAGCTGAGCAGGGTTAAAAGGTAACTGAGCCCAACTTGCTGTCACCATCAGCCTCCTCACGAGCAGGCTTGGCCTCCTCCTGGGCACTTTCAAAATTGCTGGGTGAGCCATGACCTGCTTTGCCAAAGTGGCTCAGGTTAACCACAGCTGTTTCATGGCCAGCCTTTGCTTGCCCAGCTCCTGCTGCCTGTGCCAGTGCAAGCAAAGCTTCACGTGGGCTGGTTGGCAGCATCCGCGCTGTCCTGGCCAGGGCAGAGGGAGGAAGCAGTGGCTTTATGGCAGGGGCTGCTGCCAGGTGATGCCTGTGGGTCACTTAGGGCTGCCATGGGGCCTTTGGTAGGTTTGTATGCTCCTACACAGGGCCGGCTTTGTCTCGCCTCCTGGGTGTGGTGTCACAATTAACTGCTGCGTTTGGGGCACCTCCATGGAGGAGCACGAAGGAGGCTGCTGCATGTACCCCTCAGACAGGCTCCTGGGGGACAAATACCTGGCCAGGGGCTGTCATGTCACCTGGTGGGGATGAGCTGGGGGTCAGGAGGACAGCAGGTGCTTCGCTCTTGCCCTCTGGGTGCATCCCACACCGGCACTGCTGGGCTGCCACAGGGCCCGGAGGACACCGAGGCGGTTTCCAAGCCCGAGGTCTTGTCACCAAAAAGCTCCTGAGTTTGCAGAGGGCTGTGTGCTCCCATTTGTGGTGTTCCTGCCCTGCCTGGAGAAGGGCTCTGAGGTGTGAGGACAGCATGGTGCCAGCGGCAGAGAGGCACAGGGTACAGGGGGAGCAGGGTGGGTGCCCTGGCCGCTGTCAGGGCAGAGCAGGGGGCTGGTGTCGTCTCCACACGCAGCGCCCGGGTAACTTTAGCTCCAGGCCACACCTGTTTGTCTTTGCTCCTTGCATGTTGTGAATAGATATTAGCTCAAGCTCAATGGGCTCCTCGCAGGTCTTGGAACCAGATGATTCAAGCTGGGATTTGTTCTATATCTCGGGTTTCACGTGTTTTCTTTAGCTGCATTTTAATTGTGGAGGGTTCCTTTTGTGATTTGTGAGATGTTTTTCCCAGGTGCCATTCCTTCACAGCTGTAAATATCCCAAATAAATCCCATTCCTGGAATATGTAAGGGTGAAGAGGAAGTGCCCTACAACATAATAGGTCAGGTTTTTATCACAGCTCTTCATCTGGAAAACCATTGAGAACATGTCCACAGAAAATGTCTGGCACTAGTCTGGAAAACAATGTAAAATGTCAGCAGAGCCCTAAAGAGAGGAATATAACACAGTTAAACAAAACCTGGATTGGGTTTAGCTCACCTTTATTTCCAGGCTCAACCAACAAACCTCTTCTCTGACTGCAGCTGAGCTCAGGCGCTGCTGGTAACAGGAAACAAAATTCCCCTCTTCCTAGCTGCCCGATTTTTTGAGGGTCATTCCTGACAGGCTGCAGTAACCCTTGAGGTGTTTTATACATCCTGAGCCATGGGGGGCCAGGAAGAGGATGGTGGCCAAAAATGAGTTGGTCTAGTCCTACGTGGACTTGTCAAACCTCATGCAGTGAATTCCCATTTCCTGCTGCTTCCTGCCCTGACAGCCATTTGTTCTCACCAGCTGCAGCAGTTCTGTTTGGGCCATGCAGCAGGAGAGGGGCTAGAAGGTACCTCCAAAATGGGTCCTGCATTTGGAGGACCCACCCCTCAGAACCAGAACCTTTTCCATCTGTGGGTTGGTGTTGGGAGCCCTCCTGCCCTGCAAGGGGCCTCATGCTTGGGCAACGAGACTGCTCAGCAGAGTTATTGACTTCTTCCCTTGGCTCTTCTCCCATGCCAGGGCCAAAACTTCTCTGTCCCTGCTTACCACAGGGTGGAGAAAGCAGTAATACAAGTTGTGGGCACTCCCTGTAAGCAGACCACAGCGTGTTTGGACCATCAGGCAGAGTTTCAGATCGCAGCACGGGGTCTGCATCCCACCCGCAGCCCGCTGGCCTGCCCGGGCAGGTACAGGTGTTACCGGCACTGTAACACCTCCAAGGACTGGTCTGACAGGCTGCTCCTGCCTTTTGCTAACTCCCACTCCCAAATTAATTTGGGGAAACTTGCCACAGGCTGCCCCATCTCACAGGTGCCCCAGAGCTGGGTTTCCCTGCTGTGCTTACACAGTGTTGGCTGAGGGCCAAACCGCTGTGAGAATTATTGCTTTCCTTCCTGCTGGGCTGTTTCTGCAGCATCTGATGTGATACCAGCAGTGTCACAGCCTGGGGGAGCAAAGGATGGCCCCATCCCCGTGGGTGTCCCAAGCACCGCCCATGCAATTGCACCTGACCTGGGAAAGCATGGCTGGAGAGGAGGGCAGTGCATTCCTGGGGCTGGAGGATAAGCTGCCCCTGCTTTGCCCACCCTCGCTGCCGTGCCACCTCAGGGAAGAAATCCCTCCTGAGGAAGGCAGTGGGTGAGGGGGCTCTGCATCCCCCTGTGCCTGAGGTGCTTTGTCAGCCTGCTGCTGGATCCTGGCTGATGCATGGCTGCAGGCAGCAAATTTGAGCAGCATCTCCATGCCAATTTAAATAAATAAATGAGTCTGAATGCTTCGCCTTGCAGAATGGCATCTCATTCAGCTGTTCAAGCATCAAATACCTCCGGGATTCTTTGGGTCTCAATTTGCAGAACTATTTCCCTTTCAAGTGCTCTTTTATTTTTCTTTTTACTTATTTAAACCTGTTTTTCCTGTAGTGAACAATCCTTGCACGTGAAAGCAGGCAGCTTTTAGATGTTGCTGGAGCTTTCCTCCAGACTGAGCAGGGATCAGCGGACTCTATTTAAAAAGGTCTTCCCCAGCCCTTGCAGCTGCTGGGGATGCAGAGTGATGTTCTGTGGTTCAGTTGTAGTTTGAGTTCCCCAGGGCTGCCAGATTGCTTGCAGGAAGCTCGTTGCTCACAGCCAAGGCTGAGTAGATGTGCTGATGGTGAGGGGAAGCTTTTGCCCACCCAGGGCCAAGTGGGAGCTGCTGCTGGTGGTGGCTGCAGCCCCCTTCTCAGCCCTTTAGATGGGTCTTGGAAGCTGGAGGGTGGGAAGAACATGTATGTGTCCAAAATACCACAGATGCCTTGAGGATAGAACAAGCTCAGGCCTGGTGAAGTTGTCTTTAGTGTCAGTGGGATGGGGAAATTGATGAGGTGGGGACAAGGGTGGGGAGATGATGTCTGTTGGCTGCATCCCCTCTGCTGAGCCCCTTTTGCTTTTCTGGGAGCTCTGGGCCCTGGGGGTTGCAAAGATCCACTTGGATAGGCTACCTGAGGCACCTCAGAGGCTGGGAGAACAGCACAAACAGAAAGAAGCTGGTATTATTTTCTCCAAACACAAGAATATTAAGCAATGTAATTCCTGTGTTTGAACACCTGGGCGTGATACACAGCAGAGCTTCCTCAGAAGCACAGGAGTTTCCGTGTATAATCTAAAACAAACACCTTCTAGCCAATCTCTAATCAAGGCATGATGGATCAATGAATTAGGGTAGGGGCTTAGTTAAATTAGCAAGACCTGTGTTACTGTTGTTGGCCATGGTGGTGTTTTTTGACTACTCCATGCCCCCCACACACCCCCTCAGGCTGGTCACCCTCTCCTGCCTTCAGGGCATCTGCTCAGTGCAGTGTCCAGGCATGGCACTCCACAGGTATTTAGGAACAAGCTGAGGAGTTTCAGGGCAGGACAGGCACGAAGGCTCAGGCTCCAGGCACGGTTTCCTCTTGCTGGCACTGCAGCCTTGTGCTTTTGTACCACGTTTTGTGTGCAGCACTGCTGCTCCTGCAGGGCTGTGCTGGCCTTTTGCACCGGTGTGGGAGGAACTGCAGGGGTTTGTCCTGGTGCCTTTCTGAGGGTGTCTGCTCTCCCTCTAGCAGCAGTCACCATGGGCAAACTGCTGCACATCAGCCCGGTCACGATGAAATGGTTTGGCCTCGTGTGTTAGGCACATTGTGTAAACACAGTGCAAACTCTGCTGTATCCCTTCAGCTCCTCCATCTTCCTGCCAGCTCTTCATGAGCCAACTGCCTTCCCTGTGCTGCAGATAATGGAGAATTGACTCTGTCCCTGTTGTGGATCCTCCCTGGGAGCTGTGGGGAGGATGCGCTCCTCAGGGGGCTGCTCTCCCCTGGTCTCTCTCATTTCCAGCCAGCCTGTGTGCTCAGTGTACCCAGAACAAGGGGGAGCAGGAGTGTCTCTCTGACATGCCTTGGTTAGCCAACGGTGGCACCTGCTCCCCCGTGGGAATGCCATGCTGCTGGAGTGATAAACTGGAGGTATTTGGGGATTCCAGAGGAGAGCGAGGGAGCTGGGGATGAGCAAGGCATTGCTGTACATCTCTGCAAACAGACAGCACCAGCACAAGGGAGCTGAGTTCAGAAGACTGGGGAGCCCTGTTCTTAGCTCTGTGGAAACAGGAGCTTCCGATGGGGTGGTTTGCAAATCTTTTCTCAGATCTCAGCCATTAGAAGGGGACTAAATCCATTTCATAGTCCTCAGCCTCCCTAAGTCTGTGTTAGCACGTTGCAGCCCTCCCTGTCTGTTGGCAAGAGCCAGCCCTGGGATCTGTTTGGTGGGAGGAAGCTCAGGGCACCTTGGCCAACACCACACGTGGCCGTGGCCAGGACAAGCAGAACAGCACAGTCACTCAGTGCCTCCTCAGCTTTCTATGCCAGCACTATCCCTCTCTACCCTCCACTCTTCAGCCCTTTCCTACTCTCAGGGCAGCAAAACCCAGTTTTGCCCACATCATTCACCCTGCCACTACCTGTGCTGGCTCCTCCCCAGTTTCCCCAGTGCTCAGAGACGTGTATCTCGCTCTGCCCGCCATGTGCATGGTCCCTGTGAGTACCAGCTCAGCAAGGCCAAGCAGGGTGTGCTGCACCTTGCTGATGTTTCCCAGGCCCCCTGCACTTCTGCAGTTGCCATCCCCAGCACAATCCCCATGGTGGGAATGGCTCCAAAACCCAGTGCTGCTAGCAGCTCTGCTGCACGTGAGTCCATTTACCAGCCCCAGCTGGGGAACTGATCTGGCTGAAAAAATCCTTTTAAATTTATTTTTTCCCCTGGGTTATTTTTTAATCCAGATGAGCTCCTCGGCCTGGTTTCCTCTGGCTCCTCCAAAAGAGCCAAAGGGCAGCCTGGGGCTAGGCTGGAGGATGGGGACACTGCAGAGTCCAGCCCACCAGCAACAGAGCTGCAATGTCAGCAGCCCAAGGCAAGTGCAATCACCAAACTCTGGAGCCACTTCCTTCCCTTCTTCCCCACAGGTCAGGAGTGATGCCTTCCCACAGAACAGCCGGTGCCCAGGGAGCACGGCCACTGCTCCCAGCTCACAGGAGCTGGCTCAGATTAGAGATTCCTTCTCCTCTGCTGCTGAAGCCCTTTGAAATGTGTTTACATACCAGGCAGGAATAAAAAGTCAGAATTTTATTGGTGTTTGGCCCGGGAATTATTCTGATTTGAAAACCCGCTTGTGACTTGGTTTTTTTGATCGTGCTTGCAAAAATAAATGGAGGCACTGAAGTGGGCATGGAGAAATCAGCAGATCAGGATGCTTGGCCATCCCAGCTCCACAGGGCTTTCTCTCTGGAGGTTGTTCGACCTGGTGTCGCACCAACCCCGTTTGGTTTTGATGCCCATCATATTTTCCAAATGTCCCCACTGAGTCCGCGTGCCAGAGCCCCTTTTGTGCTTTCTCCCTGCCACGTGCCCACGCCAGATGAACTGCTTAACATGGTTTGGTGAACATGCCTTCTAATGAGGCCCTCACAACCCCAGCACTGCTGCCTGGGAGTGTTTCTGCAGTGACACTGCTGCAGTTCATGCCTCTCAGAGCTATTTTCCACCACAGGGACTTCATCAGTGCTGGATAAGTTGGGAGCCTGGAGCCCTTTGCCATCCTCCTTTGAACTCATTAGTGAAGATGCCAAGGCTTGACTGGATATTTAGTTTGCTGGCACTTCCTTAGGCCTCTGTGCCCTAAATAGCACTCAGCAGTCATTTATCATCGCAGCCCAGGTCCTCCAGGCAGCGTGCTTTCACATAGCTGTATTTATAGCCTTGTCAATTTTCATTCTCTTTTTCAAAAACAGAAGTACTGATATCCTCTGCTGAAATTTCCTGTCGAAGCTGCCACCCACCTGTGGTTCAATAAACACCAGCCACCTCTCAAGCAAAGTTTGTCACAACATAATCTTCTCTCATCCCTTGATCTCCACTAGCTACGGCTGCTCTTCTTCTGGAAACCACCCTCATTTCTGTGCTACTGGGCACCAAATTGGCTTTCCCAGAGGATGCAGAACCTTACTAACCCTTGGACCTCACACCTCCCCCCCGTTACAGAGTCATAGAATCATTTAGGCTGGAAAACACCTCCAAGATCAAGTCCAACCATCAACCCAGCACTGTCATGTTTGCCACATGTTTTGATTTGTGTCATGGGGTTTGACTGCCCTGAGGACAACAGAACCAGTGTGTGTCCATCCGGCAGTGAAGTGTGGGAGAGGCTGTAGCAAAAGGCTCAGTGCAGCAGAGTCACTCCCAGCTTCCCTGCCTGGAAGATCCTGCAAGGTCCAGAGCCGGTTTGGCGAACAGCCCACAGGGCCATCCATTTCTCCAGGAACCAGAGCCCTGCTCCAATGCTCCGGCTCGAGAAATCGGTCTAATTAGAGAAGAGTGAAATGCTTCTCCTGCTTGGAGAGCCTCAGGTCCCCAGCCCACTTAAAGCTCCACATAAGACCATTAGCAGTGTCTCCCCGAAGGCCGCAGCGGCTGGCGCTCGGCAGGCGGCCCAGCAGCTGCAGCCAGGCTGTCTGCAGGTGCCAAGCATAACAATGAACAGCAGCTCCATGGTGGGGTTGGCAAGGGCAGCTCCATCTGAGGCACATTCGGCCGCCCACCTTGCTTCCAGGCACGGCGTGGTCCTCCTGCAGCCCTCCAAGAGACACTGTGGGGGCAAAGGAGATCACAGCAAGGGCCCCTCGGTGCCAGGCAGCTGCAGGACCTCGGTGACTTACCAAAAATGAAGTCCCATGGTGAAGAGCACCAGCTAATATGTGCCTCAGCTAAATCATTGAATATTGTACCTTATTTCTGCCTAAGTGCTGTACCTCTTTGGGTTTTTTTCATGCTGAATTGAGCTGCAGTTCTACAAGTACAGAGTCACTTCATGCAGGTGAACAGCCCTTTGGAGTTTGGGAGGGAGGCTGCCACGTTCCTTGCTTGCTGCAGCAGGCACAAGCTGCCTTACTAGGTCTTAATTACATCCTTGCTATCCAAAATACTTAATTTTGCCACTAAAGGCAGACAGAAACAAAAATGTCGCACTTTTGCCGTTCAGATATTTGCAGCCGTGAATAATGCACTCACATACTCATTTACTAATGGTTACACTTCTCTAATTTCTTTCCCCCTCCAGACATTTGCAAAAGCACTTTTCATATTCCCATCACACCTTTAGCAAGCAGTAAGCCATTCTATGTTTTGTTGCTCTTATCTCTTCCCTGAAAGCTTTTATTGACTGCATGTTGGTTTTGTCTCCTCACCTTTCCATTTCCCATTTCCCATCTAGCCTTTTTTCTTTCCCTTTTCTTTTTTTTTTCATTATTTTGCTGTTGTTGTTTCAAGCCTTCAGATCTCCAAGAAGTCCCTTGTGGAGCTATTTTGGTTATTCCTCAATGCAGCAGCTGAGAAATCCTGGAAGAACTAATGACAGGAACAATAACAAAAAGCAGAGTTGGCTCTAGAATGCATTGGGATTAAGGGGTGGGGAGTTCAGTAAATTATTGAACTACCTGGATGAAGAATTCATATCAAAACCTATTTTGCCTTAGTGCCTGACTCTCATTTGCATTTAAGAGCTGTAAGTGTTTTAGGGATGAGCTCTGAAGCTGCTTCTCTGTATGTTTCTTGCTTCAAAGAGAGGGATGAGCCACTTCTCTCCTTACATAAGACATGTCTGCAGGACTGGGGCCATCCTCCACACTGAACCAACGAGCAGCACCTGACAAGTCCATTCAGAGATGAGTTTCTGTTTCTGCCTCCACACCCACCCTGCAGCAGCATCCACACCACACCTTTAGCCAAGGCTACACGGGGTGACCCAGCCAGTTTGCTCCACTTTGCCTAAAACTAGGCACAGAGGTGTCCCTTTCCTGGGATGGTGGCCCTCGCACAGCAGGTCTGGAGATGGGATGGAGACAAGGCCCTGGGGCTCTCCCCTCCCCCTGTGCATGGGATATCCCTCTCCCTGGCTGTGTGAGCAGGACCCTGCCTGGCTGCCCCAGAGGGCATGGATGCACTGGGTTTGGCCATCGTGCTGAGTAGGTTTGCAGCCAAGACAGGAGTCGAGGGGCTTCAGCACCAATATGGGCAGGAGGAGCCCTGAGCGCACAGGCAAAAAAGAGCAGCTACCTGGGGTGCTCCAGTGCCAGCTGGAGCTGCTGCAGTCAGGGACTTTCCCAATCTCTGAGGCATGAAACCACTAATAGCTCTGTTTTGATCCCACTACTTTGAAAGAAGCTCTGAATTTTCAAAAGCAACCAACTCTCATCAGATGTTGGAGGCTGCTGCCTTTGCCCATTTTCACTTCGGTTGGGAACGCTCTGAGTTGTGTGTCTGGAAATGCCCAACTACTTCAAGGAGCCTCAGTTTTGGATGGCTGGGGTTGTGGCTGCTTTTGGAAAAAGCCACAGTGGCTTCCCAAGATATTTTGGTGGGTGATGGCCACCTTAGTGCTGTAGTAACCACAAGGGTTTTGTGCAGTAGCAGTTCTGTAACTTCTGAAGTTGTAGGTGCAGGGTTGTCTGCCCTTCCTGAACCTCTCATTCTCTGAGCCTTGACTTTCCTTGCTACCAGTCCTTTGGACATCAAAGCAGCTGGTTCACTGAGGACCTTGCTCTGCAGAAAGGGCCTGGTGTTGTTCTCCACCATCAATTGTTTTTTCTAAGGAAGAGAAAAAATCTTTGCCCAGCTCAGGCAAGACTAGCAGAAGAAACACAGAGTTTCTAGGCTGTGCTGTTTTTGAGAGATGAGACAAAAAGAAAAAGCAGCTTAGAAGGCTCTCGAAACACCTAGCAGTGAGAGGGCCAATGGCCAAGCACTGCACATCCCAGAAGATTGAATCCTCTTTGATGTGCCTTGGAAACACCTTGTCCCTTCGCACAGGCTCCTGCTGTTTGCACCCCAGCGAGCCCATGGGTGAACTGATGCCTGCTTGGGGGAAGCATAGAGTGGAAGATTCACCTCAAGCAAGAAGCTGTAGTGGTGCCTCTGTCCTATCTGCCAGGCTCTCTGGAACATTTCCAGCCTTTTTCTTTCCATGCTCCACTGGAGTCTAATCCTGCATGCAGAAAATTCCTCATGCATTTTGCTCTTACTCCTTCAGGGCATCTGTTTTCTCTTTCATTCTGTCTGGCTGCTCAACAGCCTGAACTCAGTTACTGTAATCCCTCCATCTTCAGTGATGTTCTCAGCTCCACATAATAAATATTAACAGCTTACACGTATCTTGGGGTTCTTATGCAAGGGCTCCAAATAGCTTTATGGTTCATAGGCACATGGGGCTCACTTTATTTGCCAGCAAAATGCAGCCACCGATGAGGCAGCAGTTGTTTAGCAACCTACAGTGACAACACACAATAGTTAAGACGGAGAGTGAAGATAAATATCGTATCCATTTGAAACTCCAGGAGGGGATTGGAGTTGGCAGAATATAAGTACTCATGCTGAATTTTTGCCAGAATGCTCTGAATAGAATTCCTGTGCTTACAGAAAGAGCTATAGGATTTAAAATACCTAACCTGGTGGTTTATTTACAACTCACTTTAAGGGCATAGATGTTTTAGGGTGCCAGTGATGCTCTTCACTGGAGAAAGGTGAGTCACTTGAGTAATGAACTGCACAGATTACTCAAAAGCCCTTCCTCAGACATTCTGAAGAAGGAAAAAACAGATTATTTTGTGTATAAACAACTATCTATTATCTGTCAAATTAAATGATATTTATGTCTTTTAGGCAGACTCACCTTTCAGCTATGGCTATCTCCACCCTGAGAAGACACCAGGCCAATTGTGGCATTTTTTCAGTGGTGCCACAAACTCTTAGATCTCCCAACACTAAAAGCCTTAATGTGGGAGGAAAAATAAAAGAGGAGAGGGGAGAGGAACACATTCCTTCCTCTTCTGAGCATGGTGGCTGAAGGAGCAGGGACTCTGGTTGAGGATGCTGCATTACCCCTGTGTGATCCAGGGAGCATTGGTGGCATCAAGTGGCACTTCTTCACCATATGCCTCTTCTCTATTGGAAAGTTCAGGTGTGACAAAAGCAACAAAGTGAATGGGAAAAAATAACCTGTCTTAGCTTCAGCTGATGCCTTGGCTGCTGAAGAAATCCCAAACCCTGTGTGACTTACCCACAGGCCATGTAATGGAGCTGAGCACTAGCTGTTGGCCATGACCCTTCCCAGCTATTCTCTGCTATTTAAAGATTTTGTTATAAATGGGTGTGCTGTTCAGCTAATGGAGAGCTTAAAATAAAGAAGTCCCTGGTGATCCTTTAGCCACAGAGGTGCTGAGAACCTCAGTTTTAGGTGGCATCCAAAGGCTTGTCTCACTGGCCTGAGCACCTCCAATGACCCTCAGCCAGTGACCAGAGCTCAGGGACATGCAAAGCA
>NW_005054334.1:3717745-3717982 GCF_000277835.1 Geospiza fortis | reverse complement strand
TTCTAGGGATAGAACATCTCATTTTGACACTCATCTTGCAGAGGGATAGCTCTTAAAAATAATATTAGCTGCCTGTAAGACAAACTTCTCCTGCTTATTCAGATCTTCATTTGCTAGCTTCTCTCCAGCAGTCCTGTGAAGCGTAGCTGCACTGTTTTTCTCTGTCTAGGTCTTTACATTTCTAGTGGTTTTGAATTTCACTGCAATGCAAAAAGGCCCCTGCTCTTGTTTCTAGAG
>NW_005054334.1:3711039-3717709 GCF_000277835.1 Geospiza fortis | reverse complement strand
AAAGGGGCAGGGGAGAGGAGGTTTTTCCACTGTTGTTACAAGCTGCATCTTCCCCTCGCTCCCTGGGGACAATATTAAATACCGATATTGGCTCACGAGCCTCTTGCCCCTGTACACAATGTTCAGTCTGTTCCTTTGACCTGGACTCCTAAGCCATGGCTCACAGAGCATGCACAGAAAACCTGCCTTCCTCATCTTGTTCCCAGAGGCTGTACAGGCACAGCTTAGTGTGATCCACCCTCTCCTACCCACTTTATTTTTTTGTACTTCCTAAACTGGTAATGATGCCTAAGGATCAGTTTGTTTTGCGTGATCTGCTTTATATAAGTGTGTTGGCAATTCTTAAACTTTTATCTGGAGCATCCACTTGCTGGAATATTTCCCATTGGAACAGTTCTCGGTATAAGTTCACAAATACCAGAGATAATGGGATGGGGGAATAAGCAAGAAAAACTTGTTTATACAGCTATTGAGATCTGTGCCAGGTTAGGGAACATAGAATAGGACAAAACCTTTTCAAGTCCATTTTAATCCATACTAGGATCACACTGTCCTGTTAAATAGCCACACAACCATCTGGAGGATAGGGCCCCCAGGTCAAATGACATTTTGGATCAGCGCTGGACAGCAAGGCTAGGCTGGGCTCAGATACCTGAACTCTCTGCTCCTTGCAGGGCAGAGGCAAGGGCAGGGGACAGGGTTGAGGGACTGCCAGCCCCTGTGATGTTCAGCCTTGGGGACAAGGCACCAAACCTCCCGCAACTCTGCTGCCTTTGCCTGCGCGCCACTGAACGTCACCTCCCTGGCAGAGCTGGGAGGGTCTCGGCAGGAGGTGCCTGTGCTGGCACGTTCAGCACACCCATTCCTCCTGGGAACGACAGGGGGGCAGGGAAACGCAAGTGTCTGCAGGCAGTCGGGCAGCACAGGGAACCCCGCGGGGCACAGCCGTGCCAGCCGCACCCGGAGGGGGCACAGGCAGAGAGCCACGCACCCACACACACCAGGCATCCCTGCTGTGCCTTCCCAGGAAACGGGCATTTCCCACCGCTCTGATCCTGCCCACATATTTCTCAGTGAGCTCAGGTCTTGCCTCTGAGCACTCAGTGCTACTTAATTTATCTAAAGGGATAAATCCTCCTCTCCTACTTTCCACGCTGGCATTGCACAAGTGCCTCAAACCTGCACACCACACGTCAGGGCGTGGCTACACACTGGCCTTAATGACAGCATCCCGTGCTGCATCATCCTAATCCCCTCGCATTCCCCTTCTTCCTCAAGTGACAAGGCTGGATGCAAATATAAACGCAGGAAAGAACCTCGGCCAGTTCTGCCTCTTGCCCCTCCTCCTCTAATCCCCTCTAGCCCTCTCCTGGCTTTGCCTGGTGCCTCACCGCCCCAGAGGTACCGGGTGCTGCGGGTCATCCCCCAGGCCTCCTGGGTTTGCAGGGAGCGGGGGAGGCTTGAGGGGACGGCTGGAGGCGGGAGGGAAGAGCCTCGCTTGCCGCCTGCCGTCAGAAATCTGAACTGAAGAGGAGGATTGCCGTGATCCCGGCGTGCAAGTCCGGGCCCGGGCTCACGGCGGTGTGCAGGCAGCAGGAGCCCTCCTCTCGCTGCACAGCTCCCCGCTCTGACACGAGGCTGCCCATCTGCATCTTCCAGGCACCACGGAGTTGTGGCTTCCAGCTGTGCACCACCAGCTGTCTGTACAGGGAAACTTCATTACAAACTCCACCTGCCCTCTACACCTTTCCAGATGGCCTACATTAAGGGGAAAAAAATGCATTTTACCTACAAAAAACCAATAACCTGTATTTATGGTTTGACTCTAAGCCATAATTCAGTGCCAAAGCTCAACAAGTAAGTAAACAAAGAGCTTATGCTTTTAAGTCACCTGCAAGGCTTCAGGCCACTTTTTCAGCAGCAGCTTTCCTCCTGCAAGGTGCAAGCCTCAGTTCAGGAGGAACAGAAGGTTTCACCAGGAGGAGCTGTCACACCCACACACGACATTATAAGGAAGAGAGCAAGCCACACGGGTGCCAATGACTGTAGCTATAAGTTATTTATTCTGCAAAATAGAGGTATCTTCTATGGAGTTGAACACTGGAATCACAGCATTATGAATTGAGTTGTGGAAACATTATGACAGCACACACACACACACGCAGGCACACACGTGTACACCTACACACGCGCACACACGCAGCCTTGGCACGGGGCGGCTCCTGCAGCATCCACAAGGAGCCCTCTCCACACCTTTATTTGCAAAAACCTGCAGTGAGGGCTGCATTCAAAACCCCTTCCCCTATTCACAGGGCTTCCCAGGGCTGGGCAGGACTGGGAGCATGGCACGGGCAACACGTGTGTAGTGCACAAGATCCCCTGCTCAGTGTGCAGCACATCCTGGACAGGAGTTAGCTGTGGGCAGAACGCAGCCCTCAGTGGAACACTCTCACCCTTGCCTCAGTCTCTGCTCACACAGATGAGCACAAGGTGTCTGCAGGAGGCAGACACAAGTTAGGACACAGTCAGCGCTCCCTGCTCGCCATGGTCCATGTTCCAAAGCCGGTAAAACTCTGCAAAATCCACGTAAGGTTCCACACGCCCATCCTCATCGGGCTGCAGCGAGTGGGTGGGGCGGGAGCGGAACAGACCTCCATCCGAACTCGAGCTGCTGCTCTGCGTGTGAGTGTTGGTCGACTGCAGCGTCACAGTTGGGCTTTGGCTAAGGGGGGAAAAAGAGAGAACATAAACATCTTTATTCTACTCCACCTGATGCACTGGACAAGAAAAGCACCAGAACAAGCACCAGTTTCTCCACAGACCAAGCTGTCCTAGCAGACAGGTAAAAAGTTGCAGTCACTTGCTCTATGAGAGCACTCAAAGTGTTGAGAACTGATTGGAATTGACAAACATCAAAGGAATCTGATTCACATTAACTGGAAGGCCTTAAGTACAACCAGGCATCTGAGGAACAGTGAGGAAGCAGGAAAAAACAGGCATGCACTCTGCTGGCCTCCCCATACCCAGAACAGTATGAGCTTTACGGGAAGAGTCTGGCAGCGAGGAAAGCTATTCTTGCATGACCTGTGCTGCAGCCAAGGCAGCTCCAGTGCATCAGCCTCATTGTTTCTGGAGCTACAGAGCACAATACCCACAGCGCTTCTTCACTGAACAGCATGTACACACCATGCTGTGCCAAGGGCTCAGCCTAAACCACAGCCACTAACTAGTATGACCCTGCAGACTGGATCCAAAGAGGACCCAATTCTAACCTTTATCCACCTTTTTTTCCCCTGGGCAGTGCCTGTAAGCAAACCAGCTTCAGCAGCGCAGCCTCTCCAAGAGCCTTACAGGGGACCTGCATAATCCCTATTCCTTGCTGCAATGAAGGGCACCCACACTCTCTCTGTGCACAGCACCCAACACACTTGGCACATGAGGCCCAAAGAGAAGGGCTGCTCACTGCCAGAATGCCCTCCACAAACAGCAGCAGATGCTGCTCCCAAGGCATGTTGCCAGAGCTGGCTCCAGAGCTGTTGCTTCACTCATTCCCACTCCTCACGCAATAGCTTTCCAGCTAACATGTTATGCTGGCTGTCAATGCTGTAGTGGGGGGGAGCACACTCCAGATAAGGGACTGACTGACTGACAGGTAACTGACAGCTGTCTCTGCTTTTCAACCACTTTATGCAGTGTGAGGTGCAGGGAAAACTCTGGGTAGCGAGAGAGAAGGAATTTACTTAGTGAGGGTGGGAGTGGCTTCGTCCAGAGTTGAGCTGCTGTGGGCACCATTGACCATCTGGCCTTGAGAAGGCATGACAAGAGACAGCGTGACACTTGTCTTGCTTGTGCTTTGGGAGCTGGAATATGGCACAGAGACTGGGTAGACACGGCCCCCTGAGAAGGGAGAAAACAAAAGTTATAAAATGCGATTCAGACATGAGCAACTGCAGGTGCAGCACAGCAGCAAAAACCCCCAAGAATTTGTATCAAAGTGCCCTTGATGCTGTACTGTATCCTGTCAAACTGTCACAGATTCCACATCTCAAAAGCCAATAATCTTGTTTAATAAGAAAATTCCATCTCACACTGGAAGAGGACCAACTAGCTCCTCTCCCAGTGTGAGATGAGTGCTGGATCAATCAGGAGATCTTATCTTCGTCACCCCATTTTGTTTCATTCTCTCCCCAACACACCTTGCGTTGGCGTCAGCGTGGGCTGGCTCATCTCACCCAGGGGGTACCCAAAATTCCTCACAAGCAGCGTCATGTCTTCGTGACGGGGACAGAACTTGGACCGCTCCCCACCACTGGCAAAAGTGTCACAGTGAATGCGCTTAACCCGGTCCACCACTGCTTGTGCCACAGCATCCAGTGACGTCTGCTTGGCAAACTCTGTGGCTATCATGGCTGCAATTTCCTGAGCAGAGAAGGGGGGGAAAAAAAATCACCAAAGGAAAGATTTCTAGGAGATTTTGGAGGAAACCTTTTCCTGCCATCTGATCTAAGAGTTTTTATGGCAACTCATCTGACTGTGATGCTTACCTGCTGATAATGTGCCTTTGTGCCTTGAGTCATCCCACTCCCTTTAATGAGCTACTCCTAAGGGACAGGCAGCTGCCAAGAAGAACGGGCTTGGCAAAGCAACTCCCATATTATTAGACTGGAATGGGGTGGCACAGGCATTCAGCCTGGCCAGCAGTGACAGCACAGATGAGGAGGACAGCCTGTATGAGAGCAGCTGACACCACTAGAGTGAGCCAATATCCACGGGAATGTTTCCCTTGTGAGCAGGCTCACCTGGTTGGCCTGCCCAGGTCCATGAGCTGCCTCCAGTGCTTTATAGAGCCCTTCGGACATGAGCACCAAGAAGCCCGTCACCCCATCCAGCAAGTGCCCTCCGTGGATTTCAGGCTCTGCTATGATGGGCTTAGACTTAGCAGCACTGGAAAGAGACAGTAATTTAGCATTTAATGGTGACATAGTAGCTGAGAATGGAGTGATCATGAAGAAAAGGAGGGCTTGAAACCCCACAGTTGAGTTTTTCTGACCTGAGCAGTTCAATGTCGGTATAGCCGTACTTGACTTTGTAATCTCCAATGCGCCGAGTGCTTTCCTGCCCACGAATAGTTCCCACTTGTTTTATTTTCCCTGCATCCAAGCCTGTCAGATTGAAAACCAAAAATGCTTCATTAACTTTGTGAAACTTACAGAACTTCCTCTGAGTAAAGGAATATCCACAGCTACACAGAACTGTAAGACAAAACGAGACACTGAAGAATCATCAGGAGCTAAATGGAGAAAAGGAGTATCTGTGTTTGAAGGGACACCTTTTCATTAGTTCCAGGCTGGGAAGGAGAGAGAAGGAGGGAGACACACACAGCCCAACAGGCATACTCTGAATGCAACAGCTGGCCCTGAGACAAAGTCCACATGCTGGTCCAAAGGCACCAGCAGCAGCTGGCCTGGCTGCACAGGCATTTGCAGAAAAGGCAGGGGAACACCTGCACCTGCCAGCTCTGGATTGTATGATGGGAGGAGAAGGCAGGAACGAGGAAAACATACATGAAGGATCCTGCTTTTTCTTCCACCTGTAACTGACCCCTGCTCCTAAGTTCCACATGGCAATTTCACTAATACATGAGACTGCAGAGAGAGGCTGTGGAGTCTCCCTCACTGGAGATATTCAAGAACCTGTACAACGTGCTCAGGGATGACCCTCCTTGAGCAGGAGCTTGGACCAGATGATCCACTGTGGTCCCTTCCAACCTTACCCATGCTGTGATTCTGAGAAAAGGAGAACTGTCTACAAGAGACACTGAATTTGCTCAAGTGCTCAAATTCACATGGGCTACTCCTAAAATAAGAACAATGATCAAGCAAGTATTTATTTAAATAAACTTATGGTGATATAGGGCCTAGGAAGTAATCTGATCTTGAAGAAGGTTCTAACAGGGACCATTTGAGTGCTGCTGCTGTTTGAGGCAGGACTTGGAGCAGATGATCCACTTACCTGGTCTGTTCTGGCAATCCCCCTTTCCTCATACCTAGAGCTATCAGCCAGAAAACACTGAGATTTAATCTAGGGATGACTGTCCTGAGTACAAGGTGAAGGCAGGGGTCCAGCTGAAACTCCCCCTTTGAGTCAAACCAAGCCTTGCTGCACAGATGGCTCCACACCTACCCCAGCAGTAAGACACAAGTCCTCCATCTGCTGCAGACCACAGCTGACTCATCAACATGGCCTGGCTCATTTGCCAGCTCCTGGCAGGGAGGTACATGCCACTGACAGACACAAACACAGGGAGGCTCACAGGACGCCAAGAGAAGTCATGTCTAAATCACAGCAACTCTCCCAGGGTACTGAACAAGCTGTGATGTGCTGGCTGAAGAACCACAACATCACAAGACCTCCCCCAGCCCTCCCCCAAGACAGGGGTGGCACAGGCACCATCATGACAAATGCTATCCCCACTACCTCTTATCACTAACTCTTATCACTGTCCTTCAACCAGCCCAAAAACAACCTCCCCTGGGCCCCCAAAACAGCCTGTGCACACTGTCTTGTTCCACAGGATCTTCCTTCTGCTGGGACTGTAGGCAGGAGCACCAGTGCTGCGACAAGTTAAGGTTGGTACATCTAACAGATCCTATGGGCTGCAGCTAAATTC
>NW_005054334.1:3707228-3711029 GCF_000277835.1 Geospiza fortis | reverse complement strand
TCTTTCCCTGTATTTTTGTATTCAGTGTTCCGTTTCACAGCACACATCCCTAGTGCAGGAGTAGAATGGGAATGAAAGAGAAATAGAATAAAACAAGACCTGTAGCAGAAATTACCACATCAACAGCCTCACCCGATAAGAATGTATCTGCCAGGTGAATCTAATGAAGAATGCCACCTCAGATCTACCTAAATAAAAGTACAGGACTCAAGTATCTCAATAAGAAGAATTTGGTACTGGCAATCACACAAGTGGTCTGGGTGAGCTCTAGACCAAGAAAGCAAACATGTCAAACATTGTAAAGGAAAAGAGAAATCGCCTAAAGCAAAATGTCAGCATTAAGAGTTCTGTAGTTACTGATGTGAGAGAAGTAAATGCCAGTGCTTGGCCTGGCTCTGTCTGAAGTGAAGCTGCTTTTTTTCGGCAGCAGCTTGTACAAAGGCAAATTGAAATGTAGCATCCTGAGGGTGAGGCATAACACAGAACTTAAAGCAGCATAAACTGCGGTTTGCCTCCACAGGAGCCGTCATACATTGTCTGCTTCACTGCTACCCTCTGGCTCTGTGCTTCTACTCCTGCCTTCCTATAGACTGCACCAACAGCTGGAGGGCAAATCAATGCCACTTTGGCAGCTGGACACAAAACTAACACTCAAAACTTGAAACAAAAGCGTAGTTTTCTGCTGGGTCAGTGAGATGAGCTTGCTCACCCTGTAGCCCCAGAATGGCTAGAAAGACAGGAAAAGAAGGCATTGAACTTGTCATCTGAAAACATAATAAGCTTCTTTTTGTGGTTATTTATTGTTCCTGTGGCTTGAGTCATTCTTGCCCCAGATAAACAGTCATGCGATGTTCTCAGCTAAGAACATGAAACCCAAACACTCACCCAGCTGAGAGAAGCGAAAAAGTTCATCTTCATTCTCTGTCGTGTGGTCCACATTGAGCTGAGTCACCTGCAGCCCATCCACCGTGGACTTGCACAGCAGTGCCCGATTGGTACCTGCAGTGGGAGCAGCGACATGAAGCACCAGATAGCTCTGCTGTTAACAGGGACAACATGACCAAAGGGAAAAGGAGCAGAGACAGAAATAAAGACAGAAAAGAAGAGAAAGGCTCATGTATGATCTCCAAAAAGCAGCCTTGCCAGCAGCACAGTAAGGGCCTGCTAGGTAGCTCTCCATCCAGATCTGAGCTGCTACCTCCCAGGAAGGTTCTCTATTCACAGTGAACCTGCACTCCTCCTCTCAACCCACTTTCCCTCTGTCTTTGGCCACAAGCACCAACATCTGCAGGGATGAAAAGCCAGGCTGATTTCAAGTGCTTGTGCAAGCAGCAAGCATACTGCTGTTTGGCCACACACCAATGAAACTGTCCCCCACATTCAAATGTCTTTTACTTCCTAGAGCCCCTGCCACCCTCAGGAATGCTGAGACTGAGCCACAGACAAAAACCAACTCACCCACATTGGCAATGTAGAGTTTGTTGTTGAGAACAACAGCCACAATAGCCATGGCTCCTCCAGAGATCTCCTGCTCTACAACCTTCAATCTCTCCACAATCTTCTGGTACTGAGGAGGGAGCTGGTGGTGAGGGACACCCTGGAATCCAAAATGAGGGGGAAGCTTAAACACAGTCCACAACACAGAAATCACAGCTGGAATAAAAATTCTGCAGGGAGGGGACTCATCTTGACATGTCTTAGCCTTGTGTCATGCCTGTACAAAACATAACATTTTCTGTTCAATCCTATCACATGACATAGCTTTGATATAATTCTGGAGAGGACATTCCAGTACACTTGAAGCCCATACTTGCCCAGATGCCATACAAATGTGAGGCCTTTCATCTCATGTGCATGGCTTTGTCCTGGAAGAGCCACATGTAGAGGCTGAACTCCTCTCTGTGATACCCTCAGCTCCTTATTCAGATAACCAATGTCAGGTCTAAGCAGTGCGAGTATGAACAGTGGGAACTCCGGGAAATGGACCAAGGCACTTGCTGCTCTTCATGCAAGCTTCCAGAAGAGAACCACGGAGAAGTAACTTTCACTTACAGCCTCCCTTGGATCAAACTGACTAATATGCCCAAACCTCATCCAGAAAGCTGGAAGGTGGCACCTCCAGCAAGCTCTGCTCTTAGGGTTACATTACCTCTGGTAGCTGAGACTGCAGGCTGGCCTTCTCTGCTAAGGCATCATCAATGGACTCCAGGAAACTTCTTTCCACCACATCAAAAGCCTAAAGAAGGCCATAAAGAGAAACAAAGCACTTATTTGATGCCTACAGACTTTGGGGTACTCATCCTCACCTCTCTAAGATGAGCTCATAAGAGTGGATGATCACTGTACATACAGACTTTCAAGGACCAATACAGCACATTGAAACACAATTGTTTCAGCACAACCAGTTAACGGCTTGTAAAAACAGTCTGCAACAACTCAAAACAGAAGACAACACCATAAAAATTACATTCACAGCAATGTCAGAGACCTATCTGATCTTGTGTGTTGATCCTGTCACTCAAGAAAGCACACTCACAAATCCATCTCCCCACACATTAACTTCTTCCCTTCACTCACTGACTTCTCACCCTTCACAGGCTGACTTGTTCCTACACGTCCAGGGAAGGCTGGCTGCAGCTTCCTGGAGAGCTCTCAGCACTGTGCTGACGGAGCCAGGGGACAGATGGGATGAGGCAGGAGTGAAACAAAGCACTACAGATGCTCAGGATGAGTGCAACTGCAACCACCACATGTTTCCAACCCCCACAGAAACCAGATGCTGTTCCCCTGATGGCAAAGAGGACGCGGGTAATGCAAGAAGCAGGAGCTGCTCCCACTCAAAGCTTCTTTACCTGCAGCAGAACTCGACGCACGTCAGCATCACTGTGATCTGCATGGAGCTGGCCCAGCAGCAGCTCTGCAGAGAGCCTCTGACCCACGAAGTTGGTGACTCGGTTGCCATCATAACCATTGAAGACACCATAGAGGTAGCAGTTGTTCTCACTCCTGCCAAGAGGGCAGAAGCAAAGAGGTCACAGATCGCTGTAAGACACACATACAAGTAGCAAGTTCCCGCAGACACCTCTTGCACGCTCAGGCCCCACCCTCTTCTTCCATGTCCAGTGTGACAAACTAAATACCTCTATTACTTGCACTTGTGCCAGCAGGAGTCACTGTCACAGGTGCAATCCACTTACCTGAATTTTAACCAGTTATCTTCCAAGGGGTGACCCTCTGTCCCCTTGCCATCTGCACTGTAGGAACGGTTTGGAGCTGAGCCCACCCCAGAGAGATGGCAGGATGGTAAGTCATCTGTCCAACTGGGCTGCTGTTCCTGGCAGGAAAAGGAAAGAGACCATGTAAACCCCAAGCAGGCTGAAGTGAAGATCGTGGTGCAGTACAGGCCACCAGCCCACCCACACCCTCTTCACAACCCTTCTCCCTTTGCTCACTAATAGCACAGCCAATAATTCCACATTTCCCCCGGCAGAACAGCATCACTTACCACAGCCCTTCCCTCTGAAGCTGACCTCTGGCTCTGGTTAACAAGAAATCAGATGCAAAATTTGCACGCAAGTTTTGCACTCCATACAGCACAGCGCAAGCTTAACTATTCCTATGGTGAATCAGATCCTCATGCACCCCTGGCAGAGGAGTGCAGGGAAAGCTCTGGATTCTCCCAGGACTACTCAACCAGGACAAGTGGGGCCTGGTGCTGCAGCCAGCAATGAGAGAGACATCCCTGGGGCCGCCATCTCCAGCCAGGCCTGCAGGCGCCAGCTGCCCCTCACACAGCGGGCA
>NW_005054334.1:3699458-3706738 GCF_000277835.1 Geospiza fortis | reverse complement strand
CGCCGGGCGGCGCCGGGCAGGGCCCGGGCCAGAGCCACGGAACCGGAACGCCTGGAAGGGTGCCTGGCCTTACACCTTCCTTCTGCTCTGGGCGGAGCGCAGGTGTCTCCATTTCCTACCTGTGGCCTTCAGGTGTGCGAGAAAGAAGCACCTGTTGGCCGCCGCTGACAGCGTGTGTGTGGGGAGGAGGAGGAAAGAGGGGCAGGGTTGTGAGGATCATATAATCATGGGATTGGAAGGGACGTGTGAGATCGTCCAGCCCAGTTGTCCACCCAGCACTGCCACTGTAAGCCCTAAGACACATCACCCAGTGCCAGATACAGATGCTGTTTGAATACCCCCAGGGATGGGAACACCCCCATCACCTCTGTGGGCAGCTTATTCCAGTGCTTGACCACCATAACAGTGGGGGAAAACATCTCCTGTCTCATCTTAAGGCCATTTCCTCTAGTTCTCTCACTGCAGGCACAGTAGAAGAGACCAGCCCCGACCTCACTGTAACCTCCTTTCGTATGTTGTAGAGAGCAATGAGCTCTCTTTTTAGCCTCCTTAGACTAAAAAAACCCAGCTCCCTTAGCTGTTCCACATAGGATGTGTTTTCACTGGACCTGCTCCAGCATCTCAATGTGCTTTTTAAAGTGAGGGCCCAAAACAGAACAGAGTCCTTGAGGTGCAGTTGGTACTGTGAATCCTGGATCCTATGAAATGGGGTCACCCTGAGTGCCAGAGAGCCCTGAGGTAGCCTGGTGTTGAAGTAGTTTTTTAGTAGTGCATCATGTTCCAAGCAACCTCCAGGGAAGACTCTCAGCTGAGAGCCCAGGTGCCAGCTCTCAGCTGCACCCTGTTCCACAGGCACCACATGCATGCTGTCCATGTGTCTCAGCTTGCAGTCTATGTCCTGCCCTTTCCCTCTCTCTTTTGCAGGCCATAACAAGGATGTAGTTGGACCATGTCCTCAGGGAAGCAGTAGGAAGGTCTAGGACAAATGACAAGTGGTTCTCAATCCTCACTGCAATTCAGAGTAGTTCTTACTAGTCTCCAGTCAGGCACAACAGTAAAATCACTTGCGTGCCTGCCTGAGCAATGCAGACAAAATCAGAGAGCACCGCTTTTGCTCTTATTTAAGGTCCTTTATTGGCATAGGCTGTTTCCATTGAATCAGCTCAGCTGGGGGAGGAAGGAAGACACAAGATTCAATCTTACTGCTTTCTCAATATTATAAGTCAGCAGAAGAGCCCTCCAGGAGCGTGAATGGCATATCTTAATGTGTGTGATGGCCAGCAGTCAGGCTGTGGCAGCAAGGCTTCAGGAAGAGCCCTGTGTGTTTCCCTGTGTGTATTGTGGCTGCAGGGGCTCCAACATGAGAGACGTGCAGTTTCAGTCATGGGCAGCAGCACAGTTGTGGCGAGGGTGGGAGTGTTAAATAGTCTTGACTTCCAGCAGTGGCTTGATACACTCATAGTGACATCTTTGTGGCAGACATATTTGATTCAGATGCACTTCAGAAATAATTGCCAGTTAATTGACCTCGTTCTATGGAATGATGGATTTTGCTGCAGGTTTTTTTTTTTTGCCAGAGGGTTCCAGCTTCCTTTCCTGTAAATCCTCTGTCTATTGTTTTGTTACATTTCTTTCTTCAAAATATACAAAGATTACAGATCCTTCTCCTTCATGCAAGGCTCACAAATATACAGACATTCAACCAGAATTAGGTACATGGGCAGAATTACTTTTTTTAAAGCTTCTATTATGCAAAGATAGAAGAAAATGCAAGACTTAGAACCTGGGTCTACAAACAAGTTTCCTTAGGTTTAGGCTTCTGTATGAGCTTGGTCTCAGTGATGTCATTCAGAGTATTCCTCTGGGTAAAGCTGTGAATAGGTATAAATAATTATAGGAATAGGTCTGAAGTATGTATTAGAAGTAGGATGGACAGATTTAGTACTGACAAAGATTTGTTTTCTTGCCAGTATCAAAAGAAGAATTCCCAGTCCTGCAGAAAAACGCATAGCACAGCATTGTCCGTGTCATTAAAAAGCTACAGGCAAGTGCCTTTGCTTTAAAACAGGATGACACTTTTTCAGCATTGCAGCAGCAGCTTATGGTTATTTAATGCCACTGAAGGTTGCAGTCATGCACCTTGATGAGCACAGTCAGACTCTGTCCTTGCTCAGAGCGACACTGAAATCAGCAAGGCTTTGGGTGTGCCTAGAGACTGTCAGCACGTATTGCATCGCAAGGCTGGGAATTCAGGAGTCATTTCTGTCTTCTTCTATCCATAAGTGAGTCCTTTTGAAACTAACAAGAGCAGAGTCTGTGTGAGAGTGCGATAAGGCAGAATGTGAAGTCAATGAGAGAGCAAAACAACTTTCCTAAAGATACAAGATAGAAAATCTGCCACTTTCCTTGTTTGTACAATGGCTTGTCACCTCTTGCAGTTCAAAATGTGCCCTGTTCCTAATTTAAATATCTGGCTTCAGCTTGTAGTCACTAATCTTTGTCATTTGGGTTTATCTTTTTTTTTCTGCCAGTTTGCGCTGGAATGCAGACTTGGTGCAAGTATTTCTTTCTTGGTGAAAATACTTGTGCCAGATTCTGCCTTGATACTCCTGTGGTTCTGTCATTGAGCTTCTGCCCTAACCTTGAGTCAGTCAATT
Source organism: Geospiza fortis (assembly GCF_000277835.1). Taxonomy (NCBI): domain Eukaryota; kingdom Metazoa; phylum Chordata; class Aves; order Passeriformes; family Thraupidae; genus Geospiza; species Geospiza fortis. The sequence goes on along the minus strand of NW_005054334.1, from coordinate 3,704,081 downwards.
AACTACTTGACCTGGAAAAAAAGTGGATAGTAGGATTTAGCAAATGAGGCCATTTGCAGCATTAAATGCATGTTTGTCCAGCATTTCAGTCCTCCAAAGGAAAGTGCTACAGAAGCTGGTGAGCTGCTCCATTAATGTCTGCTCATTGAAAGCTTTATGCAGCACTTGGAAGATGAAATAGTGCACAGAGTTTCTGTTGGCTGTATTGATCAAACTTATTTTAACCTCTGTTTATGCTTCTTACTTTCTGCAAATCCTTTCAGAAATTGCTGTGCCATATTCCCATGCAGCCAAGATCTCCTCAGAAATGCAGGATATTGATCACTGAACCTCACCATCCATGCACAAGTAAATTAATTATATGATTCAGTGGTTACCAGATATACAGCTCCCCCTCTCATGTTGAATTCCCACATTTCTCATTCCTCCCTCTCTCTCACTTTTTGTAATTAGTCTCCCATTTTCTCTGTCCCCACTGCTAGGGATTATACACACAGTATTCCTGGTCCCAAACTGTACTGCTGCCTTCCTGGTTTTATGGAAGCTTTCTCTGCAGGAACGGAAGAAACATGGTCACTACTCTGCTGGATGAAAGATGAACAGCATGACTGAGGAATGTGCCATGGGGAGCAGGGAGCTGGGGGCAGCCCCTGCACAGTGCTCTTGTAGCCACTCAGGAACTGGGAAGCATTTCCCAGATTGCTGGCACAAGCCATTACATCGTTTCTCTCTACTGATGATGTGTGAGATATGTTTAGGGAGATTTTTTTTCTGTTTTGATGCTAACAGAGGCTGGGGCTGGAAAGGAAAGCCATGATTTTTGGCAAAGCTTGCAGGAGGTGACATGGAAAGAAGGAAGGGTCTCTCTGACAGAGCCAGCTTGCCACACTCGCTCTGCTCTCACGGCATACAGAAAGGGATGGTGGGGGCTGGTGTTGTGAGGCCTCACACAGCTCCACCAGAGGTCACCTCATCTGCCTTTACCAACTTCAGCCTGATGCTTCCCACAGGTGCAGGTGCCCTTATCCTCCTTGTTTCTTCGCAGGCCACTGTTTCCAGGCATGCTGGAAGGGCAGAGAAATAAGATGAGGCAATAAAAAGAACAAGTGTTAAGGAAGGAAAGCTGGAAACAACAGATTCCTTCCCCCAGCACCCTCTGTGAGAGTTGGAGAGCCATTATGGAGAGCTACTGCCAGAGAAAGGGGGAATGATGAGAGGGTGCTGATCCCCCCAAGAGAGAGTCAAATACCTCTGCAAAACAGAGTTTGTACAGTTTTAGGGCAGATGGATTTATGAGGGAGGGAAATGGGCTGTTTCATATAATTTTATTGATCTCCTTGATGCACTAACCAGAGTTTTATCTCTCTGAGCCCTGGGATTATGTGAACTTTAAAAAAAAAAAAGAAAACAACTTTATAACAGAATTATTTCTAGATGTCATGGCTGCAGGGAGAAGCTTCAAAACATGACTCATAAGCATGTGAAATACCAGAGAGCAAAACTAAAGAGATTTCAAATTATTAGAAAACACAAACAAACTAGTAATGTTGGAGTCCTACTCATCTGAAATGCTTGCTTTTGGCAACATCTTGTCTCACCAGTTCTTAACACCACCTGTTGCCAACACAGATATTTGCCTTTCTGTGGGCTTGGTATTGCCACAAAACATCCACCCCAAAAGCTGTGACTGTAGGAAGGGTCTTTGTCCAAACAAAGATTAATCATGAAACAGATGGGTCGGTCCACCAACACTTCTGCACATCATCTGATGTGCAGCTGCAGTGTGTGCTCAGTAGTGGCCCCAAGAGGGGAGACAGTCTGGGGGACTGGCTGGAGCCTGCTCACCATCGTGTGCCTCTGTTTACTGTCCTTAAACCCTACAAAGGTTGGGAGATGTGATACTCAGGTACTCGGGTGACAGACTCATTAAAAGGGGATGAGAGGGAAGCTTTAGCTAAGCATCAGCACAGGATGGGATTTTGAATTTCATTTTTATTGCAAAGCCTGTTGGAACAAGATCCTTTAGAGTGATGGGCTGCCAATCACTGACACCCACTGTGGGCAATGGCCCTGAGAGCTCATTTCCCAGGATTTGATTATGTTTTGAACACCTGCAGTACACCATTGCTATGTGTGAGCAATGGTCATACATAGATGACTAAAGATAAAGACACATCAAAGGACTAAACACTTCTGCTTCCCTGGGTGTGGAAATACAAGTGTTTATTTCCATATGGATTTCTATCCTATATTCCTGTAAGCCCCCCATCCACACCTCCTATTGCCATATCCTTTTCACAGTGAGAGTCCACTTCTAACATGTCATGTCAGGTTTCTCAAGTTTTCCAACTGATTAGGCAAGAGACACTTGATGGTGTGTGTGATTTGAAACTTAGGCCAAGTAAAACATACAACCATTAGCTTCCACCAAAACATAGGGCAGATCTTTAGGTTTCTTTCCTCCATCCACGCCACTGATTGTCACTAAACTTGCCAGGTTGGCCATGCAGGAGCACAGGAGCCAATGCTCTTGCAGCCAACCAAGCTAAATCCCTCCCCAAAGAAGAAAATCCAGACCATTTTTTTTCCATATAGTATGGTTATTTTGAACGTCATAACTTTATTGAGACACCAGTAGTTACCACCTTCACTTTGTTAACCACAAATATATAGGACATTGTAAACACAGGTGCCGAGGTGGCGGGGTTCGCTGTAGTTGAATTTTGGAAGGGACGGGGGCAGGGGAAGGAGGAGGAGGAGGAGGAGGGCTGAAGGGACACTCGGGCTTAGACAAGACCACTCAGAGGATCCTGTATGCGGCAGGCCATCCATGAGTCATCGGGTATACGTATATATGTATAGCTTTATATTATACATCTCTTTAAATATATATATATAATATATATACTATACACAGGCAGTAATGTGGCAGGGGAAGGGGCAGGGCAGCCCAGGTGGTGTTACAAATGCCACACAGGCAGCAGGGAGTTGTCTGGATGGATGGTTTGAACTTGCTGCATGAGGTGGCCTCACTGGGTTCCTTACCTTGTACCTGCTCTGGGGATGGGAGCTGAGACTCCTGTGGGAATTACCCTGCAATGCTGCCTTCCTGAGTCCTCCCAAGTGCTTGCAAGGGTACAGGGACAAAGACACCTCCTCCCCTGTGGGAACTGCCAGGAATAACGCAGAGAGGAAGGGCGGGTGATGAGGTGATGAACAGGGTGGTGGGGACATGGGTGATCCAGGGATGGGGACACATCAGGAGGCTGAATGCACAGACAAAACTGGGGCAACATTTCATCATCTCTTTGCCCTTCACAGCCTCTGCTTCTACAAAACAGTCCCTTACTTGGGGGCTTCATAAAATAAGAAGACATTAAGGGGCCATTGCTCCCAACAAGGGATGTGTAATCCTCTGTAATCGGAACAAATGGCAGAGGGGGAAGAAAGCTGCCTTATCATTTTGCTTATACAGCCTTCCCTCTGATCTCCTAATCTCTAGAGCAGGGCTGATCTCACCCACACTTAGAATGTAAAAGGGACATGTTCCAGTCAGCTGCTCAGGTCTCGCCTATGATCACCAGAAATAGGCAGCACCTTATCAGAAGCACCTAAGATAAGATAACCAGCCCTTTGGGTAGGTCTGTATGTCTCATCAGCTACAGAACCAGCCAAATGCCACTGGAAATTGCATTCTGCATTTGAAAGGGCTACATGCAAACAAGCAGAGTCCCACTCCCAGGTCTGCCACCACCAACCCTCCAGTGCAAAGGCTGAAAGCACATGAACCCAAGCAGAATATGTCTTCTCCCATGAGCAAAAGCAAGAAGCTGTCCGAGTATCTATTGCTGTAGTGTCACACCAATGCTTTTCTTATGACACAAAGCAAGGAGAACAACAGAGAGATGGGAAGTCACCCAAGATGAAGTCACTTGGCTCATGTCCCACTGAAGTGCTGGTTCTGAGGGGGAGGCTCATTCCTGCCTCAGGCCCACCTGAGCCATCAGCTGGTTACATGAGGGAAGCAAGCCCAAGAGGATAAAGAAAAGCTTGCTCATTAGTCAGCCCCAAATGGTGTTTAGCCACCTACGTAACTCTGATGGGAGAAGGGGCATGCAAGATGCTCCTGCACCACGCCCCAAAACAGAGCCCCAGGTAGATCCCCCACACACTGCCTGTATCTCTCCTTATGTGCCTAGTGACTCAGAGAGGAGAGATCTCCCAAAAGGTACAACATATTTTTGTGCTGAGGGATGGTTCCTTATAGCCTCCACCTCCTCTCAGTTCCCTCCCCACACCCCAAAGGAAAGCATGAAGGATGACACAGATGAATCTAGGTGAGTACAACTAACCTCTCTCCTCCTCCACCTCATCATTCAATTCTTCTTCCCTGGTGGGAGACAGACAGGAGGGTGCTCCCCCCACATCCAGTCACAACAAACCTCTCTCAATAAAGTAAACCTGTCCCAAGCCTAAATATTAGGCTGAACCCACAGAAAATTAACCTCGAGGGGCTTCCTTCCAAAAAGCACCCCTCTTATTTACAGTATTGCATTCAGTCCTAGGCACAGAGCAAGGGATGTGTGCCTGTGGCCAGTCATTCATGCTGCTTCCTCGGGCTAC
>NW_005054334.1:3696462-3699443 GCF_000277835.1 Geospiza fortis | reverse complement strand
ACCAGTGGGTAACCACCAGTGAGGCAGGCCAAGCCTGGGGAGGACAAGCCATGGGGAACAGCCACCAGCAGCACAAATGTGCTGGAAGGAACAGGGAGAAACGGTGCCTGTATATACAGTGGAGAACACTGCTCCACTTCCCCCTGCTGCTCTACATTTCTACCCCTTCCTTATCTTTGTGGGGGACTGGGAGGAGGGAGGGACTGGTAACCTTGGTGTCCTCCAGATGAGATATTCACACAACCACAGCCCAGACCTGCGTCCCGTTCTCCCCACTCCTAAGGGGGCTATGAGGAATAGGCTGGATGTGCAGTGCAGGCACTGACAGATTTTGGATCTGCTCCTGATCTCTGCTACTGGGACCAGTGTTGCATCAAGCAAGATGGCTGCCTGGGGGATGGAGCTCCTCACTTCTGCAAGATAAAGCCTGCTTCTTGTGCTCTGAGACATGTCTGTGCCTAGGAGAATTGTCTAGGTAGCTATTGCTGAATTATTTCCATTTAGGGGAAATCTGGAATCTGTCTTCACACACAGACCTAACTTCTAACTTGGAACAAAGAGTGGGCTTCCACAGCTGTGTCTTTACTTGGAGCAAATCATGAGGAGTGTGGAATGACACCCATAAGAGCTCTATCTAACAGTCACTGCTGCCACCTAGGCGAGGCTTTAAAGTCAGCCAGGATCTGAGATACTGCAGAGGAGCACTAAGATATGGTCTATGGCAAGTACAGAAAGACCAGTTTTCAGACAGCTCAATCTGGCCCCAACCAATTCTCTACACACCAAGACCTCTTCCCTATCTGAGGGGGAGGCAAAGCACAGCCGTACAGGGCAGGACCCTTCCCACTTGGCTGCACATGTGCAAGAGCCAGACACATGCTGGCTATCCCAGAAGCAGTATTTCTTCCTAAGTGGGGTCCTCCTCCATTCCTGTGTGCTACAAAGATGGTGTCAGCAAGAGGCTTTGCACTATTGTAAAGGAACAGAGGAACAGAGGAAGGGTCAGCAGGACCTGAGAAGCAAAACTGTCTTTCTTTTCCTCCTGCTCTGGGAGAAATGACAAAGCTCCCCTCTCCCCCTCAAACCAGCCCAGCTGGGGTTGAAGGCTCTTAGGGCTTTCTAAAAGCCCACCTCCTCCATACTTCCTCCCACAGGCACTGTGTCTGGGCCCAGGGACTGGGCATGGCTGCCCTCCTGCCTCATCAAACACTGGTCTGGGAAGAGCAGTGACTAGCAGGATGTACAGGCAAGGGGAATCACCTCCACCTCAGTCCAAGGGGACTGAGGAAGGACTGAATCTCAGGGCACCAGCCCTCTGCTCTGCTCAGTCTCTTGCTGTACCCTACAGATGTGTCTGCGATTTCTGATTGTACCTGCAAATCTTCCTTTTTCCCTTCCCATTTCTTCTTCTTGTACTCCCCTCCTCTCCAATACCACTTCTCCCAAACCCTCTAAAAATAAAGGACCCCTCCCTCACGAGCATGTGGCAGGGAAAAGCCCCCTTGTCTTCACATGGAGGACGCTGTTCCTTCTGTCCTCCAGGCCCCTCCTCACACTCTTGAATGCTGACTCCAACACCATTCTCCTCCCTGAGCCACCAGGTGCTCCAAACCGATGTGGATGCTCCCACATCTACTCCAGCCGTTAGCAATACCACCTCTTCTAGGAAGGTCCCCGGTCCCTCTCATTTCTTCTGTTCTGCCTCCAACACCCTCTCCCCTGCCCTGCCGGTGCCATAGCTCCTCTCCTGTCCACAAGACAGACTCTGCCCTCTGTAACAAGGCAAAGGGAGAGGAGGAAAGGAGGGACTTTCCTATCAAAATGCACATTTTGGAAGAATTTGGTTCTGGCAGGTAGCTTGGTGGGAAAGGAGAAGGAATAGGTGATGGGGAAACCTTTTTTCCTTTTTTTTTTTTTTGCCTTTTTTAAAAACAATAAATAAAAACAGATGACCCAGAAGGCTGGAGCATAGCTGAGAGCCACCTCTTGTACCACTATGCACGTGTCTTGTTTGTGCCTCGGCTTTCTGCCGGCAGTGGGAATGGGGGCAGAAGGGAAAGGGGAAGGGAAAGGGGCGTCGGTGGCTCAGTAGTTCTGCGTTTGGTACCCCTGTGTCTCGGTGTCGAAAGCATCTGCTGGAGGGGGCTGCTGGTACGTCCCCACCGCATCTGGAGCATCCTCCTCGTTCGTGTAGGGAGCATAAGGCATGCCGGAGTCCTGGCTTGGGTCCATGTAGTCCTGGGAGAAGAGGGCCGAGTCGGCACCCAGCTGGAAACGCTGATACGCCAGGAACGCCTGGCCCACCTTTAAGGGAGGAGGTGGAGGGAAGACATGGGAAGCAGAGAGGGAAGAGAAAAAAGAGGAGGAACGTACCGAAAAAGAGAAACAAACAGAAGTGGGTTAGTAGTGGTTATGGATTAGTGTGCGAGGCCCGCCTGGCAGATCGCCGGTGAAACGCCCCATGAGCTTGGAAGTCCATGCTCTCCCACAGAAAGCACGAGCCCACAGGGAGAGAGGAGGACTGGGCAGGGATGGCTGCAAGACCAGCTGGCTCTGTGCAGCCTGCCAAGGCTCCCTGCTTTCTCTGGGATGTTCAGGGCACCTCCTGTCTGCCAGTGGGGTTTCACCAACATTGCACAGGCGGCAGAGGCTCAGTTGGCACTGGTTATCCCAGTCGGCCCCTTCTGGCTGTGGGAAGGCAATCCACCCCAGAGGGCTTGGCTGCTGGGCTGTGTCCACAAGGCCATTTGACTTGTAAAGGCCAGTAAGGAGAGCAGGATTTGACACAATGTACTGAGGTAGAGGTCACCCCCTGAAACACCTTCACCAGTCAACATCTGCAAGGTGTAGCACAGACCTTGGGAAGGAGCAGCAGGAAGCAAGGCAGCTCCTTCCCAGACCAGGGGACAATTAGCAAGCAAACTGCTGTCTCCTGCCTCAGGCATCTTTTGGAGGACTGCAGGAGCCTGGGCACGGGGTTC
>NW_005054334.1:3695869-3696442 GCF_000277835.1 Geospiza fortis | reverse complement strand
ATCCCTGAGAGAGGTGAGGAGTCTAGCAAGTGACGGGGGAGAGGTTTTTGGGGAATGAGGTCTGGGAAGAAATGGAAGAGATAAAATAATTGGGGCAGAGGGCATCTCCTGGCTGAAGTATTAGGTCTGAGCAGTCATCAAAAAAAGGCACAGTGGTGTTACACAGCATTAGTTAGGGTATGGGTGAGGGAGAGAAGGGAGCAGAAGAGGAGAAGAAATTGCCAGTTCCAATCCTGAAGAGGGAGATCCGCCATTTAATGGACAGCCCCACTCCAATTCAATTCCATATGTTCCCACCCCATGCCCTGCGGTGAGCACACACTCATAGTCAGGGCATTGGAACCAGCTCTGCTCAGTGACCTCCTCCAGCTGCATCCCTCCACTTCTTCCCCCAAATTCTCCCATCAGCAAGGGGCACTAAGGCAGCAAGGATGGGGAGTTAGGGAACAGGGTATTGTATTCTTCCTGAAAATTAATGTCTCCGAGTCTCCGGAAAGCCAGAAATGCGAGGGAGCCCTGTGAGGAGAGAGAGGGTTGTGGGAAGGAGAATCAGTAAGGTAGAGCAAACCAGAG